>NC_090660.1:99067286-99411786 GCF_013368605.1 Nyctibius grandis
ATTACTGGGTTTTACTACAGCAGTAAACATTTTTGTGTTGGGGTTTTTGGGTGTTTTTTTAAAAAATCTAAAACTGCCAGCACTGATAATATATTACTCAAATTCTGGCTTATTTCTAGTCACAGCCATCAGATCTTTCTTTTATCATAGAATCATAGAGTGGTTTGGGTTGGAAGGGACCTTAAAGACCATCTAGTTCCAATCCCCCTGCCATGGGCAAGGGCACCTTTCCACTAGACCAGGTTGCTCAAAGCCTCATCCAACCTGGCCTTGAACACTGCCAGGGAGGGAGTAGCCACAACTTCTCTAGGCAACCTGTTCCAGTGTCTAACCACCCTCAGGAAAGAATTTCTTCCTAATATCTAATCTAGTCATCTGGATTACCAGATAAAAAAATTATTGTATTAGAAATGGAGTGCCTCAGAAATTGGGCACATGAAACTAGAATGCTGTTCTCCCTTATATATTAGCGCTGTCAAAGAAAGACCTGAGATCCTAGAAGTGTTAGTCAGGCACCCAGCGCTGCTTTGAACTCCATCATCTGCTCTATAAGAAGCAACCTCCAGGATCTCCCCAAATGAAAGCTGCGTATGACACAGCAGAATGAATGACAGCCGGCAGCCACCTGCATGAGGGGCACAAGGTGGCCAGGTGCAGGACCCCACAATCCATGCTGTTGATGCCGAAGAAGGGCAGGGAGAAAAATCAGAGCGATAACTGTGTTTTGGCCCAGCAAGGGAAGGCAAGGTGGAAACAGCGAGGAGGCCAACAGTGTCAGCAGCCTGAGGCTGCATGAAGTGTCTGTGAGAGAGAGCAGCAGCCCCAGCACAGCTGTGTCCCAGAGACTGAATTTATAATGACTCGGCATAGCACATGCCAGAAAGCCTGCCTACCCCTGCAACCATAGAAGTTGTGAGTGGATGCTTTGGGCCAAATTAATCCCTGGTGGAAGCTCAGGAAAAGCCAGGGGAGCTAGAGGCACAAAAAAATGGAGCCCTTTTTATTAGCATCACAGCTTGGAAGCCAATTTTTGTGCATCAAAAAAGTGATAAGCAACCAAAATAATGTTGAAGCAGAAGAGGACTTCTCTTTCTAAGAACTTCTGACTCCAGTGTTGTTACTCATCCTTGTTTCCTGCTGTCCCATCCATTCACTCAAGTGGCTGGTGGGAATCCAAAGCCTATTAATTATCCCGCACTAAAGAAACAGAATAAATACCTCTCTGAGAAAGGGCTCCGCGATTTGGTCAGCTTCATGGACGTGGGCCAAGAGATTAGCACTAGATTGTGATAGCAAAGGATTAGCCTGCTGCAAGCCCACACTTTGTGCAGGGGAAAGTTTTCCAGACATAGGAATTACACCTGAAAACTCTGCACTGTAACATGATAGAGCGGGTAACATCTGCCAGGTTTTGAGAGATGTTAAATACACAAACATATGTTTGGGCAACCTCATGCAGACTTTCGTAGCTCGTAAAGAAGACACCTAAGGGGGTATGCTTTCAAGCGCTGAGGTCGGTATTTTCTGTTGGGGTGATTAACATTGGTTGGAAAGTGAGCACTAATGGTGGTGAAAACTGGCAAAAATAAACTTCAATAAAAGCCTCTGCAAAAAGCAGACGTTCCCAGAGCATGTTTAGACCAAAGCCAGTTTTCCTTCAAGAAAAAGCACTGAAAGAAAGCCATCAGCCCAGGCACTGACTAACTCAGTTTTTTGCTTGCGCCAGGTACTTTGAGGTGCAAACGTGCAGGTTTCCATCTAGAACCAGACTGCAGGTGCAGTCTGATGGCAGTTCAGTACGAATAATATGCAAAGCAAGTACCAGGGTGCAAACTCCAATCACATAAAGACAATTGTTCATGCACTTTTCAAATGTTATACACAACTCAGTTTAATCTATGTCATGCTTGACCACATAGAGTTAAATCAAAACAGGCTGTTAGGGGAAACAAAGAGGAAATGAAACAATGGCAAAGATAAGTTCAGGCTGAAAATACCAAGTGGCCTTTGAGGAAACAATAGGGATGCTATTAATTGTAAAAAACCCTGTAGGCTCCAAGCAGGTTGGCAGCATTCACTTTTCCAAGCCTGGGGCCAGAATCAAAGAGGACACTAAATCATCAAAGCAGCTAGGGCCTAGAAAAGCAGAAGAGCTGAATGTGTTGTTGAGGGTTATGGAGAGAGTGTCAGCGAAAGCTGTCAGCTACACAAGACACCCGGAGAAAGACCCGCAGACCACGCTGCAGCTTGGCAGTCTGCTCCCAAGCCCAGTGATGGAGGTAACAGGGCTGAGGAGGAGCTCATGCTTGCAGGGGAAGATTAAATTCCTGCTTCACATTATTCCAGGTCAGGGAGAGCTGACGGTACTGGTAGTTGCTCAGTATTAGACCTATTATCTGTGATTTACTAGGTAAAATCCAATATGGATTTCAATGAGAAATCTTTGGTCTTCATGAAGAATGCATTTACCCAATCAGGTTGAAATTGCTCCAAATATCGTTCAGAAAAAGGTGACATTTCCTCATGAATAACATGCATGGGAAACGTAAGTGTGGCATAAGGAAAGGAGCGAAGGACAGGGCACATATTCGTCCTGTGTCGGAGCGTGGTTCAGGTGTGGCAGTCCTGGTGCTGACCCAGCCTGGCACCACCAAGCAGTGCCGTTCGAGCCCTGTTACCATCAGGTCACTCCTGGTTGCTGCTCCCAGCCCCAGAGCTTGCATAGCATATGTCACCTTAAATACCTCTGCAGCGGGTGTCTGTCCCAGGGGACCATGTGTGGAATGAGTCTGGGAGACTGATCAGTCCCAGTGCCCGCTAGTCTACAGCTGGTCTGCAAATGCTGCCTCCTTTGGCAGCTACTGTGCAAGGTCCCTGCAACAGCCTGTTTCATCCTGTTTCCTTCTTCCCCCTCCCCAAAACCACCAGGATCCAGACCAGCCTGTTTCACGTTATTGAACAGGCAATGGTGCAGACCCAGCCAACACACAACCCCATGGGGCAAGCAAGAACAGACAGAAGTGAACTTTTTTTGCATGCAAAATACCCGCTCTGTGCCACCAGCTTCTGCCTCAGGACACCTGTGCCCCTCCACAAGTGTCTGTGCTCTGCTCTGGGGCACTGCAGACCGACATGGTGAAGAGCAGAGTTGTGTGTTCACTCAGCAGAGCCGGCCAGCCCTCCATGAGCGTGCAGGAGAAGCATGCTTGGGGCGATCTGGGCTGCTCTGGATTGCCTCCACCCTCAGGGAGGAGAGGATGCCACTTACATGAATGTCTTATTCTCCTCTTTCTCCTCCTGCCATCATCTACCCACATCTTGCTCTTCCCACCTCCCTCTTGTTATAAGGCAGCTAGATAGTGCCCAGTCTGACTTCTGATTTAGTCCTTGCAGATTACGTTTCTCCAAGTAAACTAAATCATTCCAGGGCCTATCCCTAATAACTTGTCACTGTTTTGAGGGACAGTAAATTTACTAGCATAGACTCAGGTCATATCCATTCCATTTGGCCTCAGTACTAGAGAACATGCCATGGCATGTTTACTTTTCCAGTATAGATGTGGCCATGAGGACCACGAAATACCATGCAAAATTAAATAAATACATAAAAGAAAATATTTTCCAATATCTACAAGGAAATTTTGGAGGAGATGACTGATGCCAAATATTTTTTTACACTTGATGTGTCAGCAGGGTTCTGGCAGGTGCCCTTAGTAAGAAACAAGCACATATTTGTGCACATTCAACACCCTCTTTGGGAGATGCTGTTTCCTTAAACTGCCATATGGGTTGTATTCAGTATCCAAGGTGTTTTACAGGAAAATAAAACAATTTTTTATCATATACAGAGTGCTTAAGCCTAAACAGATGAGGAAAAATAGTAAAATAGCAAGACAAAAGGCTTCAAGCAGCTTTGGAAATAACTAGATCTGCTACAAAGAAGTTAAGCAAACAGTAACACTAATCTAAATGCTATATAATGGAAATAACACACCTGGAGAAGTTTTGACAGCACAGCATACAGACAGATTTCAGTATATGTGGGCTGTCACTAACATGCCTGCCCCGACTAGCAGAGAATAGACAGGTTTCTCATAATGGTGAACCCTGGAAAGAAATGTATGGCTTAAAAACCTTATCAAACAGCCTGGAAAACAGATATTGTTAAACAGGGCTCAGTTCTGAGACAGCCCTGCACCAAACACCCAGCAGATTTACCAGTACCTCTAAACGTGGTGCCAGCACAGTGCTCTCATGACAGGTGTGTCCAAACTGGAGAGTGGTCAGCAGTGACCACCACTGAAAACTGCCATCAGATGTCTGAGGGCCATCATCCTCCCTCCCAAGCTCTGGGGTGTCAGATAGTTGGTTGAGAAAGTGCAGTGCTAAGATTTAAAGCCAAGAAAGAACAATATAGTGCTGTTACAAATCATGCCCTGTCAAGCCCTTCACCAAGAACATACAAATCTTGTGTTCCTTCAGCTTCCAAGCACTGTTTTGCAGTAGAACACAAACCCAACAAGCCTGGGAATAGTCTGGAGCATGTGACAAAAATGTGAAGGTTCTCAGTCTGAAACAGCTTATGTATAATCCAACTGGATGAGTCAATGCCTTGTCTTGTTTCAGAGAGACCATGATGCCCAGAACTACTGGGTGGGAGAAGTGCAGCAGAACGCAACTCTTATTACTGGTACACAGGTTTGAAAGGGCACATCCTGGGGCCTGCTGTTGGTATCAGCATGATCTTGCTTATCTGACAGATAGCACTGATCACAGACAGCAATCATATCCTTGGAGACCTGCAATTCAGGAGCATGTGAGACCTTCTGAGAAAGAACTGCAATTGAGGTACAGGGAAGAGAGTCAGCACACTCTCCTGAGCAAGTCTTGTATGCATAACAGCAAAGTTGAATTCAGACAGCATGTCCCATGACACAGCACAGTGCTCTCCATCCAACAGCACAGTCACCAAAGGTCAGCTACATTGTACCACTTGGTAGGCTGCCTGACATTTTATATTATCTACCTTTTGCTCATTGTTATTTTTATAGTGGCTGGAGAAAGATAATGTCTACCTTTATCTACCTTTACTAATCTGTTGCAGAAGTCAATTGGAACCAATTTTCATCTTGGGCAGGAACTCATGTCACACGGTGCTATCAGTTAGCACCGAGGCTCTTCATGAAGAGAGTGACTCATTGGACTTCTCAGCCTGGAATGATTTCTAACCAAGACACTATGTCTGGCCATGGACATCCGCACACAGACGTGCCTCAGACACCAGCTAGCCTGTGGCTCCTCTCAGTATGCCAAACACGACAAGGGTCACTTTTAGAGCACAGTGGCATAACAAGTATAGAGGTTCTTACAGGGGAAAAAAAAGTGAGGTTCATTTTGATAGAGAAAAGGCCAAAGCAAAAGGAATTGACTGGTTAAAACATGAGATAATCAGAACACAATGACCCTCTGTTTAAATCAAGACTGATAATACACAGGGAGAAGAAATTAATAAATTGTGACCCAACTATTCCATTTTAAATAGTCAGACATTTCCTTTTATAAAAAACTGGTATAAAACAATAGATGGTGGAGTGAAGGAACTGAAGAATACATTGTTTTAATCAAACAATGTTGTATTTGGAGATTAGAGGAACCAGTAATTATGATATTTTAGCAAAGTCTGTTTTTGGCAGCTTTTTCAGCATACACATGCAGAATGAAATGTCACTTCCAAATATCAAATTAACAGTAAATCTAGTCCTCTCATTTCTCCTGAGCTTCATTCCATTGACTTTCAAATCACTAAGTGATTTAGAATACCACGGTGTTTCAGAAACAGAATATACTTGGTGGCATTTCAAGTCTAACGTTTTGCTCAAATGTGCATTATATAATTCAGCAGATTGTCTAAGAGGAAGCAGCTACAGGGGTCAACAAACCTGACTCAGCTATGAAGTTACTGGAAGAATCCAAGTTGGTAGATTTAAAAAAAATTCTAAAATAAACCACATGATTGGGTTTCAAACTTTAAATGAATTTCATAAAGTGATCTGATAAAAAACTCCAGTATCATCAGGAGGAAAGGTAGCAGAGGAATAAAAATCCCTTGGTAGTAACTTAAGTACGTGTCTGATTGTGGGGATAAATAAGAGTATCAATACTGCCAGTTAAATTCCTCCAATTTTCTATGGAAAATATATTGCATTAAAGAGACTCTAATCTAGAGATCCCTTGATCATTAAAACTCTCCATAATCAAAACAGTGTCAAAAGGCAAACAAATGAAATAAAATCCAGTGATTACAAAAATAAACAACTGAGCAGTAGATGGTAATTTCATGAAGCATACGCAGTACTTCATATCGCAAGAAAAAATACTGTATTTGAAAAAAAAATATTCGTCTGAAAATGATCTCTTAATTTTTTGGCTACTCTTTCATCCACCACAATTGTGTGGTCTGTTTTTCAGAGAAAGAAGCAGCCAACTGAACTTCCTTTGGCCAGAATTATATTGTCTCGGGAGTGGAGTCAGGTTTCTCTTAAATAACTGAAGGCAAGATTGTTGTCTTATATGTGTTGTTACCAAAGCTATTGTGGATGAAGACCATACCCAAACCATAGCAGACTGTACCAAGTCCAGAGAAATATGTCCTTCCTTCAGAAGAGGAAAAAAATGTTTTCCATTGTACAACTGAGAACACATCTGTTGCTAATCCATGGAGTTTTAGAAGACTGACTAGTAGCTGTGTCTCTCTGGAGATGGATTGACTTAGCAAGCAATAGATCAGTCTTAAGACAAAAAATCTTCACCAGTGCCTCAGTGCCCCCTCTGCTCCCTGAACATACCAAACAGAGGAGACAGGGTGTACCAGACTCCAGGAGATGACACAAGTAGAGATGGAGGCATCCCTAATTGTCCAAGAACACAACCTTGAGTTTACCTGCAAGGCTTTGGGTTTTTTTTTCCTATTTTCTCATGCTATTTTAAACGTTCCACTTGCTAAATGCACATACAAGCTGTTGGGAAGAAAATGAAATTTAAAGATGTCTAAGGAATATCCGTAGACAATGAGCACAGGGGAACACACTAAGCACGTAACCTTCAGATCTCAAACCTGTGATGACTGCCAGCTCTCTCCACATTGTCTAAGAAGCTGTTGTCTTTGGCATTTGAGCATCACTTCAGAGACCCTGTGTGTTTTCAGCTCTGTGTCTGCCTCCAGGAGAGCACAGGATGAATTCTACATGGGGAAGCAGGGGCAGGAGCAGTATGTCTTGAGGCAGTTAGACTTTGGCACTCCTGGACCAGGAGTCTATTCACACAGTATTTTGTAAAAAGAAAAAAAAATGGTAGGTGATGCTTTTTGCTGTTATCTGATGGGTAGCTGGGAATGTATCTCTCTACATCATTTGACTTGAATCTTACACCAGATCATTCTCTGTCTCTCTGCCATGTATAATACACAAAACCAATCTTTATTTCAGATTTTCAAGAGGAGGCATCAGTAAGCTCTGATGCTCCTTTTACAAAAGTTAAATTGTCCTTCCTTTTCCCTCCCATAACACAGTCCCACCCATATTAACTTTCAACTAACATTTACAAGCAAACGGCTGGTCAAGAAGATAAGACAACAGTGTCTGAGCTCTTCATTGCTCTCCAGTGCAGTATTTCATACCCAGATATCTGTAAAGAATGACAGGGTGTCAGATTAAATAAAGCTCTGTACGCTGGGATCTCAGGAACTGTGGTAGGTAAACGGAAGGCAAATCAGTTACTCCTGAAAGCTTGCTTTCATTCAGGACTTAAATGAAATAAGGTATCCTGTAGGTCTTTGAACAAGGAAGCTCAGAAACCATAGTAAATTAAATGAAATATCATAAGTGCCATTTTAAGTTGTGCCCTATGAAGGTCGGTGTTCAAATCAAAATTTCCTGGAAGAGACATGAAAGGAGGTTGTCATCTGTCTAAAGAGGTAGGATGACTTTTTTTTGCTGCTACAGAAAGCTGGTGCTCAAGAGATGTGGATGTGGGTCTTTCAAATGAAGAGGTTTGATTTTTTCTGCTTGAGTATTTTTTTTAATCTATTGTCACTGTTTAAAGCTGGGCCAGCTATTAAACCTGTGGCAGATGCTCTCTGTTAACCCTCCCCCCCAACCTAAAGGGAAAGGGAAAGGGAAAAGGAAAAGGGAGAGAGACTTATGGGTTGTAAAGTTAAAACAGTTTTAATAAACTATAATAATGAAAAAAAATAGTATAATAATAATATTGGAATAATCAAATATATACAAATATATACAAAAACAAGATCGAGCTCCCCCAATGTTGGCCACGTCACCCCCGGCACTGCAGGGCAGTCTCCGAGAAGGCCCAGACTGGGCCCAGCAACGGACGGGAGCTGGATTCAGGAATGCATGGATCGGGATTGGGAGCAGCAGGAAAACGGACAGAGTCCTCTTCGGACACTGACCATAGCAGAAAGAGAGCAAGACCCTCGTGAGCCCCCCGCTTTATACTGAGAATGACGTGTATGGGATGGAATACCTTTGTTGGTCAATTTTGGGTCACCTGCCCTGTCCGTTCCCCCCTGCAGGTGTGACCCTCCTTCGGCTCTTCACTCGCAAACAGTGAAGAACTTAGCAGTGACCTTGGTTTCTCTAAGAATAAGTACAGCAAGAGCCTTCCTGCATAACATCCCTGCTGGTGCCTCAGCGATAACTACAAACTTCGAGCGTTATCAGTCCTGGAAGAAGACACTGTCTGCAAAACATGCAGTTAGTTTCAGAAAGTGCAGTTACTTAGAAGAGACTTAGCTGAAAGTAAAAATCACTGAAAGGAAAATCGGCCTGGTTTAGGCCAAACCAGGACATCTATGAAAAGTGAATGGTGTCAGTTCTGCATCTTGGGCACCCTGTAGAGCTTACATTGTGATGAAGATTGAAGACCTTGGGAAGGCAGTCTAAATGTTCAAAATATTTTTTTCCACCTCAGGTTTGCCCTGTCTCAGCATGTACATCATGGAGGTGTTTGGAACTGGTGGGTGTTTCTGAGCAGCAGCAGGTTTGCGATAGAAGGAGCTGACAAGAGGTTGACAGTGCAATAAACTGAGACTTGAGCAAAAGATAGAGGGAGAATTTAATTAACGGCTCACGTGGCCTCAAGAGAAGTGGTAAAGCAGAAGTTAGGATGGAAAGGGAGTCTTCTTGCTTTGCTGTTGACTCTGAAGTCTCCAAAATTTTAATTCTAAAGGGAAGTGTAAGAATTTACCCCTTTACGTATTTACTTCCCCTTGGACCTCCGTTATCCTTTCTTTAATCATTTTCTGTGGTACCTCAAACCACAACACACTACTCTCTAACCTTGTACATGCAGAAGAAAGGAAGCACAGTTGTTGTCTTGGGCATATGTGTACTACCTCTTAGTCTGTAGGTGGTGTCTACTTCTCTAGTAATTTTAGAAGAAGTGTTGGCAAATGCTATCTAAGACCCCACCACACCCTTGCATTCATATGAGATTTGCTGTCCTCTTGTCCAGAAAAAAAGAAAAAGAAAAAGAAAAAGAAAAAGAAAAAGAAAAAGAAAAAGAAAAAGAAAAAGAAAAAGAAAAAGAAAAAGAAAAAGAAAAAGAAAAAGAAAAAGAAAAAAGATAAAGAAAAAAAGATAAAGAAAAAAAAGATAAATAAAAAGAAAAAAAAGAAAAAGCTCTCGACATTGTTGAGTGGAGTATAATGTTGGCAGCACCACTACAGAAAGACATTGCTGTTGTTTTATACACTTGACTCCTAGCTAATAAAGGCAATTTCAGCACGTTTTCTCAACTGTTGCACTGCATGTTGAAAACAGTAGACTGAAAAATGTGAATGGTAATAACTCCCTTTCTTTAAGCTTTAACTTGGAAAGTTTTTTGCAAAAGTTATGAACATATTTTAAAATCAAAGTAAGTGATTTCTGTAACAATAACTGTGGCTTAAGGAAAATAATTTAGGATAGAATTGCCTGTGTGCAAGGACCAGAAGGAGGTTTGTACATCATTTCAATTTCAATGAGGTCTAGTCAGCCCTTCAGACCTCCAGAGTATTACCAATTGGAGCTGGAAAAACCTTTGTATGAAACCTGAATTACTCAAACTTCTTATACCAAGGCAGAGGATGCATTACTTACTTACACTTTCTTCAAAACAATGGTACTGTAGAGAAAGCATAGTTTACTCCATGGCCACAATAAAAATAAGAAAACTTGGTGGAACAACGATGTGCTGGAACTTAGCTAAAATGCCAAGAGGTAGGATTATTACTGTTCCAAAACAGAGATAAAACATTGCTAGAGGTTTCTTTTCATATTCCATTACAAGAAAACAAAAATCCAGTTTTCAGTAAAAATCCCTGACTTCTATTGCTTTTTGTTTGCTATTTTATTTGTTTATTTATTATTACTTCTTTTGTTATTCCTTTATTATTATTGTTAAGAATAATTACTAAATATTATCATTAATATAATGATTAATTTATTATTATAGCAATAAAATAATTCTCTTTATATTATTAATCTTAACAAAAAGTTTAAGTTATATCAGTACTTTCTCTATAATTTCATTATCTGGGAAGAGAAAACTCAGATAAATGCAAGCACTTAAGTATGGCTTTATTTAAGCACGCAGATAGTTTCAGAGAAGTCTGTTATTTAGGATAGTGCTAAAGTCCTGACTTACCTTTTACATCAAGTGTTGTTTAATGGTAACTCTAGGCTGACCACTTAGAACAAGGAAAACACTATTCCAATATCTTCTACAGAACACTATCTTCTACAAAATATTCTCTTCAGGTTTCATAAAAGCCTGAGAAATTAAATGCAGAAGAAGACAAAAATTCTTTTGCCTGAATGCTTCAGAGGAGATGAACCTGCTCATTCCATGTGCTTTTGCATGTTAACCAGGGAATGCGCTTTGAACAACAGGCGTCAGCATGCTAAGTTACATTACTGTTTCTTTCAATTGGCAATGGAATTGTCACAGAAAATCTTTGCTTGTACTGGTGTGGTCCTGCTTTTTCGTGGTTAAAACAGAGGGGTTTTTTTTCACCCTTACAGAAATGTAAAAATTGCATCTAAGAGGTGAACTTTTGCTGCTAGCAAAATCAGTGGGAGTTTTGCTATCAACTTCCATGGAAACAGGATTCAGACTTAATGACTTTCCTGGGATGTGCTGTGGTCTGGTGGATTACATATGAGCCTACTATATCATCTGCTGTATAATCCAAAGCAACTTGTTTTTAAGTAGGGCTGGTTATTTTGATTCCATCTAAATGGTCTTCCAAAGGATTTTTGTGTCATGAAACACTTCAGTTCTCCATCAGTGAAACTAAAAAGAAATAAAGTAGTCATTTTAAACTGCTTCAGCATTTTCAGCGCATTCTGGTCTATTGAACTGACCAAACTGACTTATTTTTTTGAGTCAGCCCAGCATTATTCTGCTTTCCCAGCAGCAGCATTTTCCATTATGAAAGTTTTTAACTCAGGCGGCCCATGCTCTCTTCCCTCCAAACTACAGGTCCCCCTTGGCCGGACTACATTCCCCGCAATGGGAAAGTTCGCCCAAGAAGGTCTTGTGGTGACCTACGGGAGCCAATGGACCCTGGGGCCAGGCACAAGGGACCGCAAGGAAACTTAGTCAAGTACCCACAACCACAGTGGTGAACATCGGCCTCCAATATCCAAGCTACAGCGCTCTCCATGTCATCTGAAGATGCATGTGAATGTTAACTGAGGTGTTTTGGGCACTTTGACAAAGCAGAATGTTTTCATTTGGGAACAGGAAAAACAAAAGGTGGTGACTGAAAATGTCAAAATGAAGAATTTTCTTGTTTCAAGCAATACATCCGTATATGCCATGAACTTCCAATGTCACAAATGGAGGATGCAATTTCCAGTCCTTCACCCTTGCCTCTACCTTGGATGGTGCTTATAGGATGAACTGCTCTTCTGCCCGATATTTGAGTCCCTCAGAGGGCACCTCCTCCCTCCCTGAGAGGAAGGCTCCATTTTTCCTGGCCTTAGACTAGATCTTGGATTGCAGTAAACTGTGCACTTGCCAGCCTCATCCCACAAGGTCCTTTTAGGCTGAATAGTCTTCTCTATTCTTCTTCTAGAAGAAAAACTTCTCTAGAAGCTTTTATGTGTCAACCTTCTTAACACCACAGCACAGTTTAATCCTTTAGGACAAAAGATTAAAAGGTTTTGAAAGCAGCAGGTTTAGCACACCTATCTTACCTAGAAGTTTGTGACCCTTCAGCGGAGAACTTCAGTGGCATTTCTTCAGTAGTTTTCCCTGCAAGTCTGTTTCTTTTAATCTCATTCCTTGCCTCCTTCAGAAGTTGTTTGACTCAGTGTCCTGGAGTTTTGGTTCTTCTCTGTATCCTGCCTGGGACACATCTTCCCCAGGTGGGCAGAGTTCGCTAAACCCCACAGCTGCACAGATGTACGACATCAAAGCAGATGGCATTTGCAGCATGTCCTAAATGCAATTATATTCCTCCTTGCCCATGGACAGTCAACATCTCCTAGGACCAAACACGTTTTCATACTGTAAATATCTCACAGTATTTAAAGACACTTATAAACATATGGAATTCATAAATTACTCAAGAGCAGCCCAACATCCTTCAAGTTTTTTCCTGAAGCTAAATATTCGACAGAAAGGCAAGCTATTATTATTATCATGTCATGTGGCCAATAGCAGCTGGGAGTAGTGAAGAGATCACTGCCACTTTCTCTGTGCATTGTACTAGCCTAATACATTTTTAAAGTTTGTTGGACATTTACAATTTAAAATAGCAACCCATTGCGTAACAGTATTTTTCTATGAGCAAAGAGATGGAATTCAAAACATACTGAGCAGAAGTAAAAAATCCCAGTGCTAATAGTCTTAAAATTACTGATCTAATTAAGTTAAGACAAGCAAATCACATTCTCTAGATTTCCATTAGATTTAAAATAAAGGGAGTTTGAAGAAAATGGATTCAGCTGTTACTGACTTATACATGCACACAATTTTCCATTGGAATGTCTGGGGCAAATTGTACTGATACAAGCACAGGAACAGCTGGATGTATTTTGATGAAGCAATAAAAAAAAGAAGGCAGTTTCAGAGGGCAGTTTGATATAAAAAGGAATTTGTCGGAGATAGTTACGGTCATTAGATTAATGCCTGACTGAAAGACAGTTGAAGCCAAAGACTCCCTCCCAGTTTTGATGGGCTTTGGATGAAACCATTCAGGAGGTCATAATATGAGCTGCACTCCATCCTTAGCTATTGCAGGTGTTACTGTTCCAGCCACAAATTGCTGACAAATAACAAACACTGAGGGACCTTAACTATTTCTACCAGATGACGCTGGTCTGGTCATCGAACAAAGACTCCATGCTTCTGATTAATGAGTATTTGGTGAGCTTTCAATACATTATGATTTTTCTGACCTGCAGTTTTCTGCAGCCACTGAATGTTTGTTCTACTGCTGTACTTGGACCATAGGGCCAAAGGTCTTTCTCGTGGTGAAAACTGTAATGTTAGCAGGGTTTTCTATCTGGGCTTTCTGCATAAACCTTTACACTAAACCACTCTTACTTTGTACAGGTTAAGGGCCTGGAGATCAGTATGCTGAAAATGTTAGGGGAGAGGTGAGGTAGGGCCAGCGGAGGTCAGTGGAGCAGAGTGCACGTTTCTGCAAGATGCAGAGCTCTTCCAGCTCTCTCCGTTCCAGAAGGTGGAGTGGTCCCAAGGTAGTGTAGCTTTGGCTTTTCTCCTTTCCCTCTCTCAGCAGCCACTTCCTCCACAAAGCTTGTCCAGCCAGAGTAGAGAATAAGAACATTGTTTTGATCAAGGATAATCTTATCTTCTTTCTGGAATGCTGTTTCAGCTAGACACTGACTCAGAAATGAGAGTAGTTGAGGGAGTCCAAGGGATTCCTATTTAGGTGAAAGATGAGAAGTCGATCTATTCCAGCCAACTAGAAACACTGTGGAACAGAAGCTTTTTTTTTTTTAATTCTTATCAACTAGCTCCTTTAAATAACAATTATAATAACTCATCTAACAATATCTGGCAGTTTGGAATTTCCAACCACCTTTATTTTGCAAGGCACTGATTAAATGTATTTAGGCACAGCCTGCAAAGAACCTTGTTTTTAACTCATTAGCATCATTAGTGGTGCTGGCCACTCCAAAGTGGGCAAGGAGATCATGGCCCCAGTCCCAGAAATATCAGCAGAGCTAGCCTGCTTCATGGGACATGGTAGCAGGTATCACCCAGCTTCTGTCCAGGCATCAGGCAGCTCTGTCATTTCCCAGAATGCTGATGCATATCCCAGATGACAGTACATAAGCTGAATAGATGAAGAACTTCCTTGAACTATGTGTGGTTCTGGACATACATCAAGACCAATTATTATCAATACCATAATATTGCTACCATTGTATCATGGTGGCCCTTTGCTTTTTATTCTGTGGGATTGCTCCCAAAAGGCATTAGCACAAGATAGATCATCCAATTTGTAGACATTGTAGCCCCTTGGAACAGCCCCAAGGTGTTCCTGTCACATCTAGACCACAACTAAATTATTTTATGTGGACTTAACATTATTCCTGAGTGATTGATTCATCCCCAAATGGTCTCTTTGTACATCCAGCCTGCCCCACTCACCTGCATCGTGCAGAGCACCATCCCAGTGCCTGCCACAAGGAGCTTGACTTGACTCATGCCATCAGCATCTCTTGGGGTAAAGCAGGCAGGTAATAATCAAGGGTGCTATTGATGCATAGTCTGAACAGGGATTTCTGGCTTTCAACCTTTCGGATTGGTCCAAGTCTAGCCCAAAAGCTCACCAACCCTCTGGAGTCCTTGCAAAGCCCAATGTTTAGGGAAGAGAAGGACCCTTCCTTGGCTTGTATGTGTACTTTCAGTGAATTTGGGAGGAAAAACTATTCCTTGAGACAGCAAGTTCACAAGGCTTTTCATAAGATACCACAGGGTTCATTCTTGACTGTTGTCCAATAGAAAACTCCTTATGTCTCTCCACTCCCATATGCCATGGGCTTGAGGGGGAGAGGACAGATCCTGTGGGTCAACAACTGGTTGTGCAGCTGGTGTTGACAACAGGGATTTGTTGTTTACAACTATGGGACAATCTAGGAACACTAGAATCACACATGGTATCCACCTGACAAAACTTAATCAACAAAAGAGGGCTGAAGGGAGGCCACCTCAAGCATACACACATAAATAAGAAAGTGCCTTCAGGACAGCTTTATGGGGAAAGTCCTCATTTCTGTTCTGGGGAATTAGCATGACTGGGTGCCTCTTTGAAGCGCACTAATGCATTGCACTAATGCAAGCAGCATGGGGAACAAACAGGAGGAATTAGGGGTCTGAGTGCAGTTGCAGGGCTACTATCTCATTGGGATCACGGAGCTGTGGTGGGATAGCTCACATGACTGCTGCACTGCTGTGAATGGGTGCAGGCTCTTTAGGAATGACAGGTTGGGAGGGCAAGGGGGGGGACTTGCCCTTTGTGTGACAACAGCATGATCACCTGGAGCTCTTCCTGAGGCTGTACCATGAGCCAGCTGGGAGCTTATGGGTCATGATTACAAGGCAGACCAACACAGGCTACACATGGTGGGTGTCTGCTACAAACTTCCTGATGAGGAAGAAGTAGATAAAGCCTTCGGGTAACTGTAAGAAACCTCACATTTGCAGGTCTTGCCCTCATGGGGGACTTTAACCACTCTGATATCTGCTGCAGGGACAATATGTCAAGGCACAAGCACTCCAGGTTTCTGGAGTACACAGATGACAACTTTGTGACACAGGCAACTGAGGAATCCATGAGAGAGATGCTCTGCTGGATGTGATTGATTGGTACTTAAAAACAAGGTAGAACTGATAAGGGATGTGAAGGTCAGGCACAGCCTTGGAGTTCCATGAAATGGTGAAGTTCAGGATCCCAAGAGGAGAGAGCAAGGCAAACAAAAGTATCAAAGCCCTGGAGTTCAGGAGAGCAGACTTAGACTCTTCAAAGATCTGTTTGGAAGAATCCCAAAGAAGACAGTCTTAGAGAGAAGAGAGTACCAGGAGAGCTGGTTCATTTTCAAGGATCTCCTCCTCTAAGCTGCAGAATGGTTGATCCTAAGGCTCAGGAAATGAAGCAAAGGCAGCAGGAGGTCTTCATGGAACAGCAAGGAGCTCCTGACAAAACAGTAATATAAAAAGGAAGGAAAGGTGGAAGCAAAGACAGGCGACCCAAAGGGAATATAGACACATTGTTCATGTGCGCAGAGAAGGGGTTAGGAAAGCCCAAGTCTATGTAGTGAGGGATGTGAAATACAACAAGAAGGGCTTCTACAGGTATGCCAGCAGCAAAAGGAAGACTAGGGAAAATATGAGCCCACTGCTGAGTGGGTCAGGGAACCTGGTGACAAAGGACATGGAAAAGACTGGGATATTTCATGTCTTCTTTGCCTCAGTCTTTACTGGTAAGACCAGCCTTCAGTAATCCCAGGCCCCGGAGACCTATGAGAAAGTCTGGAGAAGACTTACCCTTGGAAGAGAAGGATCACGTTAGGGAACATGTTCATGGAATCTAGTGAGATGCATCCATGGGTGCTGAGGGAGTCAGCGGGTGTTATGGCAAGGCCACTCTCAATTATTTCTGAAAGATCATGGGGATCAGGGAAGGTTCCTAAGGACAAGAAGAGAGATCAAATGTCACTCCTTTCTTCAGGGGGGCATCATCTTCAACCTCACCTTGGAACTACAGGCCAGTCAACCTTACTTCAATCCCTTAGGAAGTGGTAGAGCCAATAGACCTAGAAAGCATTGACAAACACACAAAAGACAAGAAGGTGATTGAGAACCATCAACATGGATTTACGAAGAGGAAATCATGCCTGACTAACCCGACAGCCTTTTATGATGACATGACTGGCTCAGTGGATGAGAGGAAACCAATGGTTGTTGTTTGTCTTTACTTCAGCAAGGCTTTTGACACTGTCTCCTATAACATCCTCACAGACAAACTGATCGAGTAAAGGCTAGATAAATGGTCAGTGAGGTGACTAAAAACAGGCTGAACTGCTACCCCAAAGGGCTATGATCAGTGGCATGAAGTCCAGCTGGAGGCAAGTCACTAGTGGCATACCCCAGGGGTTGATACTGGATGCGGGCTCATCTAACGGCCTTCATTAACTACCTGGGTGGGGGGCAGAGTGAACTCTCAGCAAATTTGCAGAATATACAAAACTGGGAGGAGTGGCTGCTACACCAGATGGTTGGGTTGTTGTTCAAGGGGACCTTGAAAGGCAGTAGAAATGGGCCAACGGGCACCTCATCAAGTTCAAGAAGGGGAAGAGCAAAGTCCCGCACCTGGGGAAGAATGAACCCCATGCACCAGGACACAGTGGGGGCTAATCATCTGGAAATAAGATTTGCAGAAAAGGCCTTTTGGGCTTCTGGTGGACAAGCTGAATGTGAGTCAGCAGTATGCCCTTGTGACAAAGACGGCAAACAGCCTGGTGGGCTGCATTAGGAAGCACATTGCCCACAGGTCAAGAGAGGTGATCCTTCCCCTTTGCTCAGCACTGGTGAGACATGTCTGGGTGTTGTGTCCAGGTCTGGGCTCCCCAGTAAAAGAGAGGCACAGGCATGTGGGAGCAACTCCAGCAAAGCTCCAAAAGATGATTAAGGGGCTGGAGCATTTGACATACGAGGAAAGGGTGAGAAAGCTGGGACCATTCAGCCTGGAGAAGAAAAGGCTCAGGGATATCTTATCAGTGTGTATAAACACCTGATGGGGTATGTAAACAAGATGGAATCAGACTTTTCTCAGTAGTTCTCACTGACAGGACAACAGGCACAAAATGAAATACAGAAAATTCTATTTAAATTTAAGAAAAACCGCTTTACCATAAGCATAGTTGAACACTGGCTCAGGTTTCTCAGGGAGGTTGTGGAGTCTCCAGTCTTGGAGATATTTAAACCTGACTGGACATCACCCTGAGCAGCCTGCTGCAGCTGACCCTGCTTGGAGCACAGGGTTGGACCAGAGGCTGGTGTCTGCCAGCCTCAGCTATTTCGTCATACTGTGATTCGTCATACAGGTGAACCAAGAGGTATCAGGAAAGCCTTTGCTTCCTACTCAGAGGAGTGCGTCCAGCCTACAGCCTCATCTTTCAGATCTTGCTCCTCATGGTCGAGACACTGGCAGAAAAGGGATTCAAATACAGAGGAATCTTTCTGCTCTTTTCAGATTGTTCATGGGCTTCATGTCAGTATCAGTGAGGGCTATGATTTCAAATTAAAGCCCACTGTTCAATCTGAAACGGAGAAATGGAAGTCAGCATGAAAGGGAGGCACTGTCAGAGGTTCAGTTTTTCTGTGAAATATGCCTACAAACCAGGGCTGAAAATGCGGGTAAGGTGGAGGCGGGGAGGAATTCACAGCTGGGAGGAGGAAGGGAGAAGGAGACGATGAGTTTTATTTTAAACATATGTACTAATCATGGCACAGAAGAGAAATAAGGGTGGGAAACTGCAGCTGGGAGGGGGAGGGCAGACAGAGGCGCTGATGATTATTGTAGATACATTTATTAAATCATTGCTCCAAGCAGGGAACCAGGGTGGGAATATGCAGCTGGAAGGTGGAGGGCAAGGGGAAAGAAGCAATTTTATATTCAATGTTTGCACTGAGCATGGCTTGGGATGGGGACCAGGGGTACAGCCTTGCAGCTGGAGGTGGGAGTGCCACAGGAGAACGCTGGTTCATAGACCTGTCATGTTAAAATATGCACATCTTGCCTCCGAGAAACCCTGGTGCAAAGGCTTTGCAAAGCTCATGGAATGGGAGAGCTTTTATTTTAAAGGAGTGAGGGAGAAAGCTTGTTCACCTGCTGGGTTTTTGCTAAGCTCTTGCAGCTTTATTACAAAATTACTCCATAAACTTTTACAGCTGGCCCCATGCCAGCAAAATGTCATTATTAATACTGCTACAGAAAGTGCCAACAGAAGTGAAATACTCACGGGGAGACACTGCAAAAGACATACAAAACCCCAGACCTTTGGAGAATCAGAAGAAGGGAAGGGGGAAGGGGGTGGAAACTGCCATATAGACCCCGTATGAACTAATAGAGCTTATACCATAACAGAGGTCAGTCATCAAGACTGGCCAGGGCCAGCAGGTTTCCAGCTTGGCAGATGGAAGTGCATCAGCTCTGGTCAACAGAAGTAGCATGGGGATGTGTTTAAGGCAGGAAATGGATTATTGTTTGTTTTAGTCAGTCCACAGTGATAAGAATGAAAATGCAACAAGCATGGAGCGGACATGATCCCATCTAGTGCTGAACACTTTCATCCTCCAAAGCAGCCACTGGGAGCAGCAGGTACTCAGAAACTTGTGGGGTCTGACTCTCAGCTGTGTCATCTCCTCCTCCCTGCGCCATAGTGTTACACTATAGACCTGAGTCACGAGGTCTTTCAATCTGTGGCACAATGTGCTGGAAAGGTAACCATGAAGAAATGCTTTGACCTGGTTAGATGGGGAATTCCTCCCACACCTGTGGCACCACAGCTGAAAGTTTCAAAACTGCAAAGAAAAAATTGATAAGCACTTTTCTAAAAATTATATAGATGTATGTATAGGTCCATATACAGGTTCTGGAGTTACAAGCAACCATGACACCACAGAAGTGTGTGGTGTCATCCAGCTCTTGATTTTGGACTCACAAAGGCCAACACAAAGTAAGAAGCTCTGCTGTCACATGCTACTTGGACATTGATTTTCTGTTTCAGGGAAGGCCTCAAGCTGGAGATTTAGAACTGGATGAGAAGAAATGATTGCCAAGCTTGGAATACTCTGACCTGAAGTTAGTCTGAGACTCAGAGCAGTTTATAGGTAATGGAAAAATCAGGCCCATAAAAGCTTGTACATCCATTCAGGCCCCCAGTTAACCTGGTTTCACTTTGTCCCTGGATAATCTGAGGGAAGCTGAATGCCAGTCAAAGAAGTCACATTAAAGCATACGTTTTTAGATCTTTTTAGTACTGAAAATTTGTCATGTTCTCATCCTCAGGTTGTTGGGATATTCTCTGGCTTAACTGCTTTCCTGAACAGGATTGCTTTATTGAATCAAGGCCACAGAAAACATCTGCCTCTGCAGCACAGGGGATGCTCTTCACAAAGCTCATCATCAGGAAGTGCTTCATGAATAAAGCATTTAAGCAACGTTTTCTCAATCCTTTTCATTTTTATATTAATTAGAGAAAAAGCACCATGAAATAAAATAGGGCCTGTATCATTATCTTGTAGCTAATCATGATTGCTCTCTTTCGTGCCCTTTGGTTGGTAGAACTGCTTAAAATAATAGAATTAGTCATTAGAAAAGAAAAAGTCATCCTGCCCTTTTCCTGCCAATGAAAGATCATTTCCTGTACTTTCTAATGTCTCATCTAGATTAACTTTAAAAGTCTCAAGGATTCAGCAATTCCCTTTTTCCTGGGAAAAAGACTCCAAAGAGCTCAGAGTTAGAAAATATTTCTCAAACTTAGTTTAAATGTCCTTCTTCCTAGCTCTATTTACATTTAGACTTCTTCCTATACAGTGGTTTGAAGCAATGATCTTATGACCTGATAATATATCAATTCACCCTTTTAATACCCGAAACTAAGACTTATAAATCAAAAAAATAAGAAAGAAATTTTATGACTTTATGAACAACTCTGAACTGCTGTTATTGGTGGCCTCGGGATGCTGACACTAAGAACACCACAGCATTGGGCTGATTCTGGCTTACTCTTGTCTTTCTATCAATTATTACATTGAAATGAGTGCACTTACATGAAAAAAATCTGAATCTAGAAGTTAACAAATTAATATACATGATTTTTGTAGAAAAACAAAGTCCATTATGCTTGATTGTAATAAATTTTCTTCATATGTTCAGAAATTGCTTATGTAATGTTATGGAATCATAGAATCATAGATTCGTTTTGGTTGGAAAGGACCTTTAAGATCATCGAGCCCAACCATTAACCTAACACTACCAAGTCCACCACTAAACAACATCCCTAAGCACCACATCTACTCATCTTAAGTTATGTTATAAGCTCTTACCAGAACTTTATAACCCTTCCAACTTGATTTCATAATAACAAATAATTCTAAAAAAGTATTAAGAACTTTGTATCTCTGATTCCGGCCATGAAACCGTTCTGTAGATAGGAAGACTGAAGAAACCTGCAACTACTTGCCTTAGATTAGATAGTTATGGCCACATCATATACTCTCAAAATGACTAAGTCTCTCATACTGGTTTCCTGGGTGAAGAAGACAGCCGTAAAGAACAGGCAAAGGGGCTGGATGTGATTACGGTGTTGATGTATGGAGCCTTCCCCCATGTTTGGTAAATCCATGCCTGAAGGAGGGTGAACCATGCAGCCTGTGCCTTGCCTTGACCCTGAACCACCCAAAACTAACCAAAAAGTCTCCATGGACTTCAGCAGCTCAGGTCTCAAGTTTTCTAAATTTTACATTTTTATTGTATACCCAAATATGGTTACATTACAATTTATTTGTCTGCATATTTAGATGGAATTAGATAAACCTGAGGACTGAACATGACTGAGAAAAGGACCTGATTCAGATGTTCTACGGAGTGTCATTAAGCCCAAGCAACAGGACTGACTAATTCTGACTTATTTGACGCTTACCATAGTGGGAGATCAGAATTTAAATTCCCAATGGATGAGCTCAGTCAGTGGGTCTAATCTAACTCATGTGGTACCATTTCAAAGCTTATGAGTGAAAACTTTGTTCAAACTGTAAATATTCTAACAAGCTTTTTTTTGGAGGGGTTGGACATTAGGTGCATCAGAAAAAAATTTCTCTTATCTTGATAATACAACAGACAAGATACTTCTCCAATTTACACTAAATGTATAATGGTCTAAGAATAACAACATCAGTGAAATCTCTCTTGATTTGTCAGGTGGAAGTAAAAGGAGAATTAGATCATTTTTTATTTCTTTTTTGCAGTTTTTCTATCCAGCCAGACAGGTGTGCTGGCCATATTGTGTTACCATATGTCAGGAGAAATGGTTTTTAAAACAGTTAATACTATACTTGGGAAAAGTCTATGTAGCATATGCCATTTAATATATGCACATTTTGTCCATACAATTATACAATTGGGTAAAATATACAAAATCAAGTTGTATTTAAGATGATTTTTGGTTATAAGCCAATGCAAATATTATTCTCCCAAGATTCCAGGAAGAGATTAAGTGTAGAACAGTGACTTGTGCAGTGTCTGCCAACTGCTGACTAACTGCATGCCCATCATTGTTGCATCCCCATATACAATGCGGGTGAAAATTCAGAGGAGAACCACACTGAACAGCATTCTTCGAATAGCAATGCTCATTTTGAGGCAAATTATTATATATTTTTCCAGTGTTAATTTCACTCAGTTGTTTTAGAGTCCTTGGGGACTTAGAGCATCATAGCACTGAAAACAAAATACTGGACATGTGTCTAACACAAATGAAAATGCAGAGACAAATATGTGTGCACAGACTGTACAACTTTTTCAAACTTCTTTCTCAACTAAGTATAAAACTAGGAGAAAACTACACTACTCCTTATGTGTCCTGTCTATCAGCAAATGTTTTATAAGACAGGACCCCGGGAATGTTGTACATTATCACTGGGGAAAATAATTAGAGCAACCACAATGTATATATAGACAGAAAGACATCTTGGAAAAACATTTCCTATAATTGCACTGTGACAAAACGTGCAGTTAAATATTATACACATGGTGAAAATTACACCACAATTAATGGCATGCCTCTAACATAATTCATTCTTAATGTTTTTTAGCAGTTTATAAAAAAAGACCTATCACTGAGTGCTTCATGTTATAATATCATTAGACAACAATTCTCAGCAAATCTCATACGCCAGGCAGTGTCGGTGCTGGCAAAAAACTTCTGCCTACATTCAAGATATTTCATAGAGAGATGTTCAAGATACCTCTCCCTGACCTCAGTTTAAGTTGCATGCTAAAACTGAGATATTAAGACAACAGATTAAGAACATTCTCCAATTTAATTGACTCATTTTGCTGAAAAATATGGCTGTATTTAGGGAAATGGAGCTTGATTTCCATTCTTTGCTATATTTGGCATCCTGTTGCATGAAAGCTGTGTTGTTGCATGTCTCTAATCCTAACAAGTGGATTATTTTGATAGTAGTTTGTACTGTCAAAGCTATCTCTACGAACAGGAGATTTTTCTATTGCTAAACGAAAGACAAGCTGTGTTATTTTCTGGTTTGTCCACATCTGGGAGACAGCCAGGGACAGTCAGATACACTCAGCCAATTGTCACCTAAGTGAATGCTAAACCAATATCTCAAAACTGTATTAATATGTGCTCTTCAAAAGGACACATCCCTTGAACTCAAGTCATTATTAGTATATGAATATCCCAATTATTTATAATCTCCTCCACACTTAAAGACCTACTGATATTCACAGCCATTAAATGCCTCTTGCATGTCCTGACCACACACAGCAAGGCTAATTACTCTCGGGGAACTTAAATTCCCACTTCAATTTCAACAGGACTGCATTTAATTTCTATTCAAATCTCTTATACAGCAACAGGGTTTGCTGTAGAGGATATCAGAACACAGGGCTCCAAGGAACTTTCTGGGCCATTAAGTCAATTCCCCTGTTACTGCAAGCAAACACATTGTATAATTTCTTTCATACACTCTTCAAGCTCCAACATAAAAGTTGTTGGGTTTTTGGCCTCTGTTACTCAACCGGAGAATATTCCAAAACGCACTTACTCTAACAATGAAGAGCTGCCTTCTAATTTCCAGCTTAAACTTGTTTCTTCTCAGTTTACACCCACTGTACATGTGAAAATATTTTGATTTAGCTTAAATGACTCTCTTCTCCCTGCTGCTTTGCCCTGTGCCCTTCCCCTTATCTTCATTTTGCCAGACAGAGAAAGACAAGCTCTTCTATCACCCTCTTACAAGGACAAGGATAATTCTTTTGAACCAGGACAACCTGCTAGGCTTTCAAATGGCCTTTCTTAAGCCAGTGGTTGAGAAGAGGTCTAGTCAGAATCCTGCACGGTGATACTAATATTTCATTGTCCCCACTGGCAATAATATCAGTGACAAATTATGGGACTGCATTTGTCTTTTCATGGTTACATCACATTGATGGCTCTCAGTCAATCCTTGATCAACAAGTAAAAGAGGCTCTTTCCCAACTTTTTTATTAATGATTTGAGCTCTGAGCTTCTAGTAGAATATTTTATGAATTCTATTATTATGTTGTATTCCATTCTTATTTGGGCTTTTAGACTCTTCTCTCTCCAAAAGATGTGTACTCAGCAATGCCTCCAAAGCCTGTATATGAGTACACTTTGTCAGGACCCTATTCATAATTGTGTCAAGTCACTGAGAAGGTATTAAACAAAATCACTATTGGCAACCAGTCTGGTTTGATCCCTTCCCTTTCCACAGACCCTGCTGCTGTTCGCCATCATGTCTCCTGTTACCTACTTTACAATCCCTGTCCTGACTCCTCTCATTATGACAAGCTAAAGTTGCCTATTTGATTCCAAAGCATGCTTTCCCAAAATCTTAATAGATTATATTTTCCATATTATTTTTGTCCAGGAAAACAGTAGTTAAATAGGAATAACAGTCCAGTACGGTCTACCTTTGTTAAACTATTATTTGTATTTTACTGTTTTAATCTCTTAATGCTCATGCATGATCTCTTTCAAAGCCTGCTGTAGGGCCTTGCACACTGTTTAGGTCAGACTTACATGTCTATGGCTGTCTAGATACCTTTTCCTACACTTCAATATAGACGTTTTTCTTGCTGCTCTCCTGACTTGCAGTGCTGACGCTAGCTCCACCCAAACACGCTACCAAGCTTGCAGTGCTCAACAGCAGATCTTTCACTCTCTTGGGATGGAGACAGGCAACATGTTCCACTCAAGATGAACTTTCAAGTTGAAATTTGCACTTGGATGCCACATTCCCACTGGTCCCTTCCCATTTGTCCTCATGGCTAGTGTTGTCATCCTTTATGAACACCTTATTACACTTTGTTTCCAGGTTGACAATACCTTTAATCTCTAGCCCGTTCTCAACACACAGAAGTCTCACTTCTCTTTACATGCAGTGGACAAACTCTGGGGTTTCTTTTGGTATTCCTTTACAGGCCAAACTCAGTCTGACATTGGTCAGTTCTCACTTTATTCCCACTCTTTTTGCCACTTACATCAAGTATTTCCTTGCAGAGCAGTCCTTTTTTTCAGGTCCTGTAGGCTCCCTACTTATTCCCAATATCACTCCTGAGGCAGTAATTTCCCCTGCCAGGTCTGAAACACCTCCCTCCATAGTTTTCCCCATTGCTTGTGATACTTTGATTTATTCCTCAGCATCTTTTACCTGAAGCAATTCCAAACCTTCTCCACTTTGAAGACCCTGAGCTCCTCAGCTCCAGCTGTCTTTCCTAACCAGTTCTCTCAATTTATCAAAGCTTGCCCCACTGAAATCCAAAATCTTAATTAGAGAACTATTTTTTTGTTTGTCCTTAACTGAGTAAGCTCAAGACTGCTCATGTTAAGCAACTGTCAAGTCCCATCCAAAAAGTGACTGAACTTTATTAGTGGATGAAGTGATTGCTGCTTGTAGTACATAGAGCCAAATCCTGACACCTTTCCTCTGTCCTCTTTATTCTGGCACAAATTTGCTGAAATTAATGGAAGTTTTGTTTATATAAGAACTAAAGGATTGGGCCTATAATTTGTAGTTCTCTTTGCAATCCCTTAATATGAAAGGCGTTACACAAATCCATTATTATTTTACTTGCTTTTTATAAAGCACAAAATACTATTGGCCGTTGAAAGTTTATGGAAACTTGATGCAATTGCAGTTGGCATTGACCTTTTCCCCAGCACAGGAGTCCCTAGGATAACACAGATGTCATGTGCAATGAAATTAATGTTGTGGGCACAGCTGTTTAGTAAAATAAAGTAAGATAAAAAGAAACAATTACCTAATTTGATAAAGGATCTTTTTTAATTTCTTTCTTTACCTTACACTACAGTTTGCAACTTGTTGACTCATCCAGTGCCAGATAGATTTTTTCCATTCTGTAAAACCAGTTTTCACTTACATATACTGCTGGGAAGCATTATTCGAAATGATGAAGTGTAGGAAGTAGAGCCGACAAGAACATTTTACATAGCTAGCATGTACACCCTGACTTCTCTTCTGCAATTTACTTATAGACTTAACTTGATTGTTCTCAGGCTAATATGCACAATTTGGAAAATTGAAATAGCCTTCTATAATGTTCAAACACAATCCCATAAACTGAATCAGTTGTTAAAGTAAGCTTTACCTCAAGACCCCACAATGAGGTATCTATTACCAGGAGCTCTAAGTAAATGTTCTTTTAATTAGCTACATTTATCTTTAATCCCTGTTTTGACAGAAACTCTAACATAAACATACATTACAAATACAGAAAATCCAGCTCAAAGTATGGTTAATTTTTATGCTTGACAGAGCCATTTGGAAAAAATAACTGTGACCTTTTTGGAGCCTGGAAAAAAAATATCTTAATGTGATGTCATTATAACACAGTTTCAGAACCCAAGAAGAAACAGTGGCATCTGTAGCTAAAGTACAATAACAATTCTTAAACTATTCCTTAAAAGTGTCAATAAAACCCTAAAAAGACCTTTGGGCCTTATGCTGAGGCAGCTGCAAGATCATGTTAAATAATTTCTGTAAGGACAGCAGTAATTACAAACCTGATTAAAGTTTACCTACATTTCATTCCTAGAGTGTCTGAAATGAGGACTGTGAAACCAGATGGTTACAGAACACACGTGATGGATATATTCCGTCAAGCATGTCCGTTGCCATGGAAACAACAGTAATAACATTATCTTTAATGTCTATTTCTTCACAAAACTGTTCATTTAAGTGTTGCTGCCAACCTAAGCAAAATCCATATGAATACTTAAGTATCAGCTCAAAAAAACAGGTCTGCTTCTCCCCACCCTGCAGTAAGTGTGTTGGACGTTGTTGAGTGTTGCAGGAATGATAGCAGCATGTGTGCTCTTCTCGGTTCATGCTGTACTCGGCTGCTTCTCTACAGCCTTTCTTTGTTCTTACTATTTAATTTGGGTTACAATTTTGAGCTATCATGCCCAGACAATTCAATTTTTATTTGAATGAAGAACCAAACCAAGCGATAAAAATGTCTTCTTTTCCCACCTTTTATATCCATAAAAAGAACCAGAGGCAGAGCAGAAAAAAGAAGAGTTTGAAAAAGACATGAGACAATACAGATGTCTTTTATGGGAAGTCATAACCCTGCAAGTAAGCATGTGGATTAGAAAACAGTAAATCTGAAGTGGAATGAGGGAATGTATACGAATAGAGATGATGATAGACAGCATTGACACTGTACTAACCTGAGATGCTCTATATTCATCCTCTCTGTCATAGATATTTCATTTTCATTAAGATAAATGCTCCATCCTATCTCCTAATCTTTCCCTCTCATCCCATTCCATAAAAATAAACAGGAGACAGTGCTATATGTGACAAGCCATACCCAACACTCCAACAGCCACAAAATTGCATACTTTCTGGTTTGCACTCACATCAGAAATGTATGAGACACATCAATGATCTGAAATGACTTTATTAATCCAGTGATTGCAGAAGACAGCAGAAGTTCAAAAGAATCTCCAATATTTGATCTGCACATTCAAATCTGTCCAACAAAAAGATTCACGAGGCAAAGGCTCAACTTGCCCCTAGCGACAGGCATGACAAAAATCCTGTCGGTATCACTGGGGAGTGATTAACGTAATTTCCTCTCCCCCACAAAGTACACCTAGCAGGTCCGTCCCATGGCACATATACACAGGTTAAAGCATTTCAGCCACAATATTGTCTCACCATGTGTTCCCGCAGCCAACGAGCTCAATGATGTGTTATGCCACACAGTCACTAGATCAAGACTCCTAGCCAAAACTTGTGAAAACATTCCTGGAACCATGTGAATTGGATCTGTGTCTTTGTTCCATGCAGTATACACACCTATGGAAAAAAAATGCCTCTGACAAAAAATTGAGGTTTTGAAGATGTCATACCAAGTAAGACTTAAGAATTAAGCCAAGTAAGGCTTAAGAATTTCACAGCTCGGGAAGCCAGTGTGGAATATGCATCACGGTCCCTGTGGCTTGTGGAGGGAACACGAGAGAGGGCTGTGATGCAGAGACCCATACCAACGTGAGCTGGGAGTAAAACAGCCAGGGCTGTGTGCATTACAGCTTGGATTGCCATAAAAACATGCCCCAATCACTTGTGCCTGGTTGGCGTCAGTGTATCAGAAACGCACTTTATACAGGCAGTAGCTGGGGCTGCTCCCTCAAGTTCATCTGCTCACACAGGGGCTCCAAGTCTGTGACAGGGACACAGCAGCCACAGACGGCTGAAATTTCTGCTGAGCTGCAGATATTCTCATCTGAGGGATATCACATTACTTCGGTGCTTTCCATTTTCACGTTCAAAGCTCTGCATACCTGTGCCCTGACCCCTACTTAAGTCCAGTGTCTTATCATATTCCCTCTCCATTCTCCACTGAGGCTAGGGTTTTTTAACTAATTCCCTTGCACTCTGCACTTCACGGAGAGCATTTTATTGTTATGGGTCAACATTTGGGCCCCCTGGTTTTAAAAAGAGGATTTTTTTCCTGGTCTGAAAGTTACCTGGTGTTATTAAAACAAAGTGCAGTATATTGTGCAAAGTGCAGCACGTTGTTCTTGTCCTTACTGCACAAATCAAACTATAGAACGTTTTCTCAGGCACGGTAAGGTGACTAACCATCCTAGAGCTGGCCAGAGACTCCCACAACACACACCTTTGTTTTACTGCTCCAAAAGAAGCTGTCAGGATGCCCATTTGTCTCAGCATTTGCTACTGGCATACAGGACAACCGAACCTATGCATTTTTTTTTTCCAGGACAGGATCTTCTTTGTTTCCCCTTCATTCCCCCTCACCCAGGAGAGGTGAAGGCAAGTGTCATGGGTTTCTGCATCGCAAAGGGTGGATCCCCATCAAGTAATCCTACAAAAAGTAACATCTCCTGTCTGTATAACTGTAGCGGACATGCCCACAGCCCCCTATTTTACTTTAAAAAAAATACCTATGAAGGTCTCCCTGCTTCTGTCACGTTACTTTTATTTCTGCGTTGCTGAATAAGCGGCGTTGTTCACCTGCTCCCTCGTAAGTAAAATTTGTCTTCATATGCCTGGGTGAGAGAGGCTCCAGAACGACTTTTAATATTGCACATACACTCCCTCAACAATTGGCTTTGTTTTTTGAAACATCTGTAACCTGGGGCCCGATCGCCCTATACAGGACAGGAACAACTACCGTTGAAGTCAAACCCAGTTCAGCCACCGCCTGACTCCACCTTCCACATCTCTGACTTTCCCCTCACTGTCTTGCTTTTCCTCTGACATAAATTCATCGGTCGGGTGGGGTCCTCACTCCTCAGGTGCCCCTGGGGTCACCCCGAGCCTTGCAGAGGTGCACAGCCATTTCAGGCAAGCGGTACGCACACATCACATACAGTTCTTTACCTCTTCCCTTCTTCATCTCCCCAGAAAGCAGAAACCTAGTGAATTTGCTCTGCAATGTGCTTATATAGTTTTTAATTTAGTATTTGCTGTGCTTTCTGCTCTTGTCAGAAAAACAGTTCAAAGAAATGAGCCTTTCCTTGGACCATAAAGTTGTACTGAAAACGACTAGGGAAAATTTTGGTCCCAATAAATATGTCCTGCAGCTATTAAGGGGAAGTAAATACACCAGACAGAAAAGGACTGGAAACAACAGAGCAGAGCAGCTGCATGCATTGTATTAAAACGTGTTTATCATCTGGCCTACTTGGAGTTTTATTTTACATTGTGAATTTATTATATTTTGGCTTAATAAACATGAATTCTCACATTCTTCCAAAGTTTTAAGGAAGTCCAGATATGCTTCCCACACACTTCTTCATGACCTCAAGTTGTGGTTTTTAACCTACTGCATCAATGATTAATTTCAAACTATATGAACGAATTAGGTCTTTTCAGGTGCATTTATCTTATCAGATTCCCTTTGCTGAGACGAGATGTACAGACCTCTAAACATGAAAATAAACTTAATTCTCACTGGAGAATATCGAATGCCACAAAACGTAACCAAAAATGATATGAAAAGAAGATAGATGTAGAAAGCCATGGTATCATAGAATTTGAGAAAAGATATTTAAAAATACTTTAAAATACACTGAAACGTACACAGTGAACAGGAAAAAACAGCATTTCCCACTGCCTTTGGGAGATGCCCTGCACTATTACAGGTGAGACTTTTCTTTCCTCTCCCAGGCAGCAATATCTCACACTATGGGATAAGAATGGACAGGAGACATCCCTCCTCCCCATCCATCCCCCAAATTCAGAGGCTTTACGATTTTGCAGTGCGTTGCCAACGTTTGCATACCGAAGGGCTCCATACTGTCCTGAATCCACCTAGGGGTTGCTCATACATACCTCGTAGGTCAGCAACCATGTGGTTTGTGTGCCTGTATGGGGAAAAGGAGGGGGAGCTCACCCCCAAGCTTCCTCTGATTCAAAGTCCCCCTGCCCATGGTCAGACCGATCCTGCTCCCAAAAAAGACCTTTCTAAGAGAGGGAGTGTGCCAGGGAAATCCCAGAGACTCTGTAACATGTCTTGGCAGCGAGGAGGGAGGGAGGGAGGGAGGGAGGGAGGGAGGGAAGGAAGGAAGGAAGGAAGGAAGGAAGGAAGGAAGGAAGGAAGGAAGGAAAAAGAAAGAGAAAGAAAGAAAGAAGCAGGAAGGAAGGAACGAAGGAAGGAAGGAATATAAGGTGCCCCCTTCCCCAGCAGCTACTGCAAAGCTGTGCAGAATCCCTGTCATCTTTACCCATATCATCCACTTGGATTATAAGTATTTAGAGGAGAAGTACAAGCTCTAATGGGTGGCTGTGAGTCGAGAGACTGAGCACACTAGGACTCAGCCTTGCCTGGTTCTTTCTTATTTGCTATGATAAAAACAGTTAATGATGACATTATTTTTTTAAAGGCAAAATGCTGCTCAGCAGAGCAGAAATATTTATGACACTCCTTGTATAATTGTACCAGATATTATTTTTAAAGTTAGACATAAATTTTTCTACAAGAGCAAGTATGTTTGAAACTACCTTGAAGTTGCTTAATGTAATTAGCTTTCAGACATTATTTCTATGTGTTAAAAATATACTATGAAGAGGAGGAAACCTGAGAACACACTGAAGTGCAGAGTGGGCTTGAAGAATTAAATGAATGTAGTCAGAGAGGATTATGTATTACCAAAAGGAAAGGTTCCCAGATCTGGGAACCAGTTTACTGATTCTTGTCAAATGAAATGAGATCTATTTTCTTTTTTTCTTTTTTTTCTTTTTTTTTTTTTAAACTTTTTTTTTTTTTAACTCCCTAGGAAAAGGAATTCTGATTCTGAACTATTTGTAGAAGGCAGCAATTCAGTGAAAGAAGTTGAAGTGGGTGTCTCAAAATCTATGCTATTTTATAAATGAAACCACTAGAATTCTCCAAAGAGGAAAAAAAATATAGAATCACTAAAATGCAGAATCACCCATGTTAAGAAATGAGAAAACCCTTTCCAAAACCTGATCTGACCAGCTAGGCTGTTTGCCAAGGGTCAGCTTACAACTGCCACACAAGAATCATTTTAATTACATTGTCCAGACCAGCCTCAAAAGCACCCCTTTCCCATTTGTTTATCTGAGAGAGCAGCACATAAACTGGTTGATCACTGGTTTCCTCGGCCACTTCCAATGAACCCATGGGGAAGAAAGGGGAAAACTGTCAATGCCTCACTCCTGAAAAGAAAGACAGACAGACATGAAGGCATGAAGTTAGCTGGATGCCCCTTGAAGAGGAGATGACAGAAAAGGGGCGAAATGCGGCTGGGACTGATATGCTGTGCCAGGGTGGCAGAAGGAGAATGGGGAGGAGGACTGGCACCTCTGTTTTGCTCTGGCCGGGCCAGCTGCTCTTATGCTTTCTCCTCCAGCTACAGGAGGGACTGAGGGCTGGGAGAGGGCTCAGAGGGAGCCAGGCTTGCGTACTGCCTTGAGAGCAACTCTCAGGACTGATTGTGCTAGCGTGATTACTGCTCTGCTCCTTCATTCCCTTGCTACTCCAAACTATATGCAGAGATGTTTTTTCACATATTTTGTGCCTTGTGTTTTGAATTCACAAGAACAACTCAGATATCTGGTATGCAGCACATTTCTGTTACCCATTGAAGGCCAGACCCTCAGCGAGGACTGGAGGGCTTGCATGGGGCCACGCGGTGTTGGCCCTTCCCGGCTCTGGCCATGTTCTTGCCCAGCCTTTAGACTTTGGAGCCCTGTGACCCTGCACTACAGAGCACAATCCCACTTGGAAGAGAGATGGATGTTAACATTGATTTATTTTTGCAGAGGTAGGAGCATATGGTTGGCAACTACTGCAGGAGAACAAGAGGAGCTCTCTGGAGTGGCTCAAGTCTCCCATCCCAAGCGTTTTGGCTTCTTTAAGCCCATCTGCTTAAACTAGTCATTGCAAGTGGGGAAGGACCAATTGCCCAGGCCAAGCAATTCAGGGTTTTTTTCCTCACATTTGTAGTTGGGACGTCAAGCCAGACCTCAAGCAAGGTCTCATAAATGCCCAGATGAGGCATGCTCCTCCTTGCTCACCCTTGGCAGATGAGCTAAGCAGCATCTCTCTTCCTGGGGCCAAAGTACCAACATTTAGAGGTTACACAGCCCATGGAAGTCTGCTTCAGCCACAGCTTGGTAAGTCCCTGCTGTCCCCACCTCAGACTGATTCACCAACAACTCACTTGCTGAGAGTGTGCCCAGGCAGCACACCCAGCAAAGGCAACCCCTTTCTTCAAGCCTGTGTCTGTTTCACAGCACCAGCTGACAGCCCAGTGTTATGCGTAGGGTGGGAAGCAGCCAGAGTTACATGCAGGACTGAAACCAGACCCTCTAAGGTTGCATCCTCAGAGGGCTCTTCCTACCTTGCAGTTGCAGAAGCACTGGCTGACCCATGGCCAGGATAGCTCACCCACATGGGGGAAAGCCAACCTCTTCCCCCAGCCCTCGTTTGCAAGCTGGGCTGGGACGTGGGTCAGGCTGGGCGGTGGGGTGGCCAGCTCCAGCAGCAGTGCGTGGGGTGGGCGAGGAGAGGGATGGGGGCACAGTGGGATCCTGCCCTAGCACAGCAGCAGGATCCTAACCATGACCCCACTCCTTCCACCTGTCTGTGGGTCGGGGCTGAGCATGCTGCACGCTTCTGTGCGGCTCAATGAGGCTGCCCAGCTCTGCTCAGGCAAATGAGAGGAAGCAGGTTTTCCAGTGGGGTGATCTAATTTACATGCAGCTTATACTGCATTATACAGGAATACATTTGACTCTCTGATTTCCTGATTGTAAATTTTACTCCTGCTGACAGAAAGAGTAATTGCCGTGACCAGAATCAATCTGATTGTTTAAAAAGTTGAAGCTGACTTTTTTGTTCCACTTACTTATACAATATATACATTCCTGAAGACTGAGATTTAGAAGGATAGACATGGTATTGGCGTTTACCAGAAGTATCTTTAAAATGCTTTGTAGTGCCAAAGTATATAGAAGGCTCATTTACTGTGTTGGAAGAGTAAATGCAACAGGAGTGTTTCTGCAGAAATAGAATATATGTATGTTTTTATTTCCTATTCTCTTACATAATCTTGTTATTAGTTTGAAACTCTCCAGGCATTCTGCAGGTGATAAAGAGAGAAGAGAAGTTATTTCTAGAAAGCTGAGCAGCTCTAATTTCTTCTGGTTTTAAACTAGACATGCCAGCTTAAGCAGAAAGTTGTAACCACACTCTACTTCGGGGACAGGATAGCAGTCGGGCCAACAAATGAAAATAAAGGTCAAAGCAATTTCCATAAGGAGATGCAGCCAAAGGCCACCAATCCATTCATGGAGACACCCACCGTACAGGATCAGAAGGGATAGTGAGGAGGTCTGATGTTGTGAAGGGAAAAGCAATCCCCAGAAGAAATCGGACGAGGCGCTATTCCTCAGCTTGCACTGTGCCTTGCACACCTCTCTTCTGAGTTTAATCACACCCTTCCAAATCTGCTTGCTCCCACACAAAGTCATATGGGTGTAGGAAGGCAGTCCCATGCTTTCAGCTGTTCCCTGTTGGTCTGGTGCTGGACTCAGGGCAGTCACCCACATGGGTTGCTCCCAGCCCTTCCCCGTGCCTCCATCCAGTGACACCACTATTAATATATACTCTGGTGTAAATCAGCACTGCATACTCCACACATATTATTTGAATTTACTTAAATTCACTGAAAGATGGAGCCTTTGGGCGTTAATCAATGACTCAAGTGAGAAAGGTATGGGTGCAAGCTGGAACACAGGAGGTTCCACTTAAATATGAGGAAAAACTTCTTTACGGTGAGGGTGACCGAACACTGGAACAGGCTGCCCAGAGAGGTTGTGGAGTCTCCTTCTCTGGAGACATTCAAAACCCGCCTGGACGCGTTCCTGTGTGATATGGTGTAGGCAATCCTGCCCCGGCAGGGGGATTGGACTAGATGATCTTTCGAGGTCCCTTCCAATCCCTAACATTCTGTGATTCTGTGATTCTGTGATTCTGTGATTAAGGTTTGGTAGGCTAAGTTCAGATGAATATTGCTGTAGTGACAGAGAAATGGGGTAATAATCCCCTGTGCATCCAAGTACTTCATTTTCCTAGGTCCGCCCCTTGTCTAGCTGGCCATCCTTCCCCCTCCCTTCCCCTACTGCACATGTTGCATGGATACATCACCACCATAGACGATAAGGAGAAAGACTGTCACGCAGTGGTTTCTCCTAGCCTTTTTCCCAGAAACTGTGTCAGCTGAATAAACATTCCTCTCTGCTCAAGAAATGAGGAACGAGCTCATGACGGCGTTGATAAGAGTGGAATCCTCCTCCCCGACCCAAACGCACCCATAGGAGCGGGCAGACCCGTACCCCTGCAGTCCTTCAGCCACCTTCTATCCCTGCCCATGCTCACCTATAGTCACACAGCAGGAAGAGCCACCGGCAAGCTAATTTCATATCCTCAGCTCTGTATCACCCGGTCCTGCCACCATTTAAAGTGCCTGAAGAGAAGTACTGATGTATAATAGTAACCTAACCTTACTCAAGCGCTTACTTTACTCAGCTCACCTTACTCAAGCACTGTTACCCCATAGTTATGCTATATAATATAATTACTATTAAATCACTGTAATTTATACATTGTGTTGGATTTGTGTCCTTAAGAACATTAGGAAGGAGTAGGAAGAAATTTAGGCCAGTACTAAGGACTTTTGAAAATCCTCTTACTCCACTTTTCAAAGCAACCCCCCAAAAAAGCTAAGTCTAATAATATTTGGGGAGTTTCTTATGGAAAAATCTGGAAGTTTCTGCAAAATTCGATATTTAAAACGATCCTCTGAAAATCTTCAAAAATAGCTCACTCTGTGGACTAAATCTAAATGGCATTACACAGCCTTGTAAAAACAGATAGAGCATCACTTCACAGGAATGTACAGAGAACTAAATTCTCTCTTTCTGTAGGGAAAACTGGCAAAAGGGAAAGCCATTGTAAAATATCTGCATGGCTGAGGAAACTGTGATGTTACCACAAGGACTGAGATTAATGGACGTGAGCAAGGGGACAGTATGGATAAACAGTGAGCTGCAGAGATAGGAGATCACCGCACAGCCACAGCTGCTCCAGCCTGGGCAGTTCAGGGGGACAGAGGCTGCACAGAGCCTGGGTCTTGCTTAGAAAATATCCTTTGCACCATCCCCTGCATGAGACTAAGCACCAGCCTGCATGCATGTATCATAGACATGCAGGTCTCTATGCCATTTCCTCCTCCCTGTTTTCCAGCCCCTTGGAGCAGCTGTCTGTGGTGACTGCTTGTTGAGTTGCAAATCTTACTCCCACAAATGCCATATGCTTTGTATAGTCTTCCTATAATTAATATTCTGCTCTGTTACTCTGTATTGCCCATGCTTTGAAAGCCTGCGAGAGGAGAAGTGCACAGAACTGCTCCACCTGCAGAGGTTAGAAGTGCTCGGGCAAAACACAGCTACCTTTACTCTGAAATGGGCATCTATCATGCGTTTAAGCCACCTCTGTACTTTCTCCATTTGCTTTCACAAGTTCACCGCTAAAGTCTAGTTCAATTGAAGTACTACACAGAACTGTTTTAACAGGCTTTAACTCTGAAGTCCCCAGGTCTAGCTTATTAATTCTCCAGAGACTTATATTGGTGCCACTCAAGGGAACCTAGCCCATAAAAGAAAGGTATGTTAATCTTTTTATTGTTATATAGAGAAATTAAAAAACTTGGCTTATTACACTTGCCTCATAACTGTGCATGGCTACATGCAAAAAATGACAATAAAAATGAAGTCATGCTTTATATAACATGACTACTAGAATAATTTTATGTGAGTAACTACTATTTGGGATACATTTAAAATAATAAGAAATTCTTAGATTGCTGTTTCAGCATACTGTATTAATCAACTCAGGCGTAATTGTATGATGGCCCAAAAGTCAAACTTTTCCTTAAATTTCCTGACCTTGACCTGAAGAAAATGTTATAACAAAATTTCAGATTGGGTTTCTTCAAGGCAACAGTTTCTCTTACCTAAACATACCTTTGAAATGGAAAGAAAGAACTTGCTGATAAATGTTTCAACACCGTACTTTATTAAAACAAGTTATTTCTGTTGTTTACTATGTGGTTAGGCCATGATGAAAAGCAGATCTTCACCAATACATTTTTGTGCAAATTCCTTACCTTTCTGTTTACAAAAGAAAGTGAAGTACCTTTCAGTGGTATTTGTCACAGAGCACTAGCAGCCAACAATGCACACTGTCAACTGCTTAAGGTTTCACTTCCTAATTAACTTTCCTAGAAGCAAAAGAACTGTCTAAAAACACAAAGCTCTCACATTTACCCTCCTGCCACTCCATCCTATTCATCTGCAGCCCCACGGCTGTGGCCATCGAGAGCAACAAAGTCCTGAAGGAGGGTCCCCACAGCCCAAAACATCAAGGCGGTAACCTGAGCAGCCTGACCACATAGCAAATTAGTTATCTGCTTCAGTGGGGGCTTTTTTAAAAGATTATGACTCAAATGCAATTCCACCACAAACTCCTCGATGCTAATGCTTTTCTGAAACAACACATTTCTCTCTCTTTTTTTTTGCCTTATATAGATAACTTCCCATTCAAATTCCATGGTTTCTTTCTAGGCTTGTTGAGTGAATGCACTCTCTTCAGGTACAAATCATCTTTTGTTCTACTGAATAGCAAAAGTACTAAACATAGCTGAAATTGTTATGGAGGGAGTTAAGATCTACTTAAATGTGAACAACAGAAAAAATAATATTCCATGAACCAGCTCACAAGTATTGTTATGCTTTTCAACTACAAAACAGTTTTGATTTGAATAGTTCAAAATGCAGATCAGTACAAAAGTAGGCACGAATCCTACCTATTTAAAACATACTCTCCTATTTCTTCGTATTGTTAATTGTGGATCCACTTTTGAGTATCAAGAATGTCTTTTAGAGCATGATACTGATTTACCTGAAGCAAACCTCTGCAATAATTATCAAAGTACAATAATTCATGCTTTTTCGTTCAGCTGAAAAGTGCTGAATACAGATGTTGAACGCAACACCAAGTTTCTACAAACAAGTACTGGCTAAATCTCCTCTGAACAATGTGCCCCATCTTCTGCTGTTTGCTGACCCTTGGGCTGGACCAGGCTTTTATTACCCTTACTGTGATTTAAATACAGCTTTAGCATGAGTCCCAAAGGCACAGAAAACCAATATGTTTTGATTTTTCTGCTATAAGTTTCTTTCTTGTCAGTATGATTGTAAAATATTAATTGCATTATACCTTGAATGTCTCCAGATGATTGCAGGCTGTGAAGCTCTTCTAAACACAGGCATGCAAGTTGATCGACACAGCACACATTCTGGTAGCTAAATCGCAAAATGACAGATTTATCAACTGAATGAGCTGCTATCAGATAATATTAGCTGGCAGACGTCTCAAAAGAAATAGTCGACATCTGCAGAGTTCTGGCAATTAACTGTTTACAGGTCCAACACCTGCCCTAGTGATAATATTTATTTCACAAATCATTTTAATGGCCATTTTCTCCAGCACACAAAATACTTAGCCTCCAAGGTAAAAAGTTCAGCGCCAGCCACCTCTCTGCCGCAGCATACAAAGCAGAACGAGAAGAAAGGGAGACAAAGTGCTACACAGGCGGGTGTTGAGTGATTTCCCTGCCTCCCGCCACCACCCAGGTGAGTCAGGACGCCCGGAGGCGGACGGCAGCCAGGACGATGGCCGCCCGCCCAGCCCCAATGTCCTGGTGCTCGGCCGGGACCAGCTGCCAAGCCCCTCGTTGCAAAGGGGCTCCTCGGTGTTTACTAACAAATAGCGGGGCTCTTTCTGCACAGGGGAGCGGAGTCCAGCAGTGGCACGAGGCTCCGCGGGAAGCCGGGCAGCCAACGGCAGGTTGCAGCTTTCCTCTTCCCACTGTGCTCCAAGGGGCAAGCTGTGCCGGGCGATGCCTGCTCCGCCACTCATAACACAGCCATCGTTTTTACAGTAGAAGAGGCAATGACACTAATAACCGCTAATCCTCCCAAAGGCTTTCTGGTCCCTTGCCAGGTCAGCTTTAATCGACTGTGACTGTAAAAAAGGAAAACTTTTGAGGACTGGGTTACATTGCACAGTGAACCTTACAAATGCATCAAAACCAGTTCCCTAAAACCAGACAGGATAGCTGCTTAAATAGCTGTCTGCTCACAGAGAGCACTGACGATCTGCTTAGGAAAACATGTCTAGCATGTAATCATGCAAGTAACAATCTGATTTCCAATATGTTTGTTTCACTAAACAGCCGTGTTTCAAGTCAGCAAACCCACAGGTACCGTATTTCAATGGTAAGCCAGTCAGATTTAGGTTCCCACTGATGTCAAACATGAGATTGAGATATTGTGCTCTAAGCTCCATTTCTCCTGAAGACTCATGAACATATAAATGAATGGCTGTAAGCCACTCAAAGCCAATGCGTTGATGCCACTTAACAGCAACTTCTGGGCTTAGGTACCTCAAGTGTTTGGAAGTGACCTTGTTTTCCATGTCTGAATCAACAGTCCAGACACACAGTGAAGATTAAGAACATGATTCCTTCCTGTAATAAAACAGCATTTATATAAGGAAATACAATAAATGTATTAACAGTGGGAAATCCCATTTTCAGTGAGACAAGTCCAGATGTTTCTTCCTAACTACAAACTACAAAATGCAAAGTGCAGTGGGTACCGCTAAAATTGAACTACCTAAATTAAGTTAATGGAGGCATTTCCTATTCTGATATTTCGGAAACAATAAGATATCTGTTAGGATAAACAGCAAAAACTACAGAAGTGCAAAGCTTACCAGGTAGCCCACTGAACAAACATTTTACTCTTTCTGTTCAGGAACTTCCTTCAGACCATTTTTAAACAAGGCACTTAAAAATTTCTGTACCTGCAGGGTCATATTTTTGAGAGCACATGAGTTATTCGACAACACAAGAAGTAAGGTATGCCTCCTGTTGCGGTAAATAATCTGATAAATACCCACAAGCCCCATCTCAGCCGTTGTGTTTAATCTTCTTGGCAAATTGGTGGGCTTTTTTCTTTTTTACCAACTGATTCTCAAGGGGGTACTGCTCGCATTTGCTCACATAGCAGTTGGGTGCAGATAATGTCTGGGCTGTGTAGCCGCTCTCCCTCACAGGCAGCAGGTAACACCTCACTGCAATACCAGGACAGAGACATGTAATGCCACGCTGTGATTTCACAAGGAAAAATTTAGTATAAAAAAGAGTGCCTGGCAAGCTGGCATACACAGACTATTACTGATCTATAACAGCTTGCCGGACACCACACTACATACAGAAAAAGATTATCCTTGCTCACATGAGCTTATATTTTAAACAGGCATCCTGGCAGATGAGGGCTGCTTTGTGTCCTAAAACACCTTGTTTTCCCTCCCTCACCCCTGCTTGCCACTCGTGTTTTGCAGACCCGTAACTAAATCTGGTTGTTATAGATATCCCTTTGAAAAATTCCAGGGGTTCATCAAAAAGATGCAAAGAACATATTTTTATTGGCTAAACCACAAAATGTGCAGATTAGGAAATACACCTCTATTTGTACAGAAGAGCTGCAGCCCTGGAGCCTCACACCTATTTTGTCCTCTGAAGATCAGGCTACACCTCTCTTGTGCATCTCCTCAAAGACCCCTTCTTCCCGGCTGCAACTAGACAAAGAGAGGGAATTTCCATTTTGTGGGACATCGAGTTCCAGCTGAAATATGAAATGCACATTTGGTATTTCCAACATTTTTTCAGCGAGGGAAAATCAAAACATTTCCATCTGAAATGAAACAGAGCAGCTGACTGTGCCAGTCCTGGGCCATCTGAAGAGTCCCACAGCCTCGGCACACCTCGGGATCGGGGTCAAGCCAGGGACCCGAGTAGACCCCAGGTTACCAACAGACAGGTACACTTGGCAAGCTCAGCACTGCTACCCCATCCTGCCAAAGGCAGATGGGCAGGAGCATCACGGTGCTCTCCACCAGCTGCGTCCCGGCTGCTGTTGGGTGGTAGTGGTCTCGCTTTCTTCCCATTGCATATTGTGGCTTTTGAGATATTTTAGGTTTTTGGAGTAATGTTCCTGTATTTCCTAGCAGGTTCTGGGGACACAGAGGGAGGGTGAGCATATCCAGATGCTTGAGCAGGCTTTTCAAACACAGCCTTTAGTGCCTGGGTTTTGCACTGGTGGGAGAAAGGGAAACTGAACCCAAATATTCTGTTACTGTTGTAAACTCCTCGAATTCTCCCACTTTCAATACTTCTAAAATTAGGACCATGCATCATTGCCTCACTATATCCTTTTCACTCTGCTCTTTATAGATATTCTATATGAGGCTGGTCTACAGTTTCTGTCATCATTAGAGGATTTCATGACAAATGGGTTATAAGCCTGAACCTTTAATCCTTTCTATTCATGCAAGCACAGCGGCCCCAGGGAGCACCCGCATCGTATTCTCACAGACGGGGTTCTCTCAGTGTGAATCTCTTTCCCCTGAGGATTCCCAAGATCCACGTCAGCAATGGCAGCTTTCTGAAAGGAAGCCTCTATAACTCCTTCATGTGAATCTTTACACTAATGAAGCAGTTATGGATAACAAATGCTTCATTACCTGGAGCAAAATCCCTGGACACAAGGAAGTCAAATAACAAAACTCCTGTTGCCATTAGGCCATGCTGGGCAGATCATATAGTCCAAAGGCTACACATGGAGACACTGTCAGTGCATCCCTGTGTGAAAATATAATATCCATCTTGGGTTTACTATTCCTATTATTTCCTGGTCCATAACAAGATTCCATAAATCCTAAATTTCACCTTCCCTAGAAAGCATTTTAATAAGCCTAAATCTCCTCCCATCATATTCCTTGAGAGCATAAAGATTAGGCTGGATTCTCAGATAAAACACTCATTAGCTGGAGAAAAATTAAAAACATCAACCATGAATTTCATAGGTAAAAAACTAAGAAAACAGAATTAAGATTATACTTCGAGAAAAAAAAAGTCAATTTCATTCAGGTAAGAAATGCATGGTCAAGATCCTTAAGCACTCTACATAATAAGGTATAATAATGTGACAAAATAATTATGTAGTTATGATGAAGTGATTTTAATGGCCTGGTTCCAGATTAGATTAAAGTTATTTTTAAAGACACTTAATGCATTTTTCAACTCCTGATGCTCCTAAAGATAGCGTTAGTGTTCTATGGATGATTTAACTGTAAAAATTCTCATTTAAAACCATTTTTTGCTTAATTTTTTTCCTATAAGTGGATTGTCCTGGTTTGACCTAAACCAGGCCAATATTCTTTTCAGTGATTTTTACTTTCAGCTAAGTCTCTTCTAAGTAACTGCACTTTCTGAAGCTAACTGCATGTTTTGCAGACAGTGTCTGCTTCCAGGACTGATAACGCTCGAAGTTTGTAGTTATCGCTGAGGCACCAGCAGGGATGTTATGCAGGAAGGCTCTTGCTGTACTTGTTCTTAGAGAAACCAAGGTCACTGCTAAATTCTTCACTGATTACGAGTGAAGAGCCGAAGGGAGGTCGCACCTGCAGGGAGGAGCGGACAGGACAGGTGACCCAAAATTGACCAACGAAGTTATTCCATCCCATACACGTCATTCTCAGTATAAAGCGGGGGGCTCACGAGGGTCTTGCTCTCTTTCTGCTATGGTCGGTGTCCGAAGAGGACTCTGTCCGTTTTCCTGCTGCCCCCGATCCCGATCCGTGCATTCCTGAATCCAGCTCTCGACCGTCGCTAGGCCCAGCCTGGGCCTTCTTGGAGCCTGCCCTGCAGTGCTGGGGGTGATGTGGCCAACACTGGGGGAGCTCGATTTTGGTTTTGTATATATTTTTATATATATTTGGTTATTCCACTATTATTATTATACTCTTTTTCATTATTATAATTTATTAAAACTGTTTTAACTTTCCAACCCAGAAGCCTCTCTCCCTTTTCCCTTTCCCTTTCCCTTTAGGTTGGGGGGGAGGGGTAACAGAGAGCATCTGCCATAGGTTTAATAGCCGGCCCAGCTTTAAACTGTGACAGTGGGTTTACTGCTGCATTAAAGGCACGCAAAACTTCCAGACCTGGCCAAAAAGCTGATGTGGCTTTGAATTAGATTGGTCACACCTGAACAGTATAAAGTGGCTGGAGCTTGCTGGTAATTCTGACGTTTATGGAGTGTGTGATAGGATGGAGAGCCCTCAGTGTCTAAACTTTTGACTGTGCTACTGCATCGTTTCTCTGAACATAGTGGAATTGTAGGGGCCAAGCAAGAGAAACCCCTGGCAGTCTCCCTCCCAAAAGTACTATATATGCATTATCTGCAGATGAAAGGCTGTGAATGGCAGAGTCACCTCTAAGACCCTAAGGATTTTATAGCTTAAGTCATCATTACACGCACACTTCTCCACTGGCAACAGAATTAATGAGTCTGGTTTTCTACAGCCTTGTTCCTTTCTCTCCTATTTAGCCTTTCTCCCCACCAAAATAATCTCAGTGTGGGACACCCCAGAGAGCAAGAACCAGCAGGAGCTGATGTTCTGGGCAGGCTGCACGCGCGGTTTGGGCAGCCCGGGTCTTCTAGGCTTTCCTGCACCAGAAGCATAGATCTGAGCCATTCATCTCAAATAAAATGCCTTCAAAAAACCTGTAAGAAGCTGATATATCTCCCAAATCTAGTTAATTTGGCTAAAAATAAACTGAAGTAGTGAAGCATTGAACAGTCAGGAAACATACAAAATTAAGTTTTCCTGCATAACTAACATTTAACTAGCATTTTACTATTTTTTATTATCTACAGCTATTTTACCACAGGATCCCTATCCCGCTCAATTCACAGCACAAATGTTTTAGAAAGGGATCCAAATTATGAAAGGAAGACTGTTATCTGTAGGACTTTTCCTTCCTTCATGAAGACATTAAAAAATGAATGAGGCAGGAATCTGTAGAAGGAGAACGGAGACGTGCATGCCTGCAGCTTCTGAAAACTTGGATACCAGCTCAAAGCCAGACATTTCACATGCGATCACTAATTGCAAAGACTTCATTTGCTGAATGCTTGGCAGAAGATCTTGACATTTGACTCCTAACCATTCCTAGATACAAGTCCCTGGGGGCTAAATCAATCTAACGCTATGTACTCTGCAGACCCTTGACTTCTCAGAAAGGGTGACCGACATAAATAATCACTTCTGGTCTCAGTTCCTAAATATTTTATCAGCCCACTTCTACAACTGGGTTAATATCCCTTTCATATCACAAAATCCACTGTTTTAATGATGCAGTGATTAATATGACGAAATACATCTATATCACACTCATTACCAACCCTAGAAAACAAATCTACAAATCTGTCTGTCATCAGAGCTGGGGTTGAATGGGGTGCAGTAAATCAGGTGTGGGGCACGCTCAACGAGCAGTGAAGGGACGCAGCAGTGTTAATAGCTGCTCAGTAATTAAGAGCTTACACTTACAGTGTGTGCAGAAGGAAGCAGCAGCTCTGTGGAAAATTGATCATTTCAGCAAGTAATTTTTTCCTGTATATGAAAAAAAGGGGGGACAAAACAAGGCTAAGTGACCTTAGTATTTGCCTTTAATATTGTCTATTCAGTGCTTCACTTTTTACAGTCTTGATGATGTTCCTTGAAGAATGAATTGTTTCAAACGTATGAGACTAGAAGTGAGAAACCTAATGGAAAAAGAACAGTCTGTCTTTGCCTTTACTTTGGCTCCCATAAGAGGATTTTAGCTGGTGTAGACTTTTCTGTTCTTCACCTCCAACCTTGTCTTGTCCTCCCCTCCTCCCTCAGGTCTGTCCTGGCCTATTCCTGTCTCTCTACACCATTGACTCTTCATCCCTTTTTCCAACACTCAACCCAAGCTCTCTCTTTTTGGTTTCTCCTGCCATCCCCAGTGCCCCAGCCACACTCTACCACCACTTCCCATTGTCCCTCCACCCCATGCTCCCCCTGCACTGCTCATGGCTCCTGTCCTCTTATCCTGACAACCTCAGGTCCTGCTACCCAGCTTTTCATCCAGACTCCCCATCCAAATTCCCCCTGCCCCAGCCTCCTGTGCGCCCTGCTACGGGCTCCCCCCGGGCGGCACCTCACTCCCATGCCTGCAGCAGCTGGGACCAGCGACTGAGGGATAAACCTTTATCCTGGACTGGGATTGGATGGCTCAGCAGAAACAACCTATGGGCAGGGTGGCTGAAGATAGGAGATATGGCATATCAAGGTATGTCCAGTCAAAAATTATGTTTTAGCTCCTTATGTCAAAGAAGACTCTGCTAAGCATATGCAAACCTGGGTTTTTTCAAAACTTTATAATATAACCAAATTTTATGTCATGGAGATAACCAAGAGCGCAGTCACAAAAGAGTGGCCGTATTTCCAGTCCTGGTGCCAAAGACAGGTGGGACTCTGAATTAAGGGTTTTTTCCAAAATGTCAAAAATATGAATGAGCAAACATTTTTATGAACTGATTTCTTAAAGCTGAAAACGTTCGGTAAGAACTTTCCCCAAACAACCCTCCCCCTGCATTATGCAAGTAATCTTCATTTGGCTGAAAAAACACCCATGAAAAAGTAGACAAAGTTTAGCAAAGTTTTCTGAGAACAAGATTGAAAATATGCAGCATCAGCAAAAATGCCTGTAATAGCAGTTAAATACAACAGTATGTAAAAACTTAATCATAAATTATTTCTTCAGATGTATCCTGTGCAAAATATCATCTTGCACAATGCATTACAGCCGAACTATAGAAGTGTCTTTTTTAAGTAAGAGCATTTAACAGACATAAACACTAAACTTGTCCAAGGATCACATCTTTAACTACAGATCCAACTTATATCTAATTTTAGCTTAGAAACTGGTTGGAAGATTTGCTTGTGAAATGCCAGAAAACTTATCCAATGTGCAGTGTTGTAAATTGATAAGGACTGGCTGCACCTTTCATATAAACCCAGAAATTTAATCCCTTCAGAGCAAATCTTAGTCTTAAAAATGTCATCATGCTTGGCCCTTCCAGCATGCTTTATCATTTGCTATTATTTATTGATTCTTATGTACACAAACTCAGCGAGCAGAAAAAGACCCTCAGTACCATAAACTAGATGACTATAGGAAGAGGCAGAATGACTAATTCCCAAGGTTATCAGCTAATTGCATTTCTATTTGAAACCATTACATGTGGGCATGTTTTTTTCACTTTGTACAGTTAATTAGTCCTTCCCTGATCAAATTCACTTGCCTTAAAGCTTCTTGATTATTAAATGGTGCTTGTTAGTTCAAACTAATCCCAAATAAGAAAAGAAAATGTTTAGTTGTGCAGCAGAGATTAAAGGGCTTTGACATGCTCACTGTTAACAGGAAGTAAAGAAAATACATTTCTTCATCAAATCATTTTCACAAAGTCTCATATATTTCATCAAAAATAGCCATTAGTGTTATTTCAAAGACGTGCCTGTGGTTTCTGCTAACTACTTATTACACAACCATCATTTTATAATATAAACTAACGACTTGGTGATAAAGTACACCAGTTGGAAACATAAACAGATGCATTATGGATAACTTAAGTACTGCTTTCTCTTCTACAAATTCATTCTATGTCACTTAAAAGGAAAAATCAAAGGAACCTTATGTTTAACAATATTTAGATACTCAGGATATGCCTAACCTTAGCAAATTAAAGCAGTTCTAATATTCTGTGTTGCAGAATACTGAATTCCGGGTTCAAAAACTAAATGAGATGGAAAATGCTTATGATCCCTTGATAAGCATAGCTAGGAATGAATTGGCATATGGAGGAGAAAGAAAAGCCAAAAATAGCAAGAAGCTGTGCTGTGCAGGGCTTTTGTAATGACTTTGTGGCCTTATTTGCCAGATTATGTTTCCAGTTTTTAGAAAATCAGACAGGCAAAGAAGTACACGAAAACCATTTTGAAAAATCAAACTCTTGTGCAGAACTCTCTATATGTTTTTATAACTACCCTATGGTAATGCAGACCCTATCCTAAAATGCATACACATGCATGTAACCTCACCTGCAGGATAATGCCCTTGTCTCTAGTAGTGCCTTCAAGGAAAGTAACACTCCAGCTGTGCAGCAGAGTTTGCCTGTTTGCTGGTACAGACGATCTCATATTCCAGTTACTTTAAAAGGAATTCAGGCCTTTACTGCTGCATACTCTAAAAGAAACCTCTAAAAATTTATCATCCTTCACCTTGTAGCAAGGGATGAGTTAACGGAACTGCTCTCAGAAAGGAATTTCAACACACAGTCTCATTTTTTAAAAGGAAAAACCCTAGAAACCAGCACAGTAATTTCCATTTCTCTGGACAGTCTCCATGAGCTGTCTTACAAATTGTCCCTTTAAATGTAGCCCCAAGAACAGCACCCTTCTCATGAGTCATTTCCCAGTGGAGGAAAGGCTTCCTTTAGCAACACTTTCAACATGGTCTGCTACAACATCCTTATGTCCAAAGTGAGTCTTTACAGTCCTGATGGCTGGACTACATGATGTAGGAAAAACTGTCTGGATAGTCCATTTCAAAGGGTAGTGGTTACTTGGGTAGTACCCTACACAGGGGCTGGCGAGAAGAGGAGCTCCTCAAGGTTCTATCCCCGGACGTGTCGGGAAGACTAGAGACAACAGATATAAACTGGAACAAGAGGTATTCAACCTGGATACAAGAAAAAAATTCACCCGCAGATAATTTAGCATTGTCATAGGTTGCCCAGAGAAGCTGTACAGTCTCCATTCTTGGAGGTTTTCAAGCTCAACTGGGTAAAGACCTGAGCAATGTGGTCTGGCCCCATAGATGACCCCACTTTGAACAGGAGGTTGGACTAGGAACCTCCTGAGGTCCCTCCCAACCCCAGATATTTTACAGTTCTGCAAAGAGAAACAGTGGTGTCAACGAGAGTGGTAAACAGTGATAAGCCTTTATTCCCACTTAAACAAATAAGACCTGAAGTTTCGGTGCTGCACAACCACCTACAAGGTTGGGAGCTGTGAGCAACTCACAAGTTGCCCAAACCCCATCAGGGGATCTTGGGCAAACCTGTTTTCCAGAGACATCCGTAATTCTTGCAATCCTTTCCAAGTGCTTGCAACTACCCATTTGTATCCTAACTGATCCAGGTCCCTCTTTGGCCAGGCGCCGAGAAAGTGAAACCTGCTATGTCTGGCTAAGACCATGCAGTGCTGCAACAAGAGCTGCAAAGCACCTCACAGATCTTGGCACCAGCCTTATACACAGGCTGGGGAAGTGAAATGGAAAAAAACAACCCCAGAAGATATCCAGGCATCAAGTCAACAAGAAATTAAATTAACCAGCAAAGTTCATAAGGATCACTGTTAGAGGAAGAAAGGAACTGCTAAAACAATGACTCATACACCTTTGATAGAACCAAACTAAAATAAGTAATACTTCATAGGCTTCTGAGATGTCCCAAACTTGCATGACAGTTAACACAAGCACGAGCGAACAAGAATCTTTCCGCTAATCTGATGTTCACAGTTTACTCAATTTCTACTTTTTATTTCTTCCCTTTAATCTATTAGGATTTTTATGTTATAAACAGTTTATATTGTCTGTGTGTGATGCTCTGCACAATGACCTAGGGCCACTTTGTATCAACACAACTCCAAGACAAGACAAGTCCCAAACTTGTTTTGTGTGGAATCCTTGTATTTATTTCAGCATTTTTGACAGAAACAAAAATAATATCAAGGCATTCAAAAATGCAATCTTTATTTTTAGCAAAAACTGTAAATTTTGCTGTTGCTTTTTCTGTGTCAAGTTTTTCGGAAGGTTTTTTCTTTCGAGAAAACTGAAAATGCCATCATGTTTTGTTCAGAATATTTCAAGTAGTAGATAAATAAACAATAATTGCAACACTGGCATAGCCAATTGACTTTCAACCTCACATAATTCAGGCACTGTGTTTTTTCTACTGCGTCCTGGTTGAAAGCACAAGAGGAAAAACATAAAGTGTGAGATACCAAGTGTGAGGACTCCAGTTGCTGCCAGTGCTGCCCTGCCTCCATTTCTTCAATGCCTTAACTCAAAAGGGCAAGTTAAAATGCAGAGTGGTAATTAACTATAAAACAATCGTGAGGCAATTTCTTGTACTACGTCTCAAGATGCATCACTGTAAAGGAAACTATATGACTTGATGTAGTGCGGTGAAGCAGTAAGGAGAGGAGGGACACTCCAAGGCAGTATTTGATACTGAAAGAACATGAGAGTGTGCATCAGTATAATACACCTGGTTAATTTTTAAATCAAAGGAGGAAAAAAGGAAAAAATGGCTAAATTTAAGATCTTAACGTTAATTGCTTTATGAACAGTGACAAGAGTCTATGTAACAGGGTCATTTATATTAAGAACAAACAGTGCCCTCTGTGGTTTAACGGAAAATGTGGTGTTGGTTTCTTCTGCATTGTATTTTCAAACACAGAAGCTAAGCGCACACAGAATTGCCCTATTTAGTATAATCACTTAGCTCGATGAAAATCCTCAGTCATTTTAGCATGCTTGCCTCAGGAATGCAGATTACAAGTAGCAAACAGAAAGTAATCCACAAATAGCTTTAGAATCCTGTTTGAAAAATTGGCCTGTGAGCTATGTAGGTCTAAAAGCCAAGTGAGTACATTATGATCCAAAAAGTGAATGGTTTTTTTTAAATGATTTATGTAAACTAGGAAAGAAAAACTCACTTTAAAACAAACTAGAGTGTGTATTGTTGATATGATCACATTTTAGAATACACTAAGTGTTCCAAATGGCCCTCAGATCAATTTTGGGAAGTAAACAAAGCTCAGCTTTCAATGAGATTTAGGTTTTAAAACACAAGAAATTAGGTACAGGTTAATTCAAACATTCATTAAATCCAGACTGCCATGAGTTATATTCCGTGGTCTAAAGTGATGACTAACGCAGATAACAGTCATGCTTATGCAATCTCTTACAGATAATATGTTAAGTAAAATAGTTTGCACAAACTCTAACATGAAGGATCTTTCCAGTTAGCAAAAGAGCCAAAACTAAAACATCATTTAAAACATGCATTTTGTTCTATATTTGAAATCAGAGAGTGTGTTCATATTTTATATATGAACACAGGCACGCACACACACACATTATTTTAATAGATGACAGATGGGAAATGTACTTGACATCCAGTTTACTTTCGGCGATGCAATCGCCATTGTGCTCACGCAGTACAGAGCAGTAGCTGCAGCGACTGCTGCCCCGCACAGCCCCTCCCGGGGCCACTGGCGTCATGACCCCAGGACCTGGGGTGACACACTTTGTCACGGAGGAGCAGTGGTTGCCAGGACACATCCTGGGGACACCTGTGGACCTCAGGGGGAGGAAGCAGCCCAAATCAGTTCCCATCACCTGCGAGCAGACACTTCTGCAGGTGGGAGGAGGACACAGCCCAGGGAAACTGCTCTGAGAGGTGGATCTCAGCCTCCCCTTTCGGAAGGGAGCCTTTGGGGAACCGAAGGGTTAATGTGCATTTCCCACCCTGCTTGCTTCTGCCCTGGTCCAGCTGCCCTTTGCCTCCCCCATCCATGGTTTGGACAGCAGGAGCAGGGGACACCTCTGCAGACAAAGGTCAGGGGTGATGGTGAACAGCTGAGCCCCAAACTGGGGTCCAAACCATGCGGGTGTCCCCCACTGTGTAAGGTGCTATGATTTTTGCCACTATTAGCATCTGGAAAAGTCTTCCTTGATGGCAATTTATAGTAACTCGTGTTTACACTCCTACAAGTTCTTAGCTGTGCACCAAGGCTGCCCTGGGCACCTTGTCAAGCTGGAAGATGGTGGCTAGCACCCAAAGACCTTATAGTCCAAGTGTAGGCAAGACTGGGTTGAGGAGGGGGCCCCTTGGGTAGACAGCATCTCACCATGTCAAGCCCCCATCCTCTGGCAGTCTTTCCAAAATTTTAATCCACAATGCTTTTGGGGAAGATACAGGGAAAACCGTAACTCTCCACAGCCCACTTTCAGTGGTTAGTCGTCTGAAGCATCAGTGCGTTGTTCTCACAGGCACCAGGATGAGACCTGCTGAAGGAGCTGGAGGAGTAGCAAAGCAGGTTTACAATACAATAAAGCTATTACCATGTTTCATTCATGGCTGTTTGTAAAAATCTCTGAAGACGTAAAGAGTACTATAAGCACTGAGTGATAGTATTATTGTTTCAAAAGCTACTTTGGCTTTTAGGTTTGATACATTTACAGCATGCAAAAAGCCATCTCCCAGTGTTCTGTCCTGTAGCTGGAAAGCCATCGGTGGGCAGAGAGTGAAAAATGAACTCACAAGTATCTATCAAAACACTTATATTAATTTATAATACCCATATTTGTAAAGTATTATAGTGTAGAGTATTATTAGAGTTAGCTGGATGTCTGAGGCGGATACAGGAAGACAAAGAAAATAAATATTAATTTTACTACCCTGGGTGTCACTTTTGTTATGATATCTGGGTGTAGAGTACTTTTCTGGCCAGGCCTTTCTATAAACTCAGCATCGCAGGGCACAGCACCAACCTGTCTAAATAATCTCCAAAGGCAGTTTCACTCTGCTGATTATTGTTGATATAGGTGCACATATAAAGAACCTCCTGCCGTATTGTTCGAGCACCTCTTTACCCCCTGGCATAAAACTTGGCCACTTCGATCTTGTGGCACCTAGGAGCATTTCCCAGTTCCTAAGAAGTGGTTGGTTCGCCTGAAAAGCCCAGGGAAAACATTTTTAAGTTATCATTCTGGGCTTGTAGTTTTGTAACAAGGAGCTGGTTCTGCAGTCATGTCTTTTCAGTGTTCCCTCCTTTTTCGCCAATAGGCAACTGATTTTGGTGGAAAGTCTGGGAGTTGTGACTAAATTAACATTCACAGAAAAGCAGAATTTTAACCATAAAATAAAGCATTAGAAAAAGAGGTCGGGCAAGCAGACACTCCATCAAAACAAAAAAAAAAAAATTAAGTATATAAAATACAAAATATATATTAAAAACCCTCTTTGAGATGTTGTAACAGGGTCCCATGGGAGCTGTGGGTAAATAATTTCCTATCTCCACTTTCATCCATTGCTGCATTTGTTGGCAAGATCTCATCTCCTGGGGTGCCAGAATGACTCCCAGGATACACTGTTGTATTCTCACTGCAGATAGGATCCACTGGTAGTATCTGTGAGGGAGGAAAACAACTCTTAGTAGAAGAAAACCAAAAGATTCTTAAATTATTGCTCCATGTTTGTGTGGTGATCAAAGTAAAAAAACAGAAAAGTCACAAAACAACTAAGATATAGAAATACATAAGCAACCTATTTAGAATGGCTAGGATAATAATTTGGCTAGTATATCACAGAGGGAAGAAAGGAGACATACATAACAAATCTATTATTTATGGGATTAGATTATCATCTTGTTGAAGCCTTCAGGCATTTTAATGAAAAGCCATCCTGTAGGCCAACTGGGAGTATAAAGGCACCTTGATTCTTAAAGACAACCTGAGGCTTCTGTTTTTCTTATTAATATCTAAATATATGTCCCTACCATCTTATTTCCAATTTTCTCATGAGCCACTGTCATGGTTTAACCCCAGCTGGTAACTAAGCCCCCCACAGCCGCTCGCTCACTCCCCCGCACTGGGATCACACAGAATCACAGAATGTTAGGGATTGGAAGGGACCTCGAAAGATCATCTAGTCCAATCCCCCTGCCGGAGCAGGATTGCCTAGACCATATCACACAGGAACGCGTCCAGGCGGGTTTTGAATGTCTCCAGAGAAGGAGACTTCACAACCTCTCTGGGCAGCCTGTTCCAGTGTTCAGTCACCCTTACAGTAAAGAAGTTTTTCCTCAAATTTAAGTGGAACCTCCTGTGCTCCAGCTTGCACCCATTGCCCCTTGTCCTGTCAAGGGATGTCACTGAGAAGAGCCTGGCTCCATCCTCTTGACACTTGCCCTTTACATATTTATAAACATTAATGAGGTCACCCCTCAGTCTCCTCTTCTCTAAGCTAAAGAGACCCAGCTCCCTCAGCCTCTCCTCATAAGGGAGATGTTCCACTCCCTTAATCATCTTTGTGGCTCTGCGCTGGACTCTCTCTAGCAGTTCCCTGTCCTTCTTGAACTGAGGGGCCCAGAACTGGACACAATACTCCAGATGCGGCCTCACCAGGGCAGAGTAGAGGGGGAGGAGAACCTCTCTCGATCTGCTGACCACACCCCTTCTAATCCACCCCAGGATGCCATTGGCCTTCTTGGCCACAAGGGCACACTGCTGGCTCATGGTCAACCTGTTGTCCACTAGGACCCCCAGGTCCCTTTCTCCTACGCTGGTCTCCAACAGCTCTGTCCCCAACTTGTACTGGTACATGGGGTTGTTCTTGCCCAGATGCAGGACTCTACACTTGCCCTTGTTATATTTCATTAAATTTCTCCCCGCCCAACTCTCCAGCCTGTCCAGGTCTCTCTGAATGGCTGCGCAGCCTTCCGGCATCTCAGCCACTCCTCCCAGTTTTGTGTCATCAGCGAACTTGCTGACAGCGCACTCTAATCCCTCATCCAAGTCATTAATGAATATATTGAATAGAACCGGTCCCAGAACCGACCCTTGCGGAACTCCGCTAGACACAGACCTCCAACTGGACTCTGTCCCGCTGACCACTACTCTCTGGCTTCTTTCCTTCAGCCAGTTTACAATCCACCTCACTACCCGATCATCCAGACCACACTTCCCCAGTTTAGCTGCGAGGATGCTGTGGGAGACCGTGTCAAACGCTTTACTGAAATCGAGATAGACCACATCCACAGCTTTACCATCATCTATCCACCGGGTAACATCCTCATAAAAGGCTATCAAGTTGGTTGAGCAAGACTTCCCCTTGGTGAAGCCATGCTGAGTGCCCCTAATGATCCCCCTATCCTTGATGTGCCTAGAGACAGCACCAAGGACAAGTTGCTCCATCACCTTTCTGGGGATGGAGGTGAGGCTGACCGGTCTATAGTTACCCGGGTCCTCCTTCCTGCCCTTTTTGAAGACTGGAGTGACATTCGCTTTCCTCCAGTCCTCAGGCACCTCTCCCGTTGCCCACGACTTAGCAAAGATGATGGAGAGTGGCCTAGCAATGACTTCCGCCAGCTCCCTCAGCACCCGCGGGTGCATCCCATCAGGGCCCATGGATTTATGGACATCCAGGTTGCTTAATTGGTCCCTGACCCAGCCCTCATCTACCAAGACAGATTCCTCCTCTATCCTGACTTCTTCTGAGGCCGCAGGGGTCCAGGGCTCCTCAGGACAGCCTCCAACAGTATAGACAGAGGCAAAGAAGGCATTCAGTAACTCCGCCTTCTTTTTATCCTCTGTCTCCAGGACCCCCACCTCATTCATCAGTGGGCCTACATTGCCTCTAGTGTGGGTTTTAGCTGCAATGTATTTGAAGCCCTTTCTGTTGTCCTTGACCTCTCTTGCAAGGTTTAATTCCAAGGAGGCCTTAGCTTTCCTAGTTGCCTCCCTACATCCTCTGACAACAGACTTATATTCCTCCCAAGTGGCCAGCCCCTCCTTCCACGATCTGTACACCTTCTTCTTCCACTTGAGTTTGCCCAGCAGTTCCCTGTTCAACCATGCAGGTCTCTTGGTCCCCTTCCTTGACTTCCTACCTGCTGGGATGCTCTGATCTTGAGCTCGGAAGAAGCAGTCCTTGAACACTAACCAACTATCTTGGGCCCCCTTACCTTCTAGTACCCTGTCCCATGGGATTTCCCCTAGCAATTGCTTGAAAAGGCCAAAGTTGGCCCTCCTGAAGTTCAGGGTTGTGATTCTGCTAGCTATTCTGTTCCTGCCACATGAGATCCTGAACTCTACCCTCTCATGGTCGCTACAACCAAGGCTGCCCTCAACCTTCACCTCTTCAACCAGACCCTCCTTGTTAGTGAGGATAAGATCCAGCAGCGCTCCTCTCCTAGTTGGCTCATCCACCATTTGCATCAGAAAGTTATCATCAATGCACTGGAGGAACCTCCTGGACTGAGGATGGCTGGCTGAGTAGGCCTCCCAGCAAATATCAGGGTAGTTGAAATCCCCCACAACAACCAGGCCCTGTAATTGCGAGACTGCTCTCAGCTGCCTGTAGAAGGCCTTATCACCCTCCTCATCCTGATCCAGTGGCCTGTAATAGACACCCACAACAGTATCACCCCTGCCAGCCTGCCCCTTAATTCGCACCCACAAACTCTCAACTCGCTCCTGATCCGCCTCTGGACAGAACTCAATACATTCTAGCTGCTCACTCACATAAAGAGCAACTCCACCACCTCTCCTTAGCGGCCTGTCTTTCCTGAACAAGACATAGTCATCCATGACCACATTCCAGTCATGCGAGGCGTCCCACCAAGTCTCTGTAATTGCCACTAGATCATAGCCCCCCGACCGAACACGGATTTCTAACTCCTCCTGCTTATTCCCCATGCTGCGTGCATTGGTGTACAGGCATTTCAGGGAGCGAGCTGGGCACACCGATTTCATCCCAGATTCACCCCCTGATTTCACCCCAGGGGGATGGGGGGCCTCCTGGTCTACCTCAACACTAGAGCATTGCCCCAGTGGTGCAAGCCCAGCTACCACCCCATCCCCCTTCGAATCTATTTTAAAGCTCTCCGAATGAGCCCTGCTAATTCCTGTCCCAGAACCCTTTTGCCCCTACGACATAAACCTTTCCCATGTATCACTGTCACGCCTGTTGCCTTATAAAACCAGCCATTATCAAAGAACCCAAAGCCCTGCCTGTAGCACCAGTCTCGTAGCCAGGCGTTAATAGAGAGAATCCTACTGTTCCATCCCACATCATCACCTGAAAATGGAAGGAGGGAGGAGAAAACAACTTGCGCCCCAGACTCTTTCACCAACCGTCCTAGGGCCTTGTAGTCTTTCTTCATCCCCCTCAGACTACGGGATGCAGCTTCTTCCCCACCTGTCTGGAAGATCAGCAGGGGGTAGTAGTCTGTGGCCTTCACCAGGTTGGGGAGTTGCCTGGTGATATCCCTGATTCGGGCTCCAGGCAGGCTGCAGACCTCCCTGTGATCGGGGTCAGCTCTGCATATTGGGCCCTCAGATCCCTTTAGAAAGGAGTCTCCAACCACTAAAACTCTTCTCTTCTTCCTTGTGGAGGAGGTAGCTATACGCCCATCAGGTTTTTCTGACTGTGGTGGGACCTCTGATATAGGTTGCCTCTCCACCACATCCCCATTGGACCGGCTGTATTCCACTAGGGCTTCATATCTATTGCTCAGAGGCACCTGTGGAGGCAAGGTAGGCAAGGAGGGCACTTGCCTTTTGCCACAGCCATAGACTTGCCTCCACTCACTCCTCTCCTTTAGGTTATCATTTTCCACCTGAGAGGGGCAGAGTACAGGGGTCCCTCGATCCTGGGAGCTCTCCGGCAGGTGCTCCCATTTTTGTTGCAGGGAGGGCAGAGCCTGGCTCCACCAGTCTATCTCCATTTCAGCCTCCCGAATGCTCCTAAGCCTTTCTACTTCGGCTTGAAGCCTTTCAACCTGGCTTTGCAGCTGTGCCGCTCGGCCAAGCAGATCTTCTACTTGCTCACAGCGCACACAGCCCCCTGACACCACAGAGACGCTGTAGCATTCCCTGCAGCCTGCGACCTGCACCATCGCCTCCTTCCGTGGGAGCTCTGTCTGGGTTCCCACATCCATTTTGGTCTTCTTCCACCGGGTAGATACCATTGTTCTTCCACTGAACTCGGAAATACCTGTTGGTGCTACCCCTGGTTCACAGCTCCTTGGCACCTTCCTCGCCTTGTGCACTGGGAGGGAGTCAGCACCCTCCCCAACGAGCTGCAAACAACTGCAGCCTCTCCCGCCCTGGGACACACCCAGTCACTGCTGACTCACCCAGGCACTGCTGAGTCTCTCCCTTCTGGGCAGGGACTAGTCCCTGTCCTCCAGGGGGCTCTTTATCAACGATAACAGGGGGTGGAACGTTTAAATCGCCCGCGGTGCCTCCGGCTACGCCCCCTCCTCTCCTGATTCGTTGCCGGGAACCTCAGGGTCCGGGTCCGGGTCCGGGGTCAGAGGGAAGCAGCTCGGGGCTGATGCTCGCGGGGGGCTCAGGGAGGGGCCAGAGCACGAAAAACCGCCCGGTTAAGCCCGATGTCGCCCTCGCCCCCACACTAACCTTAAGTCGCTGCCGCCGCTTTCGCTGCTGCCGCCGCTTTTCGCTGCTGCCGCCGCTGTCAGGGATGGGAGAGAGAATCGGAGGGATAGAAGTGAGAAAACTTGTGGGTTGAGATAAAGACAGTTTAATAGGTAAAGCAAAAGCCATGTGTGCAAGCAAAGCGAAACAAGGAATTCATTCACCACTTCCCATGGGCAGGCAGGTGTTCAGCCACCCCCAGGACAGCAGGGCTCCATTACGTGTAACGGTTACTTGGGAAGACAAACGCCATCACTCCGAATGTCCCCTGCTTCTTCCTTCTTCCCCCAGCTTTATATGCTGAGCACGACTTCATATGGTATGGAACATCCCTTTGGTCAGTTGGGGTCAGCTGTCCCAGCTGTGTCCCCTTCCAACTTCTTGTGCACCGCCAGCCTGCTCACTGGTGGGGTGGTGTGAGAGACAGAAAAGGCCTTGACTCTGTGTAAGCACTGCTTAGCAGTAACGAAAACATCCCCGTGTTATCTACACTGTTGCCAGCACAAATCCAAAACACAGCCCCATACCAGCTACTATGAAGAAAATTAACTTCATCCCAGCCCAAACCAGCACAGCCGTGTGTTCAAAGTGTTGCAGGTAGCATGGATGGTTTCCCACGGACACCAAGATCTGAGTCAGGGTAAATTGAAGTGCTCTTTGAAAGGCATTTAAAGAATAACGCAATCACCAGGCACAGTCAACATGGGTTCACAAAGAGAAAGTCCTGTTTAACTAATTTGATATCCTTCTATAAAAAGGTCACCTTCCTAGTGGATGAGGGGAAGGCAATGCATACACTTTTTCTGGATTTTAGTAAGGCTTTTGATACTGTCCCTCACAGAATCCTTCTGGACAAGTTGTCCAACTGTGGGATGAGCAGGTTCACAGTGTGCTTGATGAAGAACTGGCCGAAGGGCAGAGCTCAAGGAGTTGTGGTGAATGGGGCTACATCTGCCTGGTGACCTGTCACCAGCCTTGTTCTCAGGATTCAGCTCTAGGGCCAGTTCTGTTAAATATATTTATCAACAATCTGGATGTAGGAGTTGAATGCACCATTGGAGCATTTGGCTATGATTAATGGGATGAAATTTAACAAGTCCAAATGCTGGATTCTGCACCTAGCATGGAGTAACACTGGGCACAAGTATAAATTGGGAGAGGAGTGGTTGGAGAGCAGCCCTGCAGAAGGGGATCTGGGGGTGCTGGTTGGCAATAAGCTCAATATGAGCCAGCAGTGTGCCCTGGCAGCCAAGAGGGCAAACCACATCCTGGGGTGCATCAAACATAGGGTAACCAGCTGGTCAAAAGAAGTGATTATCCCCCTGTATTCAGTGTTGGTGTGGCCTCACCTTGAGCACTCTGTGCAGTTCTGGGCCCCACAATTTAAGAAGGATGTGAAGGTCCTTGAATGTGTCCAGAGGAGGGCAACAAAGCTGGTGACAGGGCTGGAAGGCATGTCCTGTGAGGAGCAAATGAGAACTTTGGGTTTGTCTAGTTTGGAGAAAACGAGGCTGAGGGGCGACCCCATTGCTCTCTACAGCTTCCTAAGGAGTGGACGTGGAGAGGGAGGTGCTGAGCTCTTCTCCCTGGTATCCAGGGACAGGGCGCTTGGGAATGGTTCACTGGAACAGGCTTCCTAGAGAGGTGGTTGATGCCCCAAGCCTGTCAGTGTTTGAAAGGCATTTGGACAATGCCCTTAATACCATGCTTTAACTTTTGGTCAGCCCTGAAGTGGTCGGGCAGTTGGACTAGATGATCGTTGTAGGCCACTTCCAACTGGAACTGTTCTGTTCTATTCTATTCTATTCTATTCTATTCTATTCTATTCTATTCTATTCTATCCTATCCTATCCTATTAACCAGTCCTCTTCTTATACAAGCATATGCCCATCTGCACGTGAGGAGAGCCTCTTCATGTCACCGAAAAGAAAAAAAAAGTTAAAAAATCAAATCACAGCACATAGAAAGAGCTATTAACTCACCTGCTCTACCTTGTTGACAGCACAGGATGCTCCTACAACAGAGCTTCTTCAGCACTACCTGGTTGGATGCCACAGCAGTCTCAAGAAAGTGTCTTCAACCAAGTGACAGTCTTCCACTGTTTCCCTACAGACTCAACTCTGCAGCTTAATTTATTTCATACTTATCTGCCTGATGCTTAGCTGAAAATCACTCTATTACCTCTTGGTGTATGCCAGTGTACATTACAAACTGCCACCCACCAGAACTCCACTGAAGTCACGTGAGAATTGCAAAAGACTTACATTAGGACGTCTCCTGCAGCAAAGGCAAAGGTAGAAAGCAGCTCTTCAGAGCAGCATGCAGCTGCCCTAATCACAGGACTATTCTTTCTCTTCCTGCAGTCAGCTGTAGCGTTTACTTCAGTTTACTAACTTCTGCAGCCAGAGAAGCCGGTGCCCTACAGACAAGAGGCCCCTTCCTTGCAAAATCCCGATCCACCTCTTGGGCATGACTATAACTGTGCCCTGAATGCTGTACTGCTCCACGGGAAATGGCAAATGAATATAGGTCGCCTCATTTCACATAGATTCAAGGGAGACAAATTATTCCCAGTGTTTCCAAGATTCTGAGCAACAGATTTTTCAGCTTTAGGTGCAGTTCTCTCAACAAAAATTATGTGAGTGATTAGGATGTGGGAAAGGCTGACTGATTGTTTGGTAGCTTGGATTTTTAAGGGAGAGAAAAAGACAAGTAACATGGTGTCAGTAGCCCCATTAGCTACTGTTTGTGGAAATGAAGGCTTCAGAGTCAGCATTCTGTCTTGTGACATGAGGGAAGAAGACACCAGAGGAAGAATGAGATGTACCTTTTCCACTGGGATTGCACCAAGACAGGATCAGACATGCACTGGACTAGCACACTTTCCAGATTTTCTCTGGACAAGGGGGGACTAGCAACATGTGGGAAGTACGGGTCCTTTCGAAGCTTCGCAGTGTACTCTGGTGGTCATCAACACTCAGTATAACCTCAGTTGACCCAAAACCATTCATTGGGTCTCCAGCTCACAACAGATATATTCTCTTTGCCTCTCCAGATTCCTTAGCTTTTCATCCCATTCCCCAAATCCTTCCCTCAGTCCCAGCCTCCCAGACAGCATTATAAACTCAGCTATTTATCCAGTAGATTAATATATTTATTACACCAATGTGGTTTATGTTCTTCTGCTTTGATCTTCTCTATAAAAATAACACATAAAACTTCCCTACAATAATGACTCGAATGAGATCACACCTTCTTTTAAAAATTCTGATTTTAAACCATCCGTTGAAGGAAATGTGCCACATTCATGTAATATGGCTCAAATGGTTAATGCCACTCTCTGAAAATATTTGATCCCTATTTCTACACCAAAACTGTCAAGCTGCAGCTCACAGTCCTCAGGTTGTGCCACATTTGTTTTGTCCCATACCGTACTGGAGCTCTACCTCTAAACATTGCTTAACTGGAGCCTTCATGCAACATAACCACCAATTTTAAGTAGCGAGAGTACCTTAAGGCTTTACCTTAAATTCTAACTTCCCTTTTTATTAAAATAACCAGATTTAACCCCATGAGTTTTTCACCAGAGGACCTAATCTTTCACCCCTTCTGATCTCCCTATACCTACCCATGATACCCTCTTTGTACACTGAAGGATCTGATCAGTTTATTTAGATTACCTTGCCTGACAGCATCCTTTTGAGAGTTACTTCTGACAAGTCAGAGCTACCTATCTCATTAGCAAGCCTCATTACCTTTACCAGTGTGCTTGATTCAGAAGACCTGTCCTTTTTAGTAGCCACCTGTCTTTGTGACTTCCCTCCCCAATCTCCACATCGGTTGCAAGCCTTCTCAGCAATGATTTCCTTTCAGATCTTCAGTTAGAAATATTGAAGCAGACAGGACTCAGAACTACAAGATATGACTAAAAATAGACATATTCAGCAGTGGTGATCCATTTATTATTATATTATGGCAACTAATCCAGCTAGGACACTCCAGGGACTAATGTTACACAGTACTAAATAAAACATTTTACAAGCCTAGCTTTTCAATCAACTTGTCTTTTTTTTTGATTAAAAAAAAAAAAGGTTAGTTTCAGAGGTTTTTCATGCAAACTATATTTTTGGGATTAATTATATTAACTTTCTTCATTCTTTATTCATTGAGAATTTCATTAACAGTTCTAGTTTTTTACTTGATCAGTGTAAAGGTAACAGGCTTAAAATTACATGGGCTGCAATTTTACCCCTTTTAACATGGTATAACTTTAATTTTTGCTCTGTCCTTTAAACCTTTGTGTTGTTCCAAGACTTACTGAAAAGTACCATTAATCATCCAAAGAGCTCTTCGGCAAGCTCTTACAAAACTCTCAGATGCAAGTTATCTAAACCTCCTGATTTTAAAATTTCTGGCTTTAGTAGCTGCTGTTTAACATCCTCTGAGAAACTGTTGGACTGGAAAGTGTTTCGGTATCAAGATCAGCATGTAATATGACTAATTCACGTGGCTTTTTCCCAAATACATAACAGAAGTGTTTACTTAACATTTCTGTTATTCCTCCGTTATTATTGACCCTTCTTCCATATCTCCTCTCAATGGCAACACTCTTTTTATTCCTGATCTTCGAAACCCCCTTCTTATTGTCTTTGGCTGCTGTGGTTTTGTTCCTGTGATTTTTATTTCTATTATCAGGATTTGGGACTTCTTTCTTTCTTAAAATCAAGCCTGTTAGTATACTATAGTATATGTGTTTTAGAGTTTATTCTATCTCCACATAGTAATCTGGTTATAATCTACTTATGGTCTAATTATGGCATGTAGTTCTGTGATTATTTCTTTTCTACCTATTAAAATTAAATTTGATACAATATTCAGTTCTGCTAAGTTGTTTATAATTCAGTACGTCTTGAAAAGTCTATGGTATTTTAATGTTGACAGAATGGGAGACCCAGCATGTCATTCACACTGAAACTTCCAGCATCTTATGATTTTTTTTTGTTCCAGCACACATTATAGGGAGGCATTAAAGAAACCCACTACTGTGATTTTGTAATTTCTGCTGAAAACTAATTAGAAGCATCTCATGTTTTCTCACAGAAAATCATTCAGTGTCATTTTCACGACCTCATGTGAACCACCCCAGGAAGACGGGACTGCAAGAGACATACCCAGACTCTTTCCTATGTGCAACAACATCAAAAAATACCTTGCAGGCTTAGACTTTTATTTTTGTCACTATAAGACATTTCCTTACAACACTTGAACAGTTTGAGTGGATTTTTTCTATGTGGTCTTCAGGTTTCAGCAGCCCCTTCTAAAAGATGAGCGCCAGAGCTGGATGTCATATCCCCATCAAAGCCACTCTTCTACACAGGAATGTACAATGACAAGAAACACACAAACTTTTCTCAAAGCTTCAGCAGATGCTAAGGATAAAACTACCATGTGTCCATCCCTTCTCCACTGTGCAGAAACTGAGCCCAGCCCCAAGAAGCTGCGTCAGCTGGGACCTCCCATCTGCTGGGACAATTTTCTATCTGATGCTGGTAGCTGGGTGAAGGACATTTCATGCTGTACAGCCACAGGCATGCACACTCCAGAGAAACCCACCAGCTGCTGGGACTGAAGCAGCCAGTCATGCCAGTCATGCCATCATGCTCTGCTCTTCCCCTTGTTTTCTGCCGGCACCATGTTCTCAGACCATAACTCCCCCAAAACCAGAGAGCAAACAGTGTGAGGGGAGCAGGAGAGGAGAAGAGGGGAAGGGAGAGGATGTTCAGTGACTCAGAGGGAGATAACAGCCTGTTTTATGTAGCCTGCCATTCCCTTTCCCCTCTTGACTCTTCCTAAATAGGTTACATTCAGGGACTTTTGCATTCCAGGCAAGTGAGTCCTATGGGCAGCATCCAGTGATGGCAACGCAGCCAGATTTATTACCAGGTTCAGAGTACTGGTGTATAGACAATTAAATACTCTTTTTCCTCACATCCCTTTGTGCCTTGGTTAATTTTAGCTCGATATATTGATTGGATGGAAAATGAGTGCTCATTTGTTCCCACTTCTACGTTGGTTATCAAACAAATCTAGTTTTCCCATTCCTTACAAGGCTGGGAGGAGACCCATCTGCAGCATCAGCTCCTGCTGCTAGCCCCGTCTCCGGCCAGCATCGCTCTTCGTCCCCAGCAATGCCCAGACCACTGCCCATGCTCCACCCTGCTGCATGCTGCCTGAGGATGGCTGTCCACAGCAAAAAAGGCTCATTAAAATCACCCTATAACCTTTATATGCATCCATATAAAATAAAAGGGTTGTTGGGACCTTGTGCAAAGAAGTCCACCTCATCTCTAACCTGCCTGTTCCCCCATCACACACAGAAAGGACTGAGGGATGTTTGATGTGGCCCCAAAATCCCAAGATGAGATGGCTCTGGCTTGGCAGCTTTGCTTCTGGGCCCAGTCATCATCTGAATGACTCCAAAATTTTGGAAAACATGGCAAATAATGCGAAAATAGACATTTTCAGCATGTCATGGGCAATATGAGGGGACGAAATAGAGGATGTCCTATCTAGCTTAATCTTCTCCCATTGAATTTCAAAGGCCTGCTGATATACTTCTCAAAACTGCGCTGAGAAAAGAATTTTTAATAACCAAAAGTGTCAGGAAACGTTATTAGTCAGGGTCCAGTCCAGCTTTCTATATTGCATAATTACACTGACACACAGCACACACTGTTATTTTTCATCTGTACTTCTAGGCACAAACAAAAGGGGTTAATAAGAAATGCTCCTTCACTTAATCACAGTGCCTTAAGGGTTCCTGGGGGAAACACAGGTACGAATACCATAAAGTCAGTTTAAAGGGATAAATAAATAAATAAATAAATGCATAGCCCGAGGATGATTTTCACTTTGGCTCAAATTTTAATCAGGATAATAACACCCAAGAGCAGCATGGCAGTGCTTTTCCTTTCATTTTGTGCCACGTTCAAGTGATGTTGTGTCACAGCTTTAATAGTCCTGTCAGCATTCATCAGCAAATCAAGACAGCCTCCAGAATACCACCATAAAAACACAGGGGATTTTTAATTAGAACAGGGCAGCCCTTAGCACACCAAATACATGTTAAATTGATATTTCTCACTACAAGCTCAAGATTACCCAGTTTCAGTTGTTTCCAAATGAAACTTAATGTGGGCTCAGCTGAACAAATGTATTTTCTTAGGTTTACGGCAGCTTTTAACTTTTAATGCCGTGTCTTTTTTTTCCCCTTTTTTTAAGATGATGTTATGGTAGGAAAATGTTACACTTGCCTATGTGAGATTTACAAATGACCTTTTTACTGGACAAAAGTTCTGTGGGACATGGGACAGAATATAAATCCCAGACTCTGCTCCATCAAAAGCTGATAAATAAGTGAGGAAGATTAAGAGTGTAGTTTAATGAGCCAGCATGTTTTCCATTACAGATGTAATTATTTGGCAGAAAGTGTCCTTTCCACATTCATTTTATTTTGAAAAACAATGACTCCTTCATAAAACTGTCTAGTAGGTTTTCTGGATGCACCATTTTTTAGAGGATCAGTGGTTTGTGGTCTTGTTGATGTGGATCAGAAGAAGTCAAAGTCATTTGTTGCTCTTCCTGAAATCTTAAGTACCACAAGCTGCTCGATCATTTCTTATTAGTATCTGGGAATTATTAAAGTATACTCAGGATTCCCATCCAGTCCCATTTTACAGTAACAAAAATCACAGGAAAAATGTGACTTTCGTTACTTCTGTGTTAATTTCCCATAAGTTATGCGGAGCTTAGTCCCCTGTCATTTTTCTGTCTAGCAAGTCAGTACTCAGAAGGTGTGATCTCAGGAAAAAGAAACACCTTCAAAGATTAGCTCAAATCAGTGGAAGAGGGGAAGTAATTTTGGTGATAGTACTCACTTCCTCCTGATCTACATTGCTACTGCAGCAGTGAGTTGGACTCCCTGAAGTCAGATAACATGCACTTCACTTGTTCCTTGTCAGGACTGGTGGAGACTGTAGCCCATCCCCAGGGGAAAGTGACTTCAGGCACTTCTAACACAGCAGTCTCGCCTCCCACACACAGGGGGTCACTGTGCAAGTGAGGCACATTAGGAGTCAGGCACATCGCTCCTGTCCCCGTCTTAAGAGAGACTCACTAGAGAAGTTTTGCTGGTGAACACAGCAATATTTCCTGTAATAATTTGTGAGTAATATGTGTCAACTCACTTACGGAGATGCTTATTTTTGTTATATATGCTTTAGCCTAGCAAGAGGCAAAAGCACAACAGCAGGAAGGAAAAAGCATAGTTAGACACCTAACTTGGCTGAGGATTGTATTCTGGTGTCCATCTAGGTGCTACAACTCTTCCATCCATTTTGAGATTGACCCGAGGGTCTACAGATCTCAAAAATATTATGACAGCTGAGTCCCTTGGAACAGGAACGACAGTAGCCAATGTGCTGAGCAGGGAGACCACTACATTGCCAATGAAAAACTGGTGGTAATACAGAGGCTGTGCTGCTCCCGATGCTTTGCTCCTGTGGTGGGCTGGGAGCGCGAGAGCTGCAGACATCAGGGGATGAACCATCACTTGCCTTACAGCGGCCACCTCATATCTCTGCGACCTGCCTTGCTGAAGAGGTCCAGAGGACAGCAGGGATCTGTACCAAGGTCATCCAAGCAAAACACATGTGCTGCTGCACCAGCATCCCCCTTCATGTGAAGCTCCTCTCGCAATGAAAATCTGTTATTAAGGCTCTCTAGTGCCAACCCTCCTAGCAGTGAATTGCTCTGTATATATTTTCCCTCGATCTCTCAGGAAACCTGCAGGACTTGCAGGATGTTCAACCAGTTTATCCCAGAAGCAGAATGATGCACTCTGGCAGGATGATGGGACAAAAATCTCCCTCTGAACTTCTCTCATGTCTCGTTGTTGGTTTTGGGTTTAGTCCTAAATGCTTTTTTTTAAAATAAACATATACATCACAGTAAGACATTCCATCTCATTTTTCTCAGTGCCTAACCCAAAATAGGCAGAAAGAGAAATACCTTTAAGTCAGTCATCAAAGCTAAATTAAACAAGCACAAACCTTCACTTAACTTTTAAATGGCAATGAAGCTTTGAAAAAGGGTCCTGTACTTGAAATTTCATGTGTAAATTATGACTTCACTTTCAAAATTTATCTTGGCCAAATTTCTGGAGTAAATCCATCAAGGGCAATCTTCTGTGGGAAGCTTACTTCCGAGAAACAATTTCCTACATTGAGAAGCAGAGAATAAGTAGAATGACAAATGCATCCCTTTGCACATGACTGTTTTAGAGAAATACGCAGACATCGTGATAATGCAAAACTCAGGACTGAGACAATGTCTGCATTTTACCATTTAGCATCTGTGACATTCTGTTTCAGCTCCATGCTAAGGCTCAGACCTGAAAGGTGCTGAGTATCCCCAATTCAGCAAACTCTGAAGGGCACAATTTACTTCAAGCCTACAAAGGGACCTTCAAAATTAATGGGAAATCAAACAGACCAAAAGGAGTGGAGCAAAGAAAGCACCCTCCATCATAATACAAGGGAACAAAATCAATCATGCATAAAGTGACCTCAGCTGTGCTGAGCTCCCTGTTAGAGAAGGTGAAAGTCCATTTCCATCCACATGAGTTTCCCCAGCCCCATTTAGCAAGTTGTTTCTTCACACATCCTTACGTTTTTCTGTGCATGACTTCCCTTGGAGTGAGACGTCCGCCTTCTGGGAAGCATCGTGCCATTGAGCTGGGGTTTGATGGGGAACATGACAACATACAATGACGGAGTCATCTTCTTTCCAAGAGTAGGAAACTTCAGAGGTTTCCAGGTGGGACTTGAGATGTTGGCTTTCACCCCTGGATCTGTCTGACTTTGTGCTCACAGAGGTGGAAATAATGCAAACTACAGCTCTTGTAGAGAAACAGACTGGACTTGTATCCTGCTCAAGGCACCTTACATAAATTATGTATGGGGGAAACAAGCATTTCAGGTACAGAAAAAAATGTGGTGAAAATAAGGGACTTGGTTCTGCTTGTGCTCGTGCCCCCCTTTAACATATGACATTAGTAGTTGCATGTTCAGTGAAATCCTCCATTTTGTATATGAGGGAAAGACAGCAGCACTCAGCAACTAGAAATAATTTATGTAAATAAGGATGAAGACAACACATGGTGAAGCACTCACAAAAGGCTGGTAGAGAGGTATGAGAAGCAGCCTCTTCCCTTCTATATGGCACTTGGCAGACTAAGCCCCACTTAGCATGTGGCAGTCAGGTTCAATTACCTCAGCTAGCTGAGGGAACTTACACCCCGATTTTCTTTCCCCTGGAAAACCCTCAGGCTTGTTGCTGGGAGGATCAGCTGAGAGGCGAGAGATGTGGCTTAAAGCTCCCAGGTCCCCTATGCGCCCATGCTCAAATCACAGTGATTTTAGGTGAAAATAGTCCAGGACCTTCTCTTCTAACAGATTCATGAAGATTTCCCAGTGGCAATGCCTCAGACCCTCTCACAAAGAGAAACAGTTAAGGAGAAACATGTGAGAAACTCTACTGGAAATCCGTTAACGAAAGAAAGGATTTGTTTTCAAAGTTCAAATAATTCAACTAAAGAAGTACTAGCTAGCGGAGAGGAGTTCACATAAACATTTCACAAGTGGGTAGCAGGAAGCAAAGAACCAGAAAGGAGTAAATAAATTACTCCTCTCTGCCAAATAAACAATTCGAATGGTAAGCTTTCTGGGGCAGATACTTTAGATACCTTATTTTCTCTACAAGTTGGTAGAGCGTGCAGCAACATGGACCCCCAAATTCTTTAATGGGGTCTCTAGACATTGCAGGAATATAAACAGAAAATTGCACGGAAATAAGTCAATAATAAGGTAGACGCAGCCCTGGAAAGGGCCATGCAGCCATGACCACATCACTTAATGGCGTGCATCATTGAGCTCTCATGCCTTCCTGCACAGAGGATGCTGTGTCAGTCCCCAAAGCTGCAGACACTCAAAGGCTGCCTCGAGCTCCAGTTGCCCGTGCGCCATGGCAGTTTATAATCTCATGCTGCATTTTCTTCCCATGTGCCTCCACTTAGGGAACAAATCAGGAAAGAGTCCCCAAAGAAAAAAGGGCTCAAGCAAAAATCACATGGTGATTTCTAGACAGGGTTTAACTGAGCATATGCAGCATTTGTGTTATGTTTGTAATTGAATAGACACATCTCAATGCAGCTTCAAAGAAGTGGCAAAAAGCAACTTGAGGCAGGGAGGAGGAAATGTTCCCATTGGAAACCCTAGATTGATTATTTTGTACGCATGCCCCCCAAAAAATTACACTGGGTAATCCATGTGTGCTTAACCTTTGGGCTCTCCACTAATTAATTAAAGTTGCTCATAGTACACGCAGTGTTAGTGAGGTAATATTTCATCATGTTCAAGTAGGAAAGGTTTTGGCACAGTGCAGTCTTTTCTTAGTCCAGATTGGAATAACAGGGGTTATATAAATGCAAATTACACAGTTTGACAGCTGTGTAACATCAGCATGTTATGACTTAGCTAAATCCCAAGACCCCTCACTGACCGGTGAAATCAGGCTCCCATTGAATTTTGCCAGTGCAGGGGCCTGCAGAAGACAACCCTGCTGCAGAGCCCCCACTGCCGTACCTTCTCGCCCTCCCCACCAGCAGCCCATCTCTCCACCCTGCTTTAGTCACTCGTGGGCTATCTGTGTGTGCTCCTCCTCCTTTACCCACTGCCAGCTACACAAGAGTTTCTTCCTTCTCACAACCACCATGCCTTCTTTCTTCATTGTCTCTGGCTTTAACTTAAGCAGACTTTCTTCTGCCTTCTTCCATCTCACAATCTTTCTTTCTACCCTTCCTTTATTTACTTCTTCTAAGTGCTTCTTCCCACTCTTGTCAGAATAGCTTCATGTTATTTTAAATGTTTATTATCATTCTGCAGCCTTTTGAGCATTCATGGTCTCTTTTCCCATTCCTGTTGTCATTATCCTTCCAGCCCATTGATTTCTCCTTTTCCCCTGTTTCTCTTTCACTGGCTCTTTCTTTGCCTTCTTGCCCGCCCTGCACTGTCCAGCCACCTTCTCGCTCTGCTTTGCCACAGTGCCTGAGCAGTGTCATGGGTGTTGGTGTGGAGCCACCTGGCAGGCTCCGGCATGTGCCCCACACCTGGAGGGCTTGTTGGATGGAGGAGAAGGGACTCTTTGGACAAAGGGGTCCAAAACGGCATCCAACCCCATGGCCAGGTGGCCTTGGCAATGCAAGAGGTTGAGGTCCCCCTAACAACTGTGACTACACCACCTACTTATACTTCTGCTCTGGGAATCAAAACAAAATCAAGTCGTTTCTGGTTACCTCATGCACTTCTCAAACACTCCCCACTAGGCTGGAACAGAAAACATTACTGATGGTGAAAGGACAAATCAAGATGACTGTATGCCTAGAGAAAAGGAAGAAAAGTGCATCTGCTCACAAGATCCCCGTCTCCATAAGGATTCATCCATCAATTCATCATCACTTTCTGACCATTACCTTGCTCAAAGTAGAAATCAGCTTGGTTTGGCCTGGACTACCCAAAAACTGGTCATCTGCAGGTGACACATCACCACCATCTTGTTCTCCTCACCACTGCTTTTCCTGCTTTTCCATTGTACCTCTTGTCCCAGTGACCAACATACCCGAAGGTGGTGCAGCAAACACCTAACCTGGCTCCTCTGCAACTCCCACAGCCAAGACACACCATCAGAGTTGTTTCTGTTGTTTTTGGCTCCTACCACATCTCAGAAGAATCTGCTGCTTAGATCTGGCAGAAACAAGGACTCCCTAAGTTTTTGTCCCAGAAACAAGGCATCTGTAGCATTAGCTTATTTGCAGTCTTACTTGCTGTCCTCTTTCCACTGTGTCCAGAGCCTAACCTGAGCATACAAGACTGGAATTTGTCTTTCTCCCAGGACACACCTAATATAATAATTTTGTCACTAACCCCCCAAAATTGTTTTTTTAATTCATAAACTTAAACAAATGTTAATGAAAATTATTGAAAAAATTATAGTTTGTAAAAACATGCAAATAAAATATGACCTAGACTGTCTTTTCCATCAGACATCAGCAGATTCTCTCTAAACCTGTAACATTCAGAGCCCCCTACTCTAGGATTTACACATATATATAAACCCACTGGGACAAACCTGAGGGCTCTCCAGCTTTGGTGGAAACAGGCTTGAAGTAACATGTGTAATTTTCACCTACATTACAATAATGATCTAAAAACCAGCAGAGGCCAGAACCTCATCTCAGGAGGCATTGCACAGACACAGAATTAAACAGCAGTCCTTCCTCCCAGGAGCTCACAGACAATGCACCAGGTAAGAGATAGCAGAGAGTAGAAAAAGCCCAGGGAAATACAGGTGCTCAGCCTTGCAGACAACGGCCATAGCATCAGAGTAACCTGGTCATCGTAGAGTGTGGTTGTGTTTGACAGAAAGGACAGGTCCAGAAATAGTCTGGACCTATATATATGGATATCTATACTGCTCTCCTGGGGCTCCTCTGAGGACCAGCCCAGTACTGACTCCTGTTTGTATCCAAACTTCTGGCCCTTAGTGTGTGCCTGCTCTGGATGCACACCATCATGCACACCAAGAACACAGTTTCGACACAAAACAGTTTCCAGCGCTTTTCTTTGTTGCACCCCTGTAAGGAGCTCGGAGCTCTCCCAGCTCCATCCCCTTCATTGAGGCATGTCCCAGGTCAGTGGTGCAGAGGGGGAGCAGGCAGGTTGCGGGGCATGTCCAAGAGGACAATTCACAAAGGACATTGTCTCACAAGTCCTGCTCCACCAGCATCTTCAGCCAAGGCTGTATCCTACACCCTAGTTCACTAGAGAAGTTTTTTCTACATCCTGCTCAGCATTATGCTCTGAGCACAGGAAGGGGTATGGAGGGGAGGAAGGAGCTAGAGTTCTTCATATGGATCACAGAATAAATAGGATCACTCAGGGTGTGGAAGGAATCAAGGATGGAAGGAATAAAGGATAGAAGGAATCACAGGCTGCCCAGGGAGGCTGTGGAGTCTCCTTCTCTGGAGATATTCAAAACCTGCCTGGACGCAACCCTGTGCAACATGCTCTAGGTGATCCTGCTTTGGCAGGGGGTTGGACTAGATGATCTCCAGAGGTCCCTTCCAACCCTTAACCATTCTGTGATTCTGTGGTGAAGTTCTGCCAAAAGCTAAGGAGCATCTGACTGAGGATGCTTTCCAAAGTAAATAAACTATGTAAACACTCCTTTTTCCTAGAGTTTTCTAAGAAAGAAAAACCTGCTGACTCTGGTGTTAGTGCCTTTTCTATCACAGTATCTAGAAGTAATTTAAATTGATACATTTCCTCCTTTGTAGCAGACAGCGATTACACCCACTTGCAGATGAGGAACAGAAGTTAGGTGAGTTGCTCGAGGTCATGCAGAGTTAGGACTGAACACTGGCCTTTTGACTTCCAGGACTGTGACTTAAAACATAATCCTTCCTTTTTCTCCACTAGCATTGCAACTTCCACCTCACTCAAGACTCAGCACAGTGGTTATCATAATTTTACACTAATTTTCACTAATTTTCTGCATCACTGCTCTGCATTTAATTACTTCAAAATGTATCTCTGAATCATTTAATATACTGTAACTGCTTTTGTGTGTTAGAATAGAAGCATCAAGTGGTCTGGCAAAGCTCAGCACTAAATAAATAAACCTTCAGGGAAAAATCTGAGGGAGATGGGGAGATATTTCTTTTCCCAAAAAAGCTGTGGCTAGCCTTATCCATGTTTCCCAAGTCTGTTAGAAAGTTTCACAGAGTGGAACTGAGAAAATAATGGCAAAAAACAATTTGATTGATGTAGCCTCCTTTTCAGCCTCAATAACATTCAATAGGAGATTTCATGGTTGAATAAGAAAAACAACAGGCTGATTAGAAAAGGCAGGGATTCCTTAGGAAAGGCAGGGAAAGCAACAAATAGAAAAGAAAGAAGTTGCTGGTAGTGAGCATTTAATTTGCCAAAATCCTCATTACAAAGCAAAGAAAATTGACAGGACAAACCCGGCGGCTCAACAGAAAACCAGCAAGCAGCGTCTCTGGTAATAGCGGAGTGCAGAACAACATAGCCAAGACACAGAGTGACCTCTGCTCTTTACAGGAGATACACTTGGTTCAGGAGCGTGGACCGCTGGGGAGGACGAAACCACAGATCCCCAGAGGCACTGAAACTGTAGTGATTAATGAGGCCTGAAAATTTCTTAACAGGAAATTCTACATTTTTTCCTGTGGATTTTTTTTTATTTAAAAAAAGTGAAAAAGTGACACAGAAAATGCTGAAACATTTGATAAACACTTTTCTAAATTTAAGAAAAACAATTCTTGAAAATCATATTTTATAGTGGTAATATGTAGATGATATGTAGACTGACGTGAAAACCTAGTTGCTAGCAGCATTTTCTAATCACTAGGACAGAATTAACTGGCAACGTACACATTGGCTGAAACATCTGAAGACAGTCATACTTTAAAGTAACAGAGAAACTGCAGAAGATGAGCACAAGGTTATCCCAACGTGGCAGTGGACATCTGGGTGCTGCTGGGCTTGGGCTGGCTCTGTGCAGGTACGTCTGAAGGCACAAGCTCATTCTAGGAAGGGGTCCTGTCCGCTGCAAGACCCTCAGCAATCAGAAGGGTATCAGGGACAGGTTGGGCTGCCCTGGGGCGTCCCATGGGTATTGCAGGAAAAGCCCTTCAGGAAGTCCTTGCGAGCACTTGGAGGACGAGGAGAGCACTGTGGAGCCCATCCAGGAAAAAAAATTCTTTCATGAATGAGGACTTTAATTTGGCACCAGCACAGCAAAACCTAGTGTGCGCAAGCCAAAAGGAGAAAATTGGAGACTAAAATAAATCACTCGTTTTTAACAGCAAGGATATCTCTGCCCCTGAACACGCTGCCCCTTCTGAAGCTCTGCATTAGTTTCAGCAGATGGGAACCCATCTCCTCTGATTTTAAGCCTGTGAGTTGGTTGCTTGGTCCCAGTTGCTTGCCTGGGCTTGGACAGTGGAAGGAGGAGACCATCTCCAGAAGGAAACTCATCTCATTGAGTTAGACTTATTTTAGGAGGGAACAAATCACCTTCTAGATACATTAGGTTAGAGAGCCAAGGCTAAATGAAAGCTAAATGAAGAAACCACTCGAAGGCAGCCCTCTCATGGGCAGACCCACACCTCCCCTCACTGCTGGGACACGAGGCTGTTCTCCAGCCCTCCCATTCCTGCCCCTCCGATTGCCATCCATTCCCTGCCTGCCTCTTGGCCAAACCACTGTGGCATCTCCCCGAGTTTCTTGGGGGAATAAAAAGTAAGGCATGCCCTATTCCCCAAAGGCACACAACAGAAAAAGTGGATTTAATGGTACTTATTTAATGGGCTAATTGTGCCCAAGATGCCAACAGGAAGTGGAGACCACGGCACAGTAAGGACACATCACTTCCTAGGCTGAGAAACAATTTGAAGTGCATTAGCACCAAGGACCGTAGGACGTGTCCCTGCAGCACACGAGTTTGCAGACTGGATGCAATACCACGGCATGCATGTGTGCTCTGGCACACTTGAGAAAGGTCACAGCAGGTGACAATTAACCAGCTCTGCAACGTAGAAGTACACTGAGTCACAGTTTTCTGAGATACTTTGAGTCCCATGTTCCCAGGCTTACTCCTGGCATGCAGCGTAGTTTATACAACAGTTCTTCTGCTGGACTGAGCCAAAACCTACAATCTAGTCCTTTTTTTAAAAATAATATCATTCAACCTGTTCCACCAATACCACACACCTTCTCTGGGTATTGCTTATATGGTACAGAATGAAAATTCTTAAATCACATATTGTAGACAGAATATGCTTTAATTACCTCCTGAAGTCTGTGATTTTGGTAGAACATATTTCTAGTGGCATGCAAATCTGGATTTTATTATTACAAACTGAGGTGTGATTGAATCTGATTTGTAAATGAATGCATTTTTGAAAATATGAAGTCATACAAAATTGCCTACTATTAGTTTAATATTTTTTATTTGGCACAATATATCCCAGTTCTCCTGAGTGAGGAACAGGAAGAAAAGTACTGCACTGTGAAAAACATATTTTTTGCAAAAACTGTTCAGTAATTGTTACTAGCTGTACCTTCTTTGCTTTTAATTAATTTACAAAGGAAAAAGACAATGAAACTGTAAGCAAAACATTCTTGAAGTTATATTTTGCACATTTTTTAAAAAAGTTGTTTTTCTGTGTGGTGGTGTGAAAAGTTGAAGATAAAATACTCTGTTCTATACTTATATATGCTCAGTTTGTATGCTACATTATTGGAATAAGGCTGCAAACACAACTGTATTTCTATTGCTCCAGGCTTTAGGGGCTCAGAGAGAAGGTTGCTTCCGTCAACATTATTTCCCAGTGCTCTTTGCAGGCAAAATTCAATCTTCTATTTTCTGCTCATTCAAAGCTGAAAATAACAGCCACTGACTTGCATTTTTCAATGTCTTTCAGCAAAAATATTTTTCATCCCATTTTGTTATCATTTACCCAGAAAAGAAGGAAGCCCTGGCAGCAGGATTTGGAGACTGTCACATTCGGGAGCTGAAGGACTAAGATTGGGAAGGCAACTCCAAATTCACAACAATTCAAATTCAGGGTTTTCTGGTAAGGATCACCTTGCTGAAACCCACTCTTTTTTAGGTTAAAACAGATTGGTATGGGTATTGCTGCAGAGTGGCTAACTCAGGGTTTGCAACCTGCAGAGACCTGTAGAGACCAGGGACCTTGGCAGGCTTGAAAGCTGGGTCTGTGTGAACCGCATGAAGTTCAACAAGGCCAAGTGCAAGGTCCTGCATGTGGGTCGGGGCAATCCCAAGCACAAATACAGGCTGGGCAGAGAATAGATTGAGAGCAGCCCTGAGGAGAAGGACTTGGGGGTGATGGTTGACGAGAAGCTCAACATGAGCCAGCAAGGTGCACTTGCAGCCCAGAAGGTCAACCGTATCCTGGGCTGCATCAAAAGCAGCGTGGCCAGCAGGTCGAAGGAGGTGACTGTCCCCCTCTACTCCACTCTTGTAAGACCCCACCTGGAGTACTGCATCCAGCTCTGGGGCCCCCAACACAAGAAGGACATGGAGCTGTAGGAACTAGTCCAGAGGAGGGCCACAAAGATGATCAGAGGGCTGGAGCACCTCTCCTATAAAGACAGGCTGAGAGAGTTGGAGCTGTTCAGCCTGGAGAAGAGAAGTCTCTGGGGAGACTTTAGAGCAGCCTTCCAGTACCTGAAGGGGGCCTACAGGAAACCTGGAGAGGGACTTTTTACAAGGACATGTAGTGATAGGACAAGGGGGAATGGTTTTAAACTGAAAGAGGGTAGATTTAGATTAGATATTAGGAAGAAATTCTTTCCTGTGAGGGTAGTGAGACACTGGAACAGGTTGCCCAGAGAAGTTGTGGATGTCCCTTCCTTGGCACTGTTCAAAGTTAGGTTGGATGGGGCTTTGAGCAACCTGGTCTAGTGGAAAGGTGTCTCTGCCCATGGCACAGGGGTTGGGACTAGATGATCTTTAAGGTCCCTTACAACCCAAACCATTCTATGATTCTATGATTCTGGCGGGGACATCCATCAGTGGGATGGACCTGGGTGGGAGGTGAGCAGATGAAGAGGTGATTGAAGCTGCACATCAGGACTAAGTGGTAGGTGCAATGTGGTCAGTGCACCTCTACACACAGCCACAAATCCATGCACAGAAAGCCTTTGTGGATGTGCAATAACTGACAGTGCCCTGAGGGCAATAACAGCTTCTCCTGGGACCTCCCCTCATGCTCCTTGCATGAATGCCTGGGACTGCCCCCAGCTGCCACCCAACTGCTCTGCTCCTGGCTGGGGTGGTGGGACGGGCCCTGGCTCTGAGGTCCTGCCCTGACATACCTGTGCCCTGACAGTAACTACGTATGCCCTGGATAGCTAATTGAACTTGAAGTTGTGCCTTACCATTAACTGAATGCTGAAAATTAAAACAGTATTAATTTTAAAGGGAAAATTATTTTCACAGAGCAATTAGCAGTAACCACACTCTTACTGCATATTCTGCTTTGCATCCAGATATCTCATCAGTGGGAACATGTGTCACTGAGAACAGCAGTGGGGATAAGAGATGTGTAATACAGCTCAGCAAATACATTTCCTTAGTAGCTTAAAGGTGGGCATTTTGGGTGCATTTAAAACGGCTAGAGGTATTGTGGAAGGTTCTTCAGCTAGAGGTGAAAAATGTATCTTCTGAGACAACAGGAGTGAAGTCATACTTTAGAAGGAAGGAGAGGGAAAGATATTTTTCCAAAGGCAGTCACCTACTATCATAGACCTACTGCAGCCCCAAACCTGGCCAAAAGCATGAAGGACCTGACTGTCACGCAGACTACATTATGGATTGAATTAGTCCTGCCCCACTGCTTTCCTCCATCCAACTGTTTTCCATGATGTTATGTTGAGAAAGCTTTGGTGCAGTGCATGTCCCAGTCTTGCTTTGTGGGCAGACACAAGCGCTCAACCATGGTTTGTGCTGACTCCCATGAAAAAACACAACTGCAAAGCAAGTAGACAGAGTTTGCAATTCATCTGATCTCACAGAGCTACAAACTACAGCGTTTCTGTGTCAGTATCAGTTCAATTAATAATGAATGACTACAAGAAACTGCTAAGGATACTTTAAAAGGTAATCAAAACCAAAAAAGAGCAATTTTTTCAATAATATCAATTTAAGAAAACACAGAATCACACAGAATCACAGAATCAATCAGGTTGGAAGACACCTCAGGGATCATCGAGTCCAACCGTTGCCCTTACACCACCCTGTCAACTAGACCATGGCACTAAGTGCCATGTCCAGTCTTTTCTTAAACACATCCAGAGATGGTGACTCCATCACCTCCCTGGGCAGCCCATTCCAATGTCTAATAACCCTTTCTGAAAAGAAATTCTTCCTGATGTCCAACCTGAACCTCCCCTGGCGAAGCTTGAGGCTGTGTCCTCTTGTCCTATCGCTAGTTGCCCGGGAGAAGAGGCCAACTCCCACTTCACTACAACCTCCCTTCAAGTAGTTGTAGACTGCAATAAGGTCACCTCGGAGCCTCCTCTTCTCCAGGCTAAACAATCCCAGCTCCCTCAGCCGTTCCTCGTAGGTCAGACCCTCCAGACCCTTCACCAGCTTGGTCGCCCTCCTCTGGACTCGCTCCAACATCTCAACATCACACGAGACAACTGACTGCTCTGTTGTAATAAAATTATACATACATGACAGTTTCTGTAAAGTTTCATTTTCTTTTTCCATTAGATCTTAGAGAATCACTGAGTGTTTCCCCAACGAATGTAACTGACTGAATGGTTTCACATCTTCTTTCTTTGGATTGGACTAGGTTTCTGCCATCTGCTTAGTGTCCTAAGTACTTTTGAGGAAAAGTCTTTTCACTCATATAGTTATTTAATGGCATGCAGTCTCTTGCCATCCTTGAATGCAGCCACTGAAAAGACAGAGCTAAAAATAGGAAAAAAATGGTTATGATCACCATCAATAGCTGTCTGTGCTCTCTCTCCTTTTAAGCCTGCCCTGAGCAGGTTGTTAACTCCCTTTCAAACTCATATTCCTTTCTTCTCCTGTGCCTAAAGACCAGAAGTATAACACAGACCATATAATTCCATTCACCTGTATTGAGCCCCACAAATTTTTTGGCTGGTATGCATTCTCCAAATAGTCTTGGTACGAAGTTTTCATGAGATGTAGAACTCAGTGTTTCCCTCGGTAGCTCAATTATTTTTCTAGCATCACTTAAATATTTGTCTCATTTCTCTGCTGTATTTGTTTGGTGCTAAACTGCATCCAGACTTTTGCTCTGCCTTTGTTCTTGAGGTTAGAGTCCTTTACTACTACGCATTTTCACTGAGTGAAAGATCTTAGATGTTCATTAAACAGTCACACAATCTTTAGGTCAAGCTTTTTACATCTTCACATGTTAATGGCCCGTCTCTACACTCTTGTATTCCAGTACAAGAGTGCAATGTTCCAGCCCTATAAATAATAGGTGGAGAGGGGAAATCTTCTCTCTATATTGACTTGATATGCATCAACTTCTTTTTTCATAGTATCTCACTGAAAGCTAATCCTCAGCTGTGTGTCCACTATGACTCCTAAATCCTCACACATTTTCAAGCAGCAGAAAAACTAATGCTGTGTTATTTTACTTTGACATAGTGTCTAGCATTCTGAAAGATACATAAGAACTTAAATATTAAAATGCAGAGAAGGCACCAGGGAATATGAGTCTGTGCCAACGCATGTATAATCTCATTGCACCCCTATCACCATAATTCTTGAGCACTTGCCAGCAGCACATTAGGCAATGGGATCTCTATCTGTTTTGGATGTTTCAGTCACTTCTTCACCTGCTTCCTGAGGGTGGAGAGCTGACTGTGCACTATGGGGTTTTTCTTTTCCTGGGATTCTCATTCAGATTTATTTTTCATAAATGTTTCATCTGCTCTACATGTACTCAGGGAGGACAAAGCTGGGCAACATGCCTCTTACATATGGTGTGGAAAGCACTGAGCTTGGGATGCTCATTATTCCCGTAGGAGTCGGATCCACCGTCTCCGACTGGCTGCCCAGAAACTTCTGGCTCTACTACAAGGCCAAAGCTTGTCTGTAAAGATGTCTGAAGACTACTGCTAGCGGGATGTTCACTGGATGTTAGCATCTGTTTAAGAGTATTGAGCAACACCATGCAACAGTTGGGGTGAAAATGTCAAGTTACATTCATAGACACTTCAACAGGAGTGCAAAATCTTAAGTACTACAATTGCAGTGGGGGAAAAAAGGCTAATATTATTCTGATTCCCATGCAAAATATCTTTAGTGATCACCTGAAGTTCAGTAATTTAGCTTCACATCATCTGCAAAAATGGATGTCTCTTTTAGCAAAGTAGCCACAATCCTCCATGCTAAATCACACGAAGAATCCCAACTGCTGAATCCAAAGTACTGCTCGCAACCACCTGTTCAAAGTACTACGAAATTGAATAAAGAACCTGGGAAAATTATTATAGATGAGAAAAAAAACTTGAGAAAAAATAAAACTAAAACAGAGATGAACTAAAGCCGTTTCTCATTCCTCACTGGCTTCCAAGAAAATTGAAGAGTTTACTACTGCAAGAGACATTGCTACTCACATAAACTCACAGGTAGAGCTTTTCTAGCTGATGCTATAAATGACACCCCACTATCATCCATCAGCCTTCTTTCTCCATTAATCTCCCTTTCTGTTGACTATTCCAGTCTGTGGAAGTCCCAACAGACTAATATAGTGTAGCCAATTTTTAAAAGCCCCAAGTCCCTTTTAAAAAAAAATACTTTCCCTCACTGAAGAGTAACACCAGAAACTTTTATTTTACCCCAGGTCTCACTCCATATGACACCTATAAACAATAAATCAAAGCACTAGCATCACGCTTTTAACCTCCATCACTACTCATTTCTGGCTAATTAAAAAGGCTCTTTTTAACTTTCTTGGATAAAGATGAAATGATGTCCCAAGAATACGATGAGCTGCCATAGGTTGCATTTTGTATCATTGTAAAATAAAGTTCATAAGGTTAATCAAGTTACCAGCATTTTAGAAGTTGGGAAACTTTCTGTCCCAGATGGCTTAACAGGTGACTCCTATAAATTACACAGTACATTACAGCGACATCCACCAGTCTTGTTAGAGTAAGGAGTCAGTCACCATTTCCATTATAAACCCCTATTTTCAGAGTTTATTAGATAGCCATAAAAACATTCTCCAACCTGAATCTTGGCACACAGAGGGTTTTCACCTTATGAACAAACTTTCTGTTACAGAAAGCAAAACAATCATCTGCAAGTCACATTTCAAATTAGATCAAAATTTTCAAAGCTGATTAAAAACAAAACCTCTGAAATTTTTAGAACTCCTTTTACCCTTCCTGCTTTGTTATCCAGGATATTAAGTTTAACAAGGTTGTGTTTCTTTATGGCCTATAATTTCTTGCTAACTGATCCTGAAGGCAGGTTATTGAATTTGCAACATGATAATTCCTTTCACAACAATGTACCAGAACATCATAAAGGGAATCTTACACCACCTTCTAACAGAAGGACATCTCGAGCTGTGGTGAAAAAAAAAACAGAATAAATGCAAATATAGTCTTTAAAAAAAACCTTTAAGTTTATCTGCATCCTGATTCCCTGTGGTTAGGTGCAATAATAGAGGTGAAATAATTATAGTTACACAATACCCGAATGTTTAAGGTGGAAATGAAAGGGAAATTCCAAGCACCTCCACATTTCATATATTTCTAATTCCAATCTACACCTACTGACTTTTAAACATTCGCATAGCAGCCTTAACCCTAAACAGCCCAGAAATAGTAGCTCAGGCACAGAAACAGGATTTTGAAGGACACACGGTGCTTGTTTCAATATGTAAAATATTAAAACAACTTCAATAAGCATGTCTGTCTGAAACTTGACGCAAACAACACCCTTCAATGTCAATTTTGTGCAATTTAAAGCGTGCTTGTTTGATGCTTCTTTGCTTAATGCAAGAAGCTCAATTTTTATAAGTCGTTAGTTCAGACATTTGTCCCCCCACACTTCAGACAGTGCTGTCTGCCTGTGTTGCAGAGATACCATCATGCTGGAAGTGAGCAAGAGGTAAATAAGGGGCCTCAGGGACCGTGGCCCCTACAGACCTCAGCTCTTACAGACACACACCAGCCACATCATGCATGTTGAGCACGGTGCTGTTACTGGTCCCTTGGGAGAGCAGTCAGTGTTAGACAGCTTTCAGAAGATCTTCTGGGTGGAGTACAGTAGGACAGCTGCTGCCTGTTCACATGCCTGCCCCATTCTCCCAGATGAAGCAAGAAGACAGAGCTACAGCCTTGCCTCATATATTTTTAGGGAGAGATGACTGCAGCAACCAGGATGGCAGGACTGCACGAAGCCCCACTCAGCTGTGGATCAGTTGAGAAGTTTGCTCTCACCCTACGTCTCTGCTTCTCCACCTGCCCGATTTTCATGACACAGGGAGCCAGGCAAGGCAAGCATTCAGGGTCAGACTCTTTATTAAAAATTCCTCCAGAAACCCTCAGTTTCATCTTGCTCTGTCTTTTGAGATATGCCTTTTGCTGTGCATGATAGCAAAAACTATAGCTGCATCTTCCCATGATACATCTTGTACTGTGCTATGTGACTAACACCTGAGGTTGCTGTTTTGGCTCAGTCCTTCACACACATATTTGCTCTGAACAAATAAAAGGTCTCAGTGATTTCTAAAGGACAGTTCACATGCAGACAGGCTGGCTCAGGTGCAAGTGTTGGTAAGGTCAGGGCTATTTCCACGCTGTCAGTCAGGCAGCATGTATCCTATTTCTTCCTCTAACTGAACTGCAAAGTCAGCTGAAACCTATGGAGGGGCCATTTGTTTTATGCCTTGAGTTCACCTCACGCTCACACAGGGAGGTGTGGAGATTCAGAGCTTTGCATCCGCTTCATACTGCTGTCATTGTTTAAAGAAGGAGTACAAGGCAGGTTGGTGGCAATTTGAGCTGGTCAGGCAGTAACAGCCAAGACCCCAGACTGTTCCACTCAAGAGGATGTCTTAATTTCTTGTAAGATCAAATAAAACAGAATAACAAAATAATAAACCTGAAACACAGATGAGAAATGTCTTGTTGATAGCCTCCCTGGCCAGGCTTCCCGCCACAAGACAAGAGAAACTTGGTCAGACATGTTTTTTACTGGGCTTTTGCTCCAAATCACATTATTAACATCCAATTTACTGTATTTAAGTGTCCTTGGAAGAATGTACGTGAAACTGGTTTTTATTTACATTTTGGCTTCTTATCTGAGAACTCCCACATTGGTGATGTCTTGTCTTCTTCACTGCAGCCTTCCTTGAGCTTTTGCTTTACGCTGCCTCGCACCTACTCATGTGCAGTACCCCCCACACAGACTGAATTTATCTCTCTCCATAGCAACACAGGAGGGATAAGAAAGAAAAAGAGAGAATGCAGTACATGACCATCTACAGAGAGTGAACACATCCTCAGAATTGTTTTATTTCGGTTACATTCCAGTAAAATCACTGTATTTCAGCCATGTTCCAGTATAATGAAAATGCTATCTTACAAGTGGTCTGGGAAAGGCACAACCAAGGTCAAGCCTAACCAAGGAAACATTTCACGTTCTTGCTGGCCCAGAAAGCTTCCCTCACTCAGAAAAATCCACAGACAAAAGAGACTCTTTCCCATGTGATTTCCAAGCTTCTGTTAGTCTTTGCTTTCTTCACATAAGTACAGAAACAGGAGATGATACGCAAACTTTACAGTGAGAAGAGCTTTTACAGCTTCAATGGGCAGAAGAATGTTTGCTTAATATCTTTCACATTTAGAGAGAACTATATTCCTCTTGAGATTACTCCTCTGCTTTGTTTTTATCTAAGGGATGTGAGAAGGGTAATTAAAAGGACATACTTGTCTGCAGCAACTCCCTAAACCCTAGCTACAAGATCTATATATTTCACCCTTTGGTCCACACGATTTTTCATTGCTACTTTTGTTGACACTATCTATGTAGTGCTAAGTCCTCCAGCTTTACTGGTTTCCTGTGGAAGACAAGATACTGGTTTAAACAGACTACATGACTGATTTAGTTTGGATTTTGTGCTTTGCAGCTTTTCTGTGCAGGCTTTTTTCTTTAAATCTTGTAGGGTTGTTGCATTAAACACACCCTCATTCTTTCCAACTACCAAACACTCCCAGCTCCTAACAGTTTTCCCATCTCTGTTTCCACAGGAGGTAGAGCAGCCTTATAACTGGCTTTTTATATTAAATTATTTTATTTTCCATCTTTTTACTACAGACATGGAAAAAATAAAAGTCCTATTTCAATTGTGCACTTGTAAACACAGTGTATATGGGACTGAGTCCATTTTGCAGCCACTTCATAGTTCCAGTAACAGGTTTGGGACTTTGTGCCTGACCATTGTAATGGGAATGACAAAGGCATCATGAAGGTTAACTTTTGCGCTTTTATTACCTAAAGGGTAGTGCACGGTTCCCCAAAGGCTTCAGAAATGGAATGGTGAATTTATTAAAGACATGATGTGGTTTTGCACCCTAAGATATGTGGGTTAGCTTTGAAGGAAAATTTTGCCCCAGGTGATTTTAGATCAGCAAGAGCTTCATCCTCAGATCTTTTCAGCAGGTGTTGGGGGGCCATAAAGATTTCTGAACTTGATCAGGCTTCCTTGTTTTGCAAAATTTAAACAGTGCCTGTGTTTCCTGGTTAAAAGGAACACCACCTTTGGTCTTAAAACTTTCATAACCTAATAACACCACCACAAAAAGAAGTATCTGTTAAGAATTGTAACTACCAACAGCCAATGGCTGTTACACAGCTCATTTAGAATAAAATCTAAGAGCAGAAATTCTCCCTTGTTTCTGAAATGCTTTCCACACAAATAACACCTTGCTAATTAATAAAGCTCAAAACAGATTCATTAAAGGAAGAAATTTGCCACACTGTGAACATCAGACTGGAATGTGATTCATTAGACAGTAATAAAACTCCAACCCAACTGCAGTATTCTCTGATGAAAAAAAAAAAAACAAAAAAAAAAAAGGGGGGGCTTCCAGGTGAATTTGTTTTCCATTTTTAAGAAGCCTTAAATCTGTAGGAGCTTAGTTGGGTACTTGATGGCAGTGCCTTATTGCACATATTTAAATATTTATTTTATATGCAAGGTCCTGCATGTGGGTCGGGGCAATCCCAAGCACAAATACAGGCCGGGTGGAGAATAGATTGAGAGCAGCCCTGAGGAGAAGGACTTGGGGGTGATGGTTGACGAGAAGCTCAACATGAGCCAGCAAGGTGCACTTGCAGCCCAGAAGGTCAACCGTATCCTGGGCTGCATCAAAAGCAGCGTGGCCAGCAGGTCGAAGGAGGTGACTGTCCCCCTCTACTCCACTCTTGTAAGACCCCACCTGGAGTACTGCATCCAGCTCTGGGGCCCCCAACACAAGAAGGACATGGAGCTGTAGGAACTAGTCCAGAGGAGGGCCACAAAGATGATCAGAGGGCTGGAGCACCTCTCCTATAAAGACAGGCTGAGAGAGTTGGAGCTGTTCAGCCTGGAGAAGAGAAGTCTCTGGGGAGACTTTAGAGCAGCCTTCCAGTACCTGAAGGGGGCCTACAGGAAAGCTGGAGAGGGACTTTTTACAAGGGCATGTAGTGACAGGACGAGGGATAACGATTTTAAACTGAAAGAGGGTAGATTTAGATTAGATATTAGGAAGAAATTCTTTCCTGTGAGGGTAGTGAGACACTGGAACAGGTTGCCCAGAGAAGTTGTGGATGCCCCCTCCCTGGCACTGTTCAAAGTTAGGTTGGATGGGGCTTTGAGCAACCTGGTCTAGTGGAAAGGTGTTCCTGCCTGTGGCAGGGGGTTTGGAACTAGATGATCTTTAAGGTCCCTTCCAATACAAACCACTCTATGATTCTATAATTCACAGATTCCATACAGAATTGAAGAAATTACTGTTTATCAACTAGAAGTCCTTTTGTTGACGAGGAGAGGAACCAAACAGATATCTCTCTTTTTTTTTCTAAATAGAACTGGTAATTTCTGTGGTCTCTTGAAGTATAGGGGCTTATTTAAAACACTGGAGCCGCTGAAAAATAATATGAATGTTTTGTGATGGAGGCCTTGAATACACACAGAGGTCTTTATCTGCCTGGTCCTTTATGCAATGACTGTGTAGCAAACTGCAGTACTCCTGAGAGACTTAAAGAAAGAAGGGTTGCCTAGATTTTTATTTTAACATAAGCGAGTAATGCAGAACATAAAGTTCCTCCAAGCTTTGGCAAGAGCTCACAGGTAGAGCACAAGTAAGGCAGGACATCCAGAGCCTCTGACCTATGAGTCGTCTCTATTAGTAGGCTCAGCTCCTGGTAAATGCAAGTGGCTTATTTTCGCTCCGCAAAAGAAACCACCATTATGCCACGTTATTTTCTGCTTGTCCCATGGTCCATGAACAGAGAGGGTCACTTACCAAGCCTCACCTGAGGCTCAGTGACTTGCCATGCCACTGCCACGTACAGCCTGTCACTTGCCAGACATCCAGACTGGTACCCACAGACAGGCATTAGGGCATCAGCATATACCTTTGCTTAAACCCATGACTTAGGCCTGTGTTTTCTACTTTATCTGTTTGTACACTCAACTTTTATCCATTTTGACTGAGTAATCCTCTTTAAATACTTGAAACTTTTAAAAAACTTCAAGTATTTAATAATTAACAGCAGTGATCACCCTTGGGTTTTAGATACCTTTGTCTCTCTGTCTGTGCACGTACGTATAAATGCACACACATACGCATATGATTGAGTGGATGTAACTCATATGACTTCATACACATGCTGTGAGCAAAATACGTTAAGTACCACATAAACAGAGAAGAACGTCTAAGTCCTGTCACAAAGACAGGCAAAGTTGAACAAAGTCAGTTAAAGGATAGCATAGAACCAAAGTACATCTTGCAAATATTTCCCTCATTACTCACTTGTTTACTGTGATTCTTAGCCTAGTTTTCCACAACTGTGCTTACCCTGTCTGTCCTATCTGTCCATCAGTTTACCCTAATTGCATTTGGCAGACAGTAGACATCTTGGAGGACATTCACACATATTTGCTGAAAAGCAGACATGTCTTATGGAAACGCAAGGAGATCTCAGCTGTTGTTCAATCTGTTTGGCAGCAGCTGGCCAGTCCGCAGCCACGTGCTCTCTAAAAAATGAATATGTATGTGTCTCTGCATCATCACACACAGCATCTCACCCCACAGCAAAAAACCATGAGGGAGCTTAGAGTACTGTGAAAGGGGAATAGGACCAGTGGGAGAAGTGACTGTGCTGTTGCAGGGGAGGCTGGCAGTGTGAATAGCGATCAGGAGGAACAGAGGTTACTGCATTGAGATAAGGAACACGAGACAGAGGGCAACAAGTCTAGAGGAAATTGCTAATCCTGCTGCTCAGGGAGCTTCTATCTTAGCAGAAAAATACCAAATCCCTTCCCCCAGTGCTCAGACTCCTCATCCTCTCACTGTGGAAGGCCACAGCTTCCACACCTGCTTCCCCAGGAAAAATTTTGTTTGAGAACTGCCAGAAGTCTAGGATGCTGCTTGCACCAGGAGAGAGAGCACTTGGCAGCCTCTTGCTATTCTCAGATATCTCAGACTGTGATATGTCTGGGTTACACCTGCTCCTGGGACTAAATCCTCAAAGTCACTCCCACACTTGAGTTCCTTGGGGTACATCATCTCCAAGCCACTGGCCTGGCCCCTCCAAAATACCCCTTCTTTTAATTGGTCTTGGCTAAGGAATGAGTTCAAATAAATCCATTGATATTGCAACTTAATTCACAGCATCTTCCTTAACGTGTCAAATCTTTATATGACTAAACTTAACCTCTCAGGGATACAACGTAAAGCTAGTCAGCATCCATAAATCCAGCACTTGTAATGAAAATAATGTAGTAGAGAAAGACATTTAAACACATACAGAATAGCTGAAATTAATTCATGCTGTCTGCACAACTACCTGCCAGAGAGGTTGTAACTCAGCTGACAGCGTTCTCAACAGATGTTGTCTGACTGTCAAAAAAATAAAATGTCTGGGTTCATTTCCAATATAGAAATGGAATGGAAATAAATATGAAATATTTTGCCATCTGTTACATTGCTGAGTCACTGGAGAATATCATCCCCAAATGTGCATACTTGTAGATTAATCGGTCTATAGCTGTCTGGCAGCTAGAATTAAAAAAAATGCTTCAAGGCACCGATTCCACCACGTTACAAAAGATACACGGAGACTTCTGTAAGGAGGAATATTAAACCCAGGCACTAGGAGAAGGTTACAACAAACCCTTGAAGATATTGTGCTGTCTTATCACACTTCAATTAATAACCAGATTTTTCCAATGAGCCTCCTGAGAGCCTGTGAATATTTTGCCATCCACCAAGTCACTTATTGTCTGGACTTGGTGTATAGCCCATGCTTGCAGGGAGCTCCATGTGCTACACAGAGGGATGGGCTCCAGGGTGGAGAAGGGAGAAGGAGGGATTTCTCCCAAAGGAGAAAGAGGGATTTCTTGGGGTGAGGTTGCATCTATGTGGTGTTTGAATGCATGCCCCTAGTGGGAGCAGCATGAGGCTTCAGGCAGCATGATTCCTCCAGAAGATACAGTTTATGCCAAGATAATTCATCTACTTCAAGTAGCTGTGATGGTACCCAGAGGAGCACTGAGCCTCCTTACCTTTGTGTCTTTTTGTTCCAGGGTGTTAGTCACACCTCATCTCACCTGAACATACGTGCCTAGAACTCTTTGATGTGCCCTCTAGTGTCCAAGATCTCAAACCGGAGCTGGCAGATACGACTCATGGTCAGAGGCCAAGCAGAATACTGCAGACCTTGGCAAGTAGCAGCAAGTACCTGTGTTTACACAACTGAACCATGACTACAGCACCTCTCAGATCACAAATGCATTGACTCACAGTTCACAAATGACTTTATATACCAACAGCACCAAATTTTGTAAAGCCACTTCTATTCATTTTTCTGTCTTCAAGGCTGAACCATGGGCTTGGGCGTGAAGCTGAATTCATAGACATGGCAGCTTAATGGTGCCATAGCGAGGTCCCTTTCGAGGCACGAAAACGTCAGGATCAGCTGCTCAAGGGTTGATGCACCTTCTCAGAGCACAGCAAAACTCACCAAATTTTTCAAGAGAGATAATGGATCCTTTTAGACACTGGCTTAGCATAAAAGAAACTGCAGCACCAGGAGATCAGTCCCCTTGCAACTCACAGGAGACCAATCATGAAGTATTTGGCCATATTCTGTTCCATTACATGGGGGCACCTCTTTCAAGTCTGTGGCATTAGTCCAAGGTTACCATTGTGCTACTGAGATTGAAATCAATGCCTTCAGCCAAGTCTACCTCAGAGCGTGTCCACCATTTACTTATTTGTGCCTTACCCCATTCAAATGAAGAAGTGTTTGGGAGATAAAGGCAACCTGATGGCGCAGCAGAACTGACTCTCTCGAAACCCTTTCTTCTGCTTCATAATATTATTTCAACATGATCTTTATTTTATTGCTAATTGCTAAATGGCACCCATCAACTGTTGCACGAAAAGCCAGAGAGACCAAATGAGATGGGACTACTGACTCACACCTAGACAGGCTTGAGGGGTGAGGGAAGCTACACCCAAGTGAAAGGGACACATCCCAGCTTACCCCTGTGAGAGCAACTAACCATCCGCCAGGATGTATCAGAAATACAGCACAAGAACTCACTCCTCTAAGACTCTGAGCAGCGTTGGCTTACTTTGAAATCAAAGGGAAATGTGAATGCCAAATGAGTCTTTCATCTGAGCTCGTACCTGTACTTCAGATAATGTCTATAAAGACTCCACACTTATAGAGCAAAAAAGTTAAAAACATTCCACTCTTCTGAAATCCAGCAACATGAAGGGTGGTTGAGGACTTAAAATAATTCCAACTAATCTCACACAGTTTTTGAAGTAATGTCACATCTAATGTCATAAAAGAAAGGGTTGAAAAACAGCCTTTTTGCAGTGATGACATCTTATGAGTTGTATTTGGATGAAGTGAACCCACTAAAAGAAAAAAATGGGTTTGTAGACTGAGGTTGTTCAGCTCTAATATTGCTTAACACTGGAGAATAGTTCAAAATCTCCTTACCATTCATTTTACAAATGAGGCAGATACAGGTGGCGAGAGAGTCATGAGACCAGGCACTAGAATAAGCAAATATAGGCAGAACTTGGCCTATTCTGTTTCCTTGAAGCACATGATCCCACTGAATTCAACAGAAAGAACAGACAAAACTAGAAGACAGAAAAGAAGATGTAGCCAAAAACAAGCCACACAGGTTACACCAGGAATTAGTAACATTAAACAGCAGATAAGGACAATATTACACCAAGGGAAAGGGGGTGAGATGGGGGAGAAGAACAACAAGTCTTCACGAACAAACTCAGGAAGTCAGACCAACTCCCCAAAAAGTAGTAAGAGAGCTCAGATAAAATTTCCAAGGTGTCTGTAGACAAATGCAACAACAAGGAGAAAGAAATTAAAGGAAGAAGAGAAAGCAGGGGGTGGGGGATGGTGGAGAAAAAGAAGCAAAAGCCACAACAGAAAAGTAGAGGTCTGTAAAGGTTAAATAGGAAGGCTGGTGTTAGACAACAGCCCATATTCACTGGGAATTTGGAAGAGAAGACTCACTCAGTTTAAGTCAAGTACTCCATGTGAGCCTCCTCTTCCTGAATCTCATTATTTGCATGTTTGATACCCCTTGGAATGGAAGCAAACCTTTACTTCCCCTGGACATGAGCATACTGTTTAGCAGCAGGAACTCCACTCATCACATCTGTCTGACCTAGCAGACCAGGTTTGCCTTTTGGCACAGGACTAATCTGTGGCTCTCATGCCCACTTTTCCTTGCATTCTGAAGTGAAAATAGATCAAGATTCTGTTTCATTAAGGTGCACGATTGCTGTTTCTGCATAGTATCTTCAAATAGGTTTGTTCATATTACCTCATCCAACTGCAAAGAGAACTTCTTCAAAGGTCTGGTTCCTCCCTCTCCGCCATGAAGGTCCTAACCTCTTCTCCATCTTTGAGTTCCACATGGTCATCACCTCTCCCAGGACATCCAAGCAGTTTTGGACCCTCATGGCTGTCCCCTCTTCCAGCACTTTCTTGTCAAGACAAGGCTGCACTTAGACCCACTCCCCCTGCCCCCTGTCAAGTTTTACCCACTTTGGTAGCAGAGAACTATCTAAAATAGAGATTTACATATTTTTTCCCTTAAATTGCAGATGTCTAAGGCAGGATCTCTGTTCCTGGGTGGCAAACATTGTCTTTTCCTACTAACTAACTCCCCAGGACACACCAGGGAAACTCCCCGGCAGTTTGCAAGGTGTCCTGTGGGAACCTTCTCACACCTGTGTATCCACAGCTGAGAGGTCCAGGATGAGCCACCTCACTCCGAGTATATCTCATTGGATAACTATTTGAATAGGCTTTGCAAAGATAAGTGAGAGCTCTGGAGGGTTGGGGTATTTTTTTTTCAGATAATAATATTGGTAGCCATGATATGTCTCCTCTCCCTTCCTTTTTTCTTCTTTGCCAAACCTTTTCTTCATGGGATTTCATTTGCAGCACACATACGTGCATACAACTCATTTGTCTTGAGGGCAGTCTTAAGTATTTCTGTTTGTGATATTGGTGATGTTTTTTTCCTGTCTTGCACAAAGGGAAACATCTACACCTCCTTTTTAAATGTATTCTCCTAGGAAAGTCAGTACTCATGGTAATTTACAATGCTTGTTTAATATTAGATTTTTCTTCTCCAAGAACAGTGAATGTTTTTATTAACCGAGCAAGCAAAGGTGCACTTTGAAACAGACTAAGAGAGAAGGCGGCTTACCTACTAATGCCACCATGAAAGTCTCCCCCTCTGATGTATGCAGATGAAATCTCCACATGCTTGATTTCTAGGCGTTCTTTGACAAATATGGCCAGCAGGAAAGAGGGAGAGAAAAAAGAGAAGGAAGAGCTTAAAGGGGAAAAAAAAAAAAGTAGAGTAAGTTCGTGCAGCTTGTTTAACTGCCCTGGTGAAATAACCATTTGTTTCCAAATAGCCCCATAGCTCCCAATAGCCCTGACTGGCTGTTACTCCACTGTTCTGGCGAGTTGCTAATGGCTTTCTATTTTCTCTTATTGTCAGCAAGAACAGCTGGAATTCATTAAGAATTATATGAATAGCCTCCATGCTTTCAAACTAGGTTTGGGAATACACTCTGAAGTGATCAGTGATTTTAGACTTCTGTTAATTCTATGGTAGCGCATCATAATTATCAAAGGATTGAATAAATAAAATAAAACACTTGGTAAGTTATGAAAAGCTGTATGTACGTGTAATAAAGTGCCATGTAAAAGTAACAGAGAATATCAGTTACAAGAGTTATTATTTTGTAACTGGGGTATTTAAAAGTTCTACCAAGAGCAAAAATAAACTGAAAAGATAACATTTGCAATAGCTATAAACTAAAAAAACCTGTTCCCTGAAATTAAAATAAAATACTTGCACCCATTCACATACTTTTAACTGACCATAAAGATCTAACAGTGGCAACATTCGCTTACGAGAGCTTCTAGAAGACTCAGAGAACCACCAGATCCAACCCTTTTTCTGAAGTGGAAAGAATGCGTGCTGAAAACCCAGAGGACAGCTCAGGGGGCTGCTCGCAGAGAGATTAGATACCACATAAACATATTGCATGGACTCAAACACAGGGACAGAAGTAGAAAATGTAGCCATTTAGGTTTTATTTTTTCTTCTATTACTTCTCAGCATGTAATATATTTTTAAAGAGACAGGAATGTACTGAAACATTTATTTCAGACCCTCATAGAATTTGAAGTCTTCACATGCAGCAGTCTTGATACCTTCCATGCATTTTTCCTTACCTGTGTGTATTACTTATAACCAGATATTGAACTAGATACTCCTACTCCAAATGCATGAAATGTTAATTGAAATAAGTCTGGATCACAGTGAGGACTACTAGACTATGGAATAATCTCCCAAAGGAGGTGATGTAGGTAAAATGCTTCAGAAACTGAAAACTAGACCAGACAAGATACTAGGAAATATAGCCAAGAAAACAACCCCCTACCTCAGAGACAGCATCTGGCCAACCTGTAATAGCTGGTGTGGTATTCTGCAACTTGCAATCCTTGTCCATCCCCTGGAAAGCACCTGAAAAATATTAGACCTACTCACCTGGTCAAGCACACAGTATGGGCTGACCTACTGCCAGGTGCTGGTCTTCTACGGATGATGCAATTCTCTTAACTGACCATTTTTCTTTCACCTGAACCTGGCAGAGAACAGTGTGTACATCACAGTAACAAATGAAGTGTGAGTTGGTGAAAGCCAATATTGCAGAGAAAGAAAATGGGCACAAGAGCTCATAGTGGTGCGATCCTTCTCCTGCCATCAATCCAGCCTCTTGCCACTGTCTCCCTTTCTCCAAAAGCCAGCTGCCTCTCCTTGCCTTCACACCCCTCAGTGGTCCCACACCCTCCACTACTATTACACAGGATGGGGAGAGGGGACTGAGACCCACAACTTTCTACGAGGAAATTTCTCTAGAGTCGCTAGAGGAGAAGACAGTGGTCTCAAAACACTGGTCAGCAGCACTGGGCACGCTGCAGGACTGGGTCCCAAGAGAGACAAACCTTAGGGAAAACGCCTGTTGAACTGAATGGGATGAGATGATGCCAGGGGCTTAAGCTGTGGCTGACTGAACCGAACAAGGCCTGGGAGGTGAGGACATGGCCATTACTACAATAAGTCTACGTGTTTTGATCTATACTATAAGGATGAGCATTATCAGCAGTAGCGATCACGGCACATACATTCCCCTGGAGATTAAACACTGTTTGGAAAGAGCTGAGGGACAGAGGGCCTTAGAGCATTAACCCCAAATGGCCATTAATCCCCCAAAACACCATCTGCCCAGGTCTTTACCACTATTAAAAGATAAAAAAAAACCTTTGAAAGGGCAAGGGACAGAAGGGGAAGGACTGCCCGAAAAGCAGTCATCTTTCTTCTTTCTTCCTGTGGGACAGTTCAGATCTGTATAACAAGTCACATCAGTCAGCTGGTTTGAGATATTGAATTTTACTGGGACAGAAACAATTCTCCCTTTTCCTCCTTCCCTCTCAATTAAAAATAAAAATAAATATGGTGCCTAAAAGAAAATGAGGGGAAGCAAGGGACTGTGATACAGTGCTGGGCTTTAAGCTGGCATGTTTTATCCATTAAAAGGCCACGTTGATCTGACTGCTGTGATCAGTTTTGGAAATTCAAAATAGAAAAAATGATCTTCGTACTAGGTGCAACTGACTCCCAAGATATCTGTATACACATAAAGTGAAATAATTAGACCTTGGATGAAAAATCTTGACAGTACAAAGAAAGACCATGATCTAATATCAGAACAAAGTTAACAGATGTCATTAAGTGAGACGATTAGCCGATGACGGAAGGTCGCACCCAGTTTACTTTTCACAGTTGACAGATCAAAGTTATTCATTCAGTTTGAGCAAAGACTGAATACAGTTACCCTAGGAAAATCCTTTCACATAACATTAAGTTCCCCTCTGTCTTGTGTTTCTTAGATGTGAATTGTCAGGAAAAATACCAGTGAAACAGTACAGAGCAAGGGCAACCAGCTCACATAGTACTGAATGGAAATTCCCTTAGTGGTAGGTAAAAATAAATGTGTAATTGTATCCAGTGGCCTTTACACTCGTGTGAATCACATGCCTGAGATATTATGAACCTGACTCCACAATGAGTTACGGAACTGTGAATCGGGAGAAGCCATTACGCCGGGTCCCAAGCTGGACTGGCACCCCAGGTCTCCTCTGGTGCCGATTGTCGCAGGCCACCAAGGGTGTCTCCTCAGACATATCCCTCTCCCTGCCCCAACCCCTGTCCTGCTATTAATGAAACATGATTATCCAGCACCAGGGCATGAGGCCAGGAAGGAGCATCCCCATTGCAAGTGGGTGTGGGCTGGACAGAACTGGGGGTGTTAGGTGATGGAGGAACAGGGGACGGGCAGCCTAGAGAGAAGCACAGCTGCCTTTCCCCTTGGCAAGCCCCGGCCCGGCACCCGGGGCCCATCCCACACTCTGGAGCCCCAGTGTGTCCCCTCAAGTCAGTCTCCATCAGCACCAGCAGTGCTGTGCATCATGGCCAGCACACCAGCAGTGGGACATGCTGCCGCTCAGCTGGGCATCATGCCCCTCCTGCCCACATGGGCATCCGGCATGGCTAATGAATGCTGCAAATAGCAAGCAGGGCTGTCATAAATTCTTTTTTATTATTAAATTTTTACATAACTTCTGTCCAGGTTTCAGGTAGTTGCTGCTAGCGTTGGTTTTTGCTCCTGGTTTTTCTTGTTTGCTCTCCAGATCTGGGAGGAAAGGGAATATCTAAAACTCAGATTTTAAACCTGACCTCTTTCGTACCTTTTCTACTTAAAATTGTAATTAATTATATATTGGATTTCATTTAGGAAGATACTGAATTTATGCATGTGTAATCTTGAAATCTACAGTGAAAAACACACAGGAGGAATCCTCAACTTCAGTAAATTCACTTTGTTCCAGCTGTGCATCCAACACTTCTCCATTTACTTAGCTACACCATCAAATAATACCCCCACAACTACACTTCTTTTCTCTGTCCATTCATCCACAGGCTGGATTAGGTTGATTTTAAAACTATGAGCCTTTATCTCAGTGCTGCCCATTTTGTATCAAGCTTCCAAAAATGCACATGTCCCATCTAGGGAAAAAAGAAGCTGCAGCCTCCAAATAAGCCACAGAACAAGTATTAAAAATATTCTTGTACCATAATAAATAAAAGGAAAAATAGCACATTTATACTGTAATAAAAATATTTACAGATGCAGTGGAGTAGAGTTTCAATAGGCTGCAGTTCAAATATTCTACAAAACTCTATGTCAGCTAAAGTTTCCATCTGAATGCAGAGAGCCTAACATTAAAGAATGTTTTAAAATGCAGAAAGATTATGCTGGCCACTGCCCCTTGCAAGTTGGGGATTTTGTTCCCTGCCAAACCTGCTGCGGGATGAGAATCAAGACATTCAGAGCCTGCCGGGGAAGAATGATTGCTTCATTGTGTGAAGGTATTTCTGTTACAGGCAGCACAATAGCAGGGTTCTTCATCAGAGAAGCGCACGGTGGATTATAAAAACTCTTAACTCTGTGGTCATCAGGAATTTTAGCAGTATCAAAGTAAGAGGACCAAAGAAAGTGGTGCCTAACAGAGAAAAGAAAGGGAGGGCTTAACCTTTGTCCTGAGGGTGATAAAATAGCATCACATGGCTGAAAATCATGCTAACTTCAGCCATGTGATGCAGTTGACACAGTCACTTTCGTGAAAGTTACAGGATGGCATCAGTAGTGAAAAGGTCATATTTGAAACGACTTTCTAATTATACCATCAAAATACTGACTGGAAGACTCTGTGAGGTTTTATGGTGTAGGTACAAGTCCAGGTATGTATGTTCCTCTTTGCATTAAGCACCATTGTACATTCACAAGAGCAACAGGCAGACCACAGGAACTACAGCGTGCAATTGAGACATTTACTTGTGCTAAAAGCAAATCTTGCATCTCTTTGCACAGATCCCATTTACCACCTGTCTCAGCACTTTTACAGTGTCAATTACAGCAGGATTTAGGTGGAATTACAGTGTGCCAGTGTAACTGGCAGAAGACAATTTCTAGAGGGATCATTGGAAACATGGACTGAATTCTCTGCTCTACAAGTTGCTGTTGTTGAGAGAGTGTAAAAATGTGTTTCTGTGCTTTGGCTTTCTTTTGAGAGAAGACATGTTCCTCAAAGCAGCAGGAGCTATTGTCACCACTGCTGGCGGACATTCAGGCAGACCTGTTTCAACTGGCTTTAACCTGCGGAGTCAGTAATTGTCTTTATTTCCTCTTCCCAAACTGTTCTGTCTCATTCTCCTTGACACAGCTCACCATGGTGCTGTCCTTCTGGCGGTTCGTGACCATATACCTTTTCTGGATGTCCTCCTACCACAACAGCCAATCCACCTGTGTCTTTCTTGGGAAACCCAGCTCCTCAACCACTCACGGGTGAGTGGTACACAAAGCTCCTCTCCTACTCCTCTCTTGCAGTAACTTCATCCACCTATAGACACGTGCCTTTCTCCTGAGAACTCTCTCTCTCTTTCTACCTCCTCCCGTATAACTCCTGAATTCTTCTGGCTTGGGTATTTCAGCCTGCTTGGCCTTCTGCCTGAGATTGTAGTGAGCAGAACGCATTTCCTAAACTTTCCTTCCGAAGTTTCCTGCTCTCCCACCATCACTGGCAACACCAAGAAGTTTTTAACAACATACCCCACAGCTTTAGAGCTACCAACTCTTGAGAAATAGATGATAAAGCTGTCTTTCACCTCTTACAAGTAAATAGTGAGCTGCTTCTTAAACTGACCTCTCTCTCACATTTATCACAGCGGGACAGATCTGAAAATTTTCTTCATGGTTTTGTGATCATATTCCTCCACGCTGAGTGATATAACAGCAGGTGAGAGTTCAGGATCCAAGAGCATAAACTGCCATAAGAATCTGTAAACCAGCACAACATAATTTCTCAGACATCTCTTAGACAATTTCCCCAAGTGCCCTCTAAAGGGGAACGGCAGGCAGACATCCCCAGATGAACAGCCTTAAGCACAGATTTTGCAAAAGAGTAGTTTGCCAACCTTGTTCAACAGTATTGAACTTCAGCATCCCCCTTGTCCTACAGTAACCTTCTGGAGAGTAGATGAGTGATTCCAGCAAAAACTTTCCAACTTGCCTGTACAAGTAAGAAGAAAAGACTGCAAAATTAGGTCCAGATCAGTTTATTCTCAAAATACCCTGAAAAAGCCCAGAAACACACAGGACAGGAACTCCCTCGTTTGTTTATGCAATTATCCTTGGTTCCCCAGAAATCTCAGATCTCATCAGTCACCTTATTAAGAATGAAAGAAGCCAATTTTACAGTCAGCCTTCTCCTGCCTACTTAAAAAAGAGGTACAAAGTGGGAGAGTAGTACAAACCTTCCCACGCTGTGACCAGACCTGGGAAAGGATCCCCATGTGCAGTTAACAGTGCAGTTCTTTGCCTTGCCCTGCAGACGGCTGCTCCATGGTGGCTATTAAGTAATTCCAGTGATGACAAGCAGCTCCTGAGCAACAGATGCTTTTCCGGACACATTACTTGCCGGGGAGCGACTGTCAGCTATTAAACCGTTGTGCCACAGGCCACCCAGGCCTTGCTGGATGGTAACCGTTTTCTGTCACTACTAGACTCATCTCTTTGTCCTAGATGATTTAGATTTTAGCTGCGCATCGAGAGCAGCCTGCCCCAGCCCTGCGCCCCTGCCCCAGGCACGGCACTCAGTGTCTGCTGCCCAGCTGGCCATGGCTCTCACCATCACAGCATGCACTGTCCTGCTTTTGGTATCTGCACCATCCTGCTCACCTCTGAAGCCAGTATGTCTTACCATGTAAATGTCCCTTCAGGTCTATTTATAAAGCGCATACTGGTACATCACTCAGCATTGTTCCCATCATGAAATTTTATAACAGGAACAGGAGGCTAAGCCCAAATCGTTTTTCAAAACAAATATCATCTCTGCTCTGTTTCATTGTTAAGTCTGTTGTTTTCTGATGCTATTTTTTAAGAGGAAGAGCATGCAACGCATCCCAGAACACATCGCTGTGTTCAAGAGAGGGAGTTACTAACCACAGCAGCGATTCAAAACTAATAAACACATCATTGTACCCAACATTTACAGAGAGGCTTCCTGTTGGAGGGAAAATCAATGGCCAGTTCAACACATACTCTTCTTTTCTTTTTTTAAGGAAAAATTATGTTCTCTTGGGTATTGAAAGTCACTGTTTATAGTCAGGTTCTAAATACCTGAAACCTAAGATGTATTATGGGAACTTTTAATATTAACTATATTTAGTGGGTATTTTATTGTCCATACAGGCAATGCTATTAAAAAAAAATTTCTTTCCCAAGCTATATATATATGTGTGTATGCGTGCTCTTGAAGAAATTCATATGGTCAGCAAAAAGGCTTGGGTTTTATTTTTAAATGAATAGAATGCTCGCAAGATCTTACACTAAATGCAAAGAAAAGCAGAAATGAACAAAGCATTTGTGGGTGCAAGCAGACCAAAACAGTTTGCAATCTGAGTATCAGCAGAATCAGTCATATACATTATAACAAAGTTATTGTTAGTTTTTTGGCGCACGACGCCCAGAAAAGGTGTTCTCTTCAGACTTCTAACTCAGGAAATAGGTTAGGCGTTTTTTTTCCATACAAAAGAGCAAGTAGATATGTTCATATTTATAATGAGGGGAAACAAAAGCACAAGAAAAAAAAAACAACGTTTCTCCGTGAGTACGTGTTTCCCTCTCGAATGACAGTCTGCGCTGACACAACACCAGCCTGGGTCTGCAGGCACAGGAGGGTTGGGAACAGTAAAAGTGCAGCCTGCAGAAAGGGGAGATGACAGCTGCCCAGCAAAACCGCATACAAGGAGGTGAAGGAGGTATCTCCAGCCACCTCCACTGACACAGACACTGAAATGCCTAGTTGAAATGACTAGTTAAAATACGGGGACGTGAGCAGTCTTTCCTTTCTCTCTCTCTTACCAGTAACCCAGGAGCTTAGCTACACAACAGTTGCTCTCTCACAGCCATCTCACACAGTGTGAAGAAGGGAACATGAAAGGAACAAACACCACCTTAGGCGACAACCCTTTCAACAGCCCTTGATACAAAAGTGGTCAACATGGATTTATCCCATTTATGCTGCACTCAGCCATCAGCTGTTCGGAGCAAGAAATGCTTGCAATAATTATTGCTTTCAACCAGTAGTCCTCCTAGTACAGAGAGAGGTCTTATGAGTTGAGGACTGCAGAACTGGCATCACACTAAACCTCAAAAGAAAATACAAATATTGAGCCTTTTTTTGGTTTATTTTTTTCTGAGCCTGAAATGTAGGTGTTATCTCTTTAAGAGTGGCAAGCCATATCTCTAGTAAACTTTCCTGCTTTATGTAAATCCTCATGTTGTCTTATCTTACTAGGGGATCTGTTGCACAACCACCACTCACAAAAGAGATCACAAGGTCATGCAAATCATGTGATCTATCTGTGGTGAAACTTCAACAAGCATACAATGAAAGCGATCACACTGACCTGATTTCTTACAGAGGTTTCAGCAAAGCTCTGTTCTGAAAGGACAGAAAAACAGGCCTGATACTGACACTATCCTATACACCTACTTAGGTTGATCTGGTGAGCTCTCCTTATCTGATCAGCCAACCACACAACCCAGTGTCTTACAGGTTGTACCACACAGGAGAAGAAGCTGGTGCTGGACTCAGTGGCTTTGATGCACTTCTGTACAACAACGAAGAGCTGATTGCCAGGGGCAGGTCAGGGTGCATCACAGAGACAGCTCTTCTTATGGGTCTTCAAGTTCTTTGGCTCACCAGCTCATCATGGAAGTTCTATCTCTTCTGCCATGGCCAGTTCAGGTGCAGTGCAGGCTGTGCTCATTTTTTCTTCTCCATGATATGATATTGTTTCTTACCTGTCCACACACAGGTATGCACCCAAAGAGCAGAAAGCTGCAGCTCTTCTGCCACAGGCGTTCAAACCGCTGAGTATTGCAGTTGCCTTTGTCTAGGGGAGAAAAACCTGTCCTGCATCTAACAGAAATGGAAGGCCAAAGTTAAATCTGTCTTTCATAGCAAGATTTAATCCAATTTATAGCCGGACTTAATGTGAAACTGAAGAGGTGTTATGGCTTAGAAGAAATATCAGCAGCATCTCAGACAGAACAGTCCTTGAGTACAAAGGTAAGCCTCCCGAGGGTGAAGTGTTTGATTCAGATGGACAAGCAGAGCTGGGTTTATTATCCAAACTTCTTGAGCTTGCAACACTGGGCTGGAAATCCCATGAAAACATGATTTATTGGAAGATTTCTAGTACTTCCTGCTTCTGCTGGGGCTGGAAGTACCACAAGAACTACATTTCTGTGGTATTTTGGTATTTCCAGTTGTGGTCCCAGCTGGAACTGAGAAAGGAAGAGGCCACACACACTTGGAAATGACATTTTTTTGGTCATCTGCTTTTTTTTGGAATCATGGGAAAGATTTCTTCTAGGTCCACTTTGTGGTAATACGTTTTGGGGAGATATTCTCGTTCTAGCAGAGTTCTAAATGCTACATAAAGTCATGACTTTTCAGTTACATAAAATTTGCACTTTAGGTTGGGATTTTATGAAAAATGCCTCTCTGGCTTACTGTTTTATATTAACTCTACACAGTTCTGTAACATAAGAATTGCACGATGTCAGTCATGCATAATAATAATATAACTATCTAAAATAATAACGTAATAAATCCACTCACTAATCATCATAGGCCAAACTCTGGCAACCCTTTGTGAAAATGTGCTGCAAAAACATGTACAAAAAGTCTCTGAGCTCAGTCCCGTCTGGCTTCAAGCCAAGAAGTTATCTAACGGCAAATCAACAGAAAAGTGTCACAGAAATGTCTAATAGCTAAACAGCTCTGCTCTGAGCATAAGTTATTCCATTTTAGATGTGGAAAGGTTTAATTGGGTTCTATGCAATTAACAAACCTTAATTATGAGTAATTTGTTAGTCATGCTTACTTTTGGCTAAGCCTTGCTTTTTTCCTTCTCTCAGCTTTCCCTCTTGAAACACCTGCAAGATTTGCAGGGGGAGCTAAGCAGGGGGTTTCTGGCCAGAACTCTGATAAAATGTCTTGCTGGTACAGATTTTAATCATTTTTATGAAAACAGCTGCTCTCCTTAGAGAATGTGCCCATGGGCAAAGCCGTTTTCACTTCTAACAAGGGCCTGAGAAGCTGCACTGGCAAAAATCACCCGCTGGAAATAGTGAAACAGTACATCTCCAACCCAGCATGGTGCTGCTCTCCATCTCATTAACCTGATTGCCCCTGCATCTGTGCTAGGCAGGTCTTGGTCATCTCTGGTGGAGAAATAGCCTGGACTGCTCACCACTCGCACGTAATAAGAGCTGGGGCAGCAGTCCAAGGCGGGGTAGATGCCTTTGAATCACCTGATGGAATATGCCTCCATGCTGTGCTAAATACCCTGCTTCTTCTGGGAGTGTAACTTGCGCTCTCCCTCCAGCTCTCCTGTTACATGGTACATATCTTGAACCATCATTTAGCTCCTCAAATTTTAACCATATCAACTTTCTAAATACAGGCCAGTCTCATATTACGGCTCAACTGAAGTATTTGGAATCAACAAAGAGGATGAATTTTACCCATCTGTTTCAATCTTTATATGAAGGTAATTGCAAAGAACTATAAACGAAGCAATTTTGACTATGAAGAAAGAAGCCTGAGCCTGAAACCCAGGGTTTACTGGAGAAAAGGTCTTACAGATGCTGATTGTGCTCATGGTGGGACAAAGAAACAGCAGTTCCTCCCGATGCACGCTCTGATCATTCATTCTCCACAGCCAACTGTCCTGAAGTCTACGCACACTTGTGTTCCACTTCACTGCTGTTTTGCAAAGTGCTACTCTTTGAATAGAGGGAAATTTTACTCTGATTGCTCCACTCAGTGGAGCATGGCCCAGAGACTCCCAAGCTAATGGGAAAAATGTTAGTTCAGAGGTGGAAGCAGTATAGCATGACCAAAGGTAATCCTCTTTAGCAGCGGTGTGGAGGCAGGCTAACACAGCAATATTATTTTCAGGCCCACACTTAAGAGGATGGCACATATCAGTGCTGATGAGCGCTAACTCAAGTGCCTCTGCTCAACTCTCCTTTGCTCGGCATCACTGGACAGCCTGTGTGCCATTACGGTCTGCAGCCTCTCACCCTGGCTCAGAGAGCTTGTCTGAAGCAAGCAGTACCAGGTCTGATGGTGTAAAAACAAAACCATGGGAATGACATACTGCTGTCTAAAATGCAGGAGAGAAAAGAGAAATCCATGGTTGGGCTTCTCTGAGCTTGTCTGCAAGGCCCTGCTATATTCTGCTGAACTATCTATTCAGATACATTTTATGAGGCTGCCCATAGATTTGTATAGAAAATCCCTCTAGTTGCTTTTATTCCCTCTGATCTCTTCCATCACCTCCTGACTACATGCTCCTTATGGCAGTTAATATCTCCCTCTTTATGTCTGGTAGGTACGCAGGACACCGCTGAGAACAGGTCCTCACTACCGAAGGCAACAGGTTCTGTCATAGATCAAAATTTATCTTCTTTCAAAGTCTCCAACCTGAGATGAACATCATGAAAGTCTGAAGTTCCTTTTCCCCAGGGACATGACAGTGAAGGACAGATTACCGGGACCTAAAAAATCAAAACCTCACTAGGTTTTATATGAAAGTCAATTTAATGGCAAAATATCTGATGACTTTGTGTCTGATTCACTAGTTATTTCCAATCAAAAGCAACTTTGTGGCAAAAAAATTACAGTTACCAAGGCCCCTCAGAAATATTTAAAACTCTCATGAACATAACCAGAAAGTAATTAAACTTTGGAAAAGAAATCTCTGCGGCAACAATGGTTATGTGGTATGTGCTCATTCACTGGGGTGGAAGCTACAATCTAACGAGAGGACTTGCAGATTTAACATAAAATAACAGCCAGGGAATATAAATAAAATGTAATATAGCAAATGGGGAATAATTGTTTTGTGGATTTATGACACCTGCTTCCCTGTTCCATATTCAGCACTGGTAAGGGAAAAGAAAAAGGTATTCACAGGGGTGAAAAGTTCTCCTAATTTTTTGTTATTATTATTTTTCAATTAATTTCTAAGTATGTGCTTACCAGCAACATGGTATTGTGAAGAAAAAAGAAGACCGGGCTATAAATAATATTTCCTCTCCTGGGAGATTTCCTAAGCTGCAAATTTTTTGCTGTTGTCAGAAACGAGAAAACTCAGAAAAGACGCAAGTTTTAGATTTGAACTTCACATGACATTTTCAGGATCTTGCTTTTATTAGAACCTTTTAAAATAATGACAGTGGTCTTGCAAAAAAACAGCACCATTTTCACATTTATTCTCTATCTCAAGTACATTCCGGTGCATAAGCTTTTATAGCAATTACCTATATTTTTTAGCAATTACATGCTAAAGGGATTATAGTTTCTGCCTTATTGTCTCTTCCATCCAGTCTCACTCAAACTGTTTTCTAAAAGTACAGTGTCTCATACCCTAGCAAGTCAAATACTGTTATAATCACCCCACCTCCACAGCCAGTGGGGACTCCGGTATCGGCAGGTTGCACATTTAGCGCTGTTTCAGTTAATGATGGGTGAACTCCCAGGCGGCAGCAATAAACCCCTGAGACCTTTCCCTGCCTCCCAAGGAATGCAGCAGGGTCATGGCTTGAGTGGCCTCAGATACTACAGTGACGGGCACCCTGGAAAGGCTTATCAATAAATAAAGCCATGACTTTTGGTGCTTAATTAAACCCAAGGGACAAAATCCTCCCGCCATTAACAAGCAGCGAAGAGGGATAACTGCTTCATTTGTGAACGCAGGAAAAATATCATATTGATAAATAGGTCTGTGGGTTTGACACCAGGCCAGTGATTCCTTCCATGTTTTTGAGAACCTGTGCTGGTTTTTTTATGCACGATGCAGTCCTTGCAAAAGCAAAAAGATTTTCAGAACAGATGCCAAAGGATGGACAGACAGCAGGACATGAGGACTCTAGCCTGTATTTGCTGCCCAAATGCTTGCTCCTGAACTCCCAGCAGAGTCAAGAAACTTTGCGAATGCCTTTAACCTTTGCTTCTCACAAAATGCACTTTACTTTGATCCTTGAACCATGATCAACAGAAGGTGCAGAATGGCAGGGAAGAATTTTTCGGTTCAGGGGGAAACAATGTAGTTCAAAATGCTCAAATAGCCTTAAAAATCTCCCACTAGAATGTGTCTGGGGATTGCAGGCCAGTTATTTACTTCTTCCTGATGGTTTCAAATAATATCATGAAGTCAGTTCCCCATCTTCATTCTGTGGGAGGAGAACAAGACCTGTATGCAATAGGGACATTTTCCTCTAGCAACAGAATTTCCTTTGCTTGCACCCAGACTGAATTTGATCCTCTGTTCTACAGGTACAACAAAGTGGATGCAGGTGCCATACAGCTACATTGTCTACCACATTATGCCAGAAGTTCCTACACACGAAGAAAGGACATTCAATAAACAGCTACATCAGCTGAGCAGCGCTGCCAAGATGAGTTGGTCTACCACAGGAAAAATGTACTTTTTGCAGCAGAAATAGCAGCATTTCACAGTCACACAGGAAGGTTGCTTCCAAGAATAAGAGCCACAGGCATGTGTACAAATTAACTGGTAATAAACATTCTGATTTTGGTTACAGTCACTGGGCCAAATTCTGTTTGACACTATATCTGAACCATCTTCAGAGTGGTTTGCCGTAACAGAATGCTGCAGTCCTGAAAATTATGGGCTAAATCCACAGGTGGTTTAAATAGATGCAGTTCATTCTATTCTAATGTCTAAAGTGTGCCATAGTAGTGGGTTAGAGAACTAGTACCTTTACTTTTCTCCATGAAAACACCAGGTTGGCCATGTTCCTGGCTTGACCATGTTGAAGAGCTCTCAGGTTTGCAACCAGTGGAGGTCACTCAAAGGAGCTACAGCTCCTCACATGTTCACTACGTTGAAGAGCTCTCAGGTTTGCAGCCAGTGGAGGTCACTCAAAGGAGCTACAGCTCCTCACATGTTCACGACTCTAAGATTGAGTCCAGTGCTCATCATCTCACCCCTGCCCAGTGGTCAAGGAGCTCAAAGATGCAGTTACAGTCCATCAAGAGTGAGAGCACTGGATGGTGTCCCCTGAGTACACGTTATCACATTTGCAAGCTATCAGCTCTTGTAGTGCCATGCTGAGAGTCAAGACCTTGCAGCAGGTGCTTGGACATCTGCTGCCTGCATCATTCCTCCCTATTTAGTCCACCAGCCAGTTACGGAGGAAACAAAGATCTCCAATATTTATTGCAAATCAAGAAACGAAGAGGTGAAAGGAAATATTTGGGCTCCAGTTGGAGCCTTGTGATGGACAGCAGAATATACTGAAGGACTTTGAATGTAAATTGCACCCGTGGTCCAAATGAACACACTTGCTCTCTTTTTCTGTAACCCAGAGATGGACAGTCCTCCCAAAAATCTGTCTTATGGCCATCTTGCTAGCAAATACAAACTCAAACACAGCTGTAGCATTCGTATGTGCAAGAGCCAGATCCATCAGGGAGGCTCATGCAGTGCCAGTTCTCACAGTTTTGGGATGGTGTGAGAACGACCCAACAGCGAAGGGGAGGAGGAGATCAGTGAAGCAAAGAGTTAACTACTTCACTGCTGCGCGGGGGGCAGGACAGGTGGCACAGAACCACAATTCTGCTCTGTCTCTCTCGTCGCTGAAATACTGGTGACAACACAGATGTTGCAGCAAAGGTCAGCATTAAAGGAGTTAAGAAATTGTCCTCACAGCCTGCTATTCACTGTTCAGCTTATACATGTGATAAATGCAATGCCACGGTTTACTAGATGAGTATCTCACAGTAATTGCCAGCTTTATCAGCCCATGTCTTTCAAGGGATAAGAAATGCAGAAGTGTTTTGTAAGTCACCATGCATCTATTGAGCTAAAGTACCCGCTGAAGTTTAAGCTGACATTTTTCCCTTCTGTTTGCCCAGACTGTAAGCATGCACGGGGACAGCACTCACAGCTCAGCCAAGCAGCATCATCTGTGTTTCTTACCTGGGTGGTGTCCAAATCTTACGCCACGTTGAATGATAGCAGGGTACACTTTTTGTTGGCAAAGCAGGTAGCTGAGAGATTTTATATCAATGTACTCTATTTCCATATTTTAAGTACAATCAGGGAATGATGAAGACTATAAAAAAAACACTAGCAATATTTTTATGGAAGGCCCAACAACTCATGACATTTAAAAAAGGTTAAAGAATATGTCAGGATGTATGTTTTCTATTCACAGCCCAGAGGTGGAGCAAAGCATTTATCTAATCTGCACTGCAATGTGACTTACAATTTAATTTACATCATATAAAATAATTATATACCTGCCTCTCACAAGATTAGTGTGAAGCTAATACTCTCCCTTTGGATAACTGGACACCACCAGAATGTCATACCAGCATTTTGCTCTTTCAGTCCACAGTGGAAGACAGCTCTCTCCAATCTGACCTAGTATAAACAATAGTCCAGCTCCAAGGCAAAGTTGAACTAGACAACTGCCAGCGATCCCTTGCAGAAAATATTTCTGTAATTCTATGACTCAGGTGTTGCATTGAACCATTCAGAAATCAACAATAGATAGCCCTTGTCTGGCTTTAGTTTGTGTGCATCCTGATGAATTTCTTTATGTAGATGTTTAGTTCTGCTTATAAATGTACGAAACATTTTCTTACAGTTTTAAGTCAGTGCAAACACATGGTTATTTCTGCCAATGTATTAGAACAATTTTTCAGAGCTATCTGAAGGCTATCTTTGATATCACAGATATTAAATGATTTATATACAATACAAGTTATTATGGATATTAAAAAATTATTGACTCACTAGAAGATTCAGAAGATTGGTACAGTATAGCCTGTTTCTCTCAAATAAAAGTGTGGGCTTTTGAGCTTCACTAACACTTGCCCACACCTCTGATTGCTTAACTTTTAAAAGTCCTTAGACCTGTGAATTTCTAGCACTGTTATCCTTATTACCTCTTTTTTGTTGTTATATACTCTATTAAACTTGGGTTTAAAGTGTAGTCTTTCCAGACCATGAGAACAGCCCTCCACCACAATACAGGAGTCCTGACGGCACTCAGTTCACACTAGTGTGTTAATAATGTGGCAATTAATACCAATGGTAATAATGTGCAGCTCACTCAAAGAATTATTCCTATAAGAACAGTGCATGGGAGCTTGTCTGCAAGGAGAAGATCCAGAAGAATACAGTATAGGTCTGTAAGTCACAAGTTCAGGACATCAGTCTGCTGTTGAGAAGGAGCTGCATGTTCATGTTTTTTTATCCAGCCAACCACCACAAGATCTCGTTGCTCCTCACTTCAGGAAATCAAGTTCTCTACTTCACAAGATCATTCAAGACATTTCTCTGAGATCAGATTGACAGCACCATCCCCACGTCAGGGTAAAATGTTATTAAAGAAGAAACATGAGTTGCTGGCATGCCATTTTCCACTCCCTTTCCTCTTGCTGTAGTGTCTTCAAACATGCTCTCTTGGTCATGAAAGGTATCTTTGTCAAAGAGATAGGAACTACTAAGCTCCTCTGACTTTTCTACTTTCCAGTCCTGAAAAAGCATTGCTTGTCTTTGGATATCTCTGGACCATCTCTGTTTCTGTTTTTTATGCAGGTTCTAAGATGATGCTTCACTAAAGCACTGCACAGCTCACAACTCCTGTGTCCTCAGGTGGTGAGCACACAGGAAAACAGCAAGTATTAAATATTACACCCATAATGTAATTCTAGCCATTTGTGAAGCTTAAAGTGGATCCCTGCAAGTTCTTATACTTCGTGGCTCATGCATCTTCTTAATTCTGAGAGGTTTTTTTAATTCTTTCTTTTTCCAAACAGTAAGATACATTTGTAGTTCAGGAGAAATTGACTGACAACCCCATGCTTGCACACTTCTGCAAAGGACATGGAGGTGACAAATACTTGTTTTAAATACTCCTAAGCTAAAGCAAGGAGGTGTTTTCAGATGAGACCATTCTAGTAACTGGCTTTATTAGACAGCTTTAAACTATATGTGGTTTCATGTTGTTATGTTTAAAAAATTCACACACTACTTGGTTTAAAAAGTAACACCTACTCTACTGTTTCCTGCTTATCATCTTTACTCTCTTTATCTCTTATGTAAAAATAAATACAGGTTCTCCCTTCTGTGCCCTGATGACTCCAGCAAAAAAAAGACAGCTACATCCCAGCTGAGATCAGAGGCTCCTCTGCTAGCCAGCTTCCCTGGTAAAAGTCGACATGCCAGAAAGTTTGAAGGTAGAGCCAAATAGAATAGGTCTGGTTTGGCTGGCATGACTAGAAAGCACGCCAAGTCATTGAGGTGACTGTATACATATAGAAAAATAAATACATAAAATGATATATAGGGTCACTTTGACCACTGGGAAATCATGCCAAAATATTGTCACTGTCTTGGCTTTGCCATTTTAATGGGTTTTGTAGCCCGGCCAAAACCAGGCACTCCATTAGCAGCTTCGTTCACTTGCTCTTCTCCATGCAGGCAGAGTAAAAGAGCCACTCAAACCCCAGCCACTCAGCCTAGCAGGGGGTTTGCTCTTTCTGTTTTGAACTCCTCTGCTTGCACTTTTTGCTTTTCTCATTTTTAAGATAGCAGTGAACCTCCTGACACCTGGAAAACTCAGTAAGGGCCTCAATTAGGAATGTCTCCAAGGTCAGCTGCATCCTAGCACTTTCCCTTCAGCATCATCATAAGACAGTCTCTGCCTGTGAGAAATCTTCACTCATGGTACTTTTTCCTAGTGATTGAAAGGCCCTGTGCAGATGTCTGTATTTGCTTTCCCTGCCTCCCCGCCACCACCACCTTTCCTCCTCAACTCTTCCAGGAGGGAACATGCTAGGCACAGTGATATTTCCCTTCTCAGTGTGGCCACCAAGCACCAGAACAATATGAGATAACATGATGACATGGGAGTGACACAATATATGATGCAATGCAGCAACAGAAACACCTCACTTTGTTCTCACAGGACTTTTTACACTAACCTGATGAATATTCTGCCAGATGACTTCTGCAAATGCAGTCAAGGTAGCAACCACCAGGCAGGGAAAAGTAGCTGTCTCATGCCTCACCTAAGGTTTTAAACCAGAGATGGTTTAAAACACATGCACCCCATTTGTGGTCCAAGGAGGACTTTCACAAATTTTGCTGTAGCATATGTGCTCTGACTAGCTGTAGAGTTTTACGAAATACAGAAAAATATCTCCTGCCCAGGGAGGTTGTGGAGTTTCTGTCTCTGCAGATATTCAAAACCCGTCTGGACAGGACACGACCCTGTGCAACATGCTCTAGGGCAACCTGCTTTGGCAGGGGGTTGGACTAGACGATCTTCAGAGGTCCCTTCCAACCCCAACCATTCTGTGATTCTGTGATCTCAACTTCTGACCACATGCAAATTTCCTAAGCCCATGCTGCACCAGTGAACTCCTGTGCTATAAAACACAAGGACAGGGATGTGTTTTCAGGTAGAGCTTCACAGATATTAGTTTAGCAGGAAGCAGAAACACAGTAATCCCCAATGGAAATCCTAATTCTCTCTAACGGTACTCTCGAATGCACATCTGGCCTCCAAGAGCTGTGTTTCTGGGTTAAATAACTGTGAATGCATATCCCGGTGTCTGTATTCAGCCATAAGTTTTTATGGGAAAGTCCTCATCAGATGGAAAAGCAGGCTATTATCATAGCTTAAAAGATAAAACTAAGAATGCATCCAAACATCCTCCTCTTTCATCTGCCACCTCTGAGGACTGGAAAAGCTTTCTTATGACACTAAGGAGTATGTAAGCACATATGCCCATTCTGCCTCTCTTTCTTTTCCACTTTCTCTTTCTCTCCCACCTTTTTATTTATTGCTCTGCATTAAATGTAGGATGAGGACTTTAATCTTTAGGCTGCTATGCAGCTTGGGATCTCTCCCCCTGGCCTTTTTTTGGGGGGGGTGTTTTAATGTAGCTTTTGTGTTTCAGGAGGTTTAGGAAGAGATATTTTTCTCACCATCTTGATGCTGGGCGCCTAAACTCTGCCAAAGTTGTATCCTAGGTTACAACGTGCTTTTTTGGATCATGAAGGACTTGGTAGTGGTCCTTGGAGAAGTCTTACTATGATTTTTAATTACATTCTCAGTCAAAGACATGATTTTTTTCACTCATTTCAGTTCATTCCAGTTCAAGCTATCATCCCAGCCCAGTTTTATTATTCTTACTATTATAACCTTTTTTACTATACCAGGCAGCACAGGGAGCATTGTCAGACTGATGGACTTCAGGGGCAGAAGAGTCTGCCATCTGCCTTCTTTACTAGCATAAAGTTTTCAGGAATTAATTCCTGCTTCTTGTTGAGTTGAACTGGAGCTTGGCTTTCAGAAGAATATCCAGTCTTAATAAAAACAGTCAGGATTGTCAAGGGCTAAGGTCCCATCAAAACCTTTAAGAAAATTATCTTCACTATTAAAATTCTAAAATGTCTAATTTTGCTCTGGAATATTTGGCTGTTCTTTTTAAAATCTGAGTTGTCATACCTCTGTCATACCTGTAATTTTATGCGTATATGCTTGGGAAAGGATTCACCTCATTTCGCTGTATCCATCTAGGAGCTGGACTTCTAACCCAGACTGTCTCTATAGTCCTACTCGTAGAGGACCAGTGTTTCCAAAGAGCGACTCATCCCACCTACTCTACAGATACATCTTAATATGAGAATGACTGCTTTCCACACATGTCTCTCTATGATCTGCCAAAGTAGGCTGGGTACTTAGATCTGAACCAGATGAACAAAACTACATGACTAAATTTTAGATGACTCATAATCTCATTAGTAAAAAGGAAAAGAAAATCAAGTTGCATAATCATTGCCTTTGAATGCGACTGCCCTCCTTTAGTACTCTTTAGCAGTCATTGACTTACTCTTGTTTCCACGGTTCTATCATCTGCCCAAAACATATGTGAAGCTGGCTGGGCTTTATCTAGACACATTTAACAAGTTATTATCTTCAGATTTTTTTAAATGATGGCAAAACAATATTAAGATTTTTTTCCGTCTTTTCAGTCCCCCAATATTTCTGCCTCAGAAGGGTATTTTGGAATGTGGTTAACGGTTGGACTCGATGATTTTAAGGGTCTTTTCCAACCTAAATGATTCTATGATTCTACGATTCTATAACTGAGAAACATTACCAGCGGCTCAAAGAGTGCCCTAGACTGCTTTTCTGGAAGCCTTATTTGCAAGCTACCCATACCTTTAATTTTAAAATCTTATGCTTTGTTTCCAAAAAGGTGCAGTGTTTAGCAACTGCATCTGAACATCCTCCTTAGTGTCTGTTTGGAGTGAACAGACATGGCCTGTCTATGTCAACTGGCTTTCCCCCAGCTGCAAAAGAGTGACATTTACTATCATAGCCAGACTACTACATGAGCGTGCGCTGTATTTACGATAAAGGCAGTCTGAAGGATGAGTCGCACATTTGTACCGTGGGTGAAGCTTGCTAGCACAAGGCAAGTCACAGAAGGAATCCGTGACCATGCACATGAAAAATGGTGGTAAATCATGATCTGACACACTGTTCAGCTTTGGGCCCCTCACTACAAGAAAGACATTGAGGTGCTGGAGTGAGTCCAAAGAAGGGCAATGAAGCTGGTGAAGCGTCTAGAGAACAAGTCTTATGAGGAGCGGCTGAGGGAACTGGGCTTGTTTAGCTTGGAGAAAAGGAGGCTCCGGGGAGACCTATCTGTCTCTACAACTACCTGAAAGGAGGTTGTAGCATGGTGGGTGTTAGTCTCTTCTCCCAGGTAACAAGTGATAGGATGAGAGGAAACAGCCTCAAGTTGTGTCAGGGGAGGTTTAGATTGGATATCAGGAAAAATTTCTTCACTGAAAGGGTTATCAAACATTGGAAAAGGCTGCTCAGGGAAGTGGTGGAGTCACCATCCCTGGAGGTATTTAAAAGACGTGAGTGGGACATGGTTTAGTGGTGGACTTGGCAGTGCTAAGTTAACGGCTGGACTTCATGATCTTAAAGGTCCTTTCCAACTAAAACGATTCTATGATTCTAAAATGACAGTTGGTTTTGGTTTGAGCAAAGTAAAATCAGGGTAGTTCGGCTGAAAGCTTTATTTTGTATTAACAGCCCGGGGTTAGAAAAGCTGCTCTTAAGTTTGGTCCACGGCTAGAAACAAAATCAGTAAAAACCTTCCGGTGAGTGACCAAACCTCCCACCCGCGCCCGGGTCACGGTGCTGCTGCTGCGGCGACCGCTCCCGCCGCCGCTCCCGCGGCCACCTTGCGCACACGGCGGGGGACACCTAGCGGGTGCCCGGGCGGCTGTCGCCTGACACCGTGCGGGCTTTCTCCCAGCCCGGCCGCCGCTCCCTACCCCGCCGCCAGCCCCCTCAGCCCCTCGGCGCCTCAGCGGCAGGGCGGGCTGGCGGCAGTGGCCGGGCCGCGGGGTGGGCTGGGGTCGGCGGGGCCCGCGGCCGGGCAGGGCAGGGCTGTGGGGAGCTGGAGCCCGGCCCTGCCGTGGCGTGGCTGGGGCACGGATTGAGGCCCCGGGGGCTGACTTGGGGTGGGGGTGCCCTTAGGGCTCTGACACAAGGGTCATGATGGAACCTGCCTATTCGTCGTGTGAGCATCAGCTGTTGTTCATTAAATGTGTAAGAATGTCTCTGAAAACCACAGGTGACTGCCTACTTTCCCTATAAGCTAAGACCCCCATCATAAACACAGGGCTGCCCACTGGTAAATCAAACAAAGCCTGTGCCCTCCCCAACAGCCCTGACAAACAGGGAATGCTTTGGAGAGCAACCACTGGAAGAGCAAGATGGTGTCCTTCACTGGGATTGCCATGAGCAGGAGGGGAAAGCACACTTCAAAATCAAAGCGTCTCCCACCCCTCCTCACGCATCCCCACTAAGATGTGGCCTCCCAACTCCATGCAAGGTGATGCTTTCTCTCTATTCCCTAATACTATAGGGAATATTCCCTAATACTATAGGGAATATTCCCTGTTGCCTGGGAGATGTTGTGTCTCGCAGCATCAGGCAGAACTTAATTCTCTCCAGCAAAGCTGCATCTTTTTTATGGTATGTCCATCAGCAATAATAGCTCATCCTTCAATGGAATATCTGTTATTTGTTTTGCTATTACAGTACAGCAGCAGTTGCTCCATAGTTATAGCAAGTGTTGTTTCATTTCTTTCTCTCCACAAGCATTTACCTGGTTCCCTATTCCCATAGTTTCTGAGCACCTCATACTCTTTTTACCTTCTCTTTTTATTCTTGCAAGGTAATGAATCTCTTTCTCCCTGACCTATATCCAGAAAAAACATGACTCAGAGTTTGACTCAGAGTTGCGTCTCCGCGAGTGCTGAGGGAGCTGGCAGATGTTATTGCCAAGCCACTCTCCATCATCTTTGAAGGGTCATGGAGAACAGGAGAGGTGCCTGAGGACTGGAGGAAGGCCAATGTCACTCCAGTCTTCAAAAAGGGCAAGAAGGAGGAACCAGGCAACTACAGGCCAGTCAGCCTCACCTCCATCCCTGGAAAGGTGATGGAACAGCTCATTCTGGATGCCATCTCTAAGCATGTGGAGGAAAAGGAGGTTATCAGGAGTAGTCAACATGGATTCACCGAGGGGAAATCATGCTTGACCAATCTGATGGCCTTCTATGAGGACATGACTGGCTGGGTAGATGAGGGGAGAGCAGTGGATGTTGTCTACCTTGACTTCAGTAAGGCTTTTGACAGTGTCTCCCACAACATCCTCATAGGAAAGCTCAGGAAGTGTGGGTTAGATGAGTGGACAGTGAGGTGGATTGAGAACTGGCTGAATGGCAGAGCTCAGACAGTTGTGGTCAGCGGTGCTGAGTCTAGTTGGAGGCCTGTAGCTAGCGGCGTTCCCCAGGGTCGGTACTGGGTCCAGTCCTGTTTAACTTACTCATCAGTGATCTGGATGAAGGGACTGAGTGTACACTCAGCAAGTTTGGTGATGACACAAAACTGGGAGGAATGGCCGATACACCAGAAGGCTGTGCTGTTGTTCAGTGAGACCTGGACAGGCTGGAGAGCTGGGCAGAGAGGGACTTAATGAAGTTCAACAAAAGCAAGTGTAGGGTCCTGCACCTAGGGAGGAATAACCCCATGCACCAGTACAGGTTGGGGGCTGACCTGCTGGAAAGCAGCTCTGTGGGGAAAGACCTGGGGGTTCTGATGGACAACAAGTTCACTATGAGCCAACAATGTGCCCTTGTGGCCAAGAAGGCCAGTGGTATCCTGGGGTGCATTAGGAAGACTGTGGCCAGCAGGTTGAGGGAGGTTATCCTGCCCCTCTACATTTCCCTGGTGAGGCCACACCTGAAGTACTGTGTGCAGTTCTGGGCCCCCCAGTTCAAGAAAGATAAGGAACTACTGGAGAGAGTCCAGAGGAGGGCTACAAAGATGATCAGAGGACTGGAGAAGCTCTCTTATGAGGAGAGGCTGAGGGAGTAGGGTCTGTTTAGCCTGGAGAAGAGAAGACTGAGGGGGGATCTTATCAATGCTTACAAATACCTTAGGGGTGGGTGTCAAGAGGATGGGGCCAGATTCTTCTCAGTGGTGCCCAGCGACAGGACAAAGGGCAATGGGCACAAACTGAAACATGGGACGTTCCATCTGAATATGAGGGAAAACTTCTTTAGTTTGAGGGTGACAGAGCACTGGAACAGGCTGCCCAAGGAGGCTGTGGAGTCTCCTTCTCTGGAGACATTCAAAACCCACCTGGACACGTCCCTGTGCAACATGCTCTAGGTGAACCTGCTTTGGCAGGGGTTGTCTCCAGAGGTCCCTTCCAACCCTAACCATTCTGTGATTCTGTGATCTGAAGTTGTGGGCTAACAGTATAATCTTTCATTTCCAGATGAGTGATAGACCCTGCAAACAGAGGTGATAAGCAGAATTCTAAAACTCTTAAATAGTTTATAGCAAAAATACAGGAAGACTAAGATAAATGAAACATATTGTAGTTTAATGAGTGAGGCTGACAACTAAACTGAGCAGGACCATAGTTTTTAAATAAACATTTGAACATACTGACTGCATAGTCCTTAAATTATCACAGTGTTACTGCAAGAAGATTTTCTTTCATGTTAAAGAAAAAGAAAAGAAAGAAAAAGTCAATAAATATTCTTTCTTAAGAGGTCAGTCAGAAAAAGTTATCTGCTGTGGGATCCACCTTATCTGACTATCTAAAAACTCAACATCCAGCCTACAACCAATACAGAGTGATGGTCACATTCCAAGGGCAACTTATTATAAGATAAATGCCTAAGACAGCTTGAATGAATCAACCTGGAGATACCCATTTCTCTCCACTGAGGCCAAGAAACTAGATTAGACAGCTGACTTCAAGATGTCAATAATTAGGTGGTATGAGTGCATCCCAGTGCCTAAGAAGCTATTACACCGAGTGAATATTGTTAGCAGGGAATTCACACAGAGCTTCGTTCTTCTCCCCAGTGAAGGACATAGAGAACCCAACCTTTCTCCTAAGACCTGGAAAATCCTACACACTCTCCATCCCAGGCAATATACTGCTACTGCTCACCTATCCTAGCTAGCAGGGCTCCTCAAACCTGCTTCTGTAAACTATTTCATATGCACAGAGGACTGGTGGAATAAAGGGCTTTAAGAGAAACCAAACCATCCCTCCACTTTTCCTGTGAGCCAGGGAAAGGATATGGAAAGAATATGTGGTGATCTCTGGAGCTGGGCTCGGTGATCTCCACTACAAACCTCAGGTCACTGAAGCTCTTCTGGGTCCTACAGCAGGGTAAAGTGTGCTGACTAGTCCTCAGCTCCCTTCAGGACCTCACAGAATTGGGAAACTCATTAGAGTCCACCTGCAGTAAGATGTGTATGTGTTTGGGTCATTTGGACAATCAGCTCACTTTTGGCAGGCCATGGCAAGTTTTCACACTGCTGGTGGTACTTGGTGTTTCTTGTCTGATACACCTTAAAAGATTGTGATTGAAACTTCTAAGACCTGTGCAAGATCTGGGGGGGGGGCTTGAGATGTATCTTCATTCATAGCTTGTGAACAGAAGGAAATGATTTTCACAAAGATCTGCTAAGCCTTGCTTGGCTGACAGAATAGGGGATGATACAAAAGACAGTCCTGAAACACTTCTTGACAGGGTGAAGTTTGTCCACTGAAAGACAGGGAAGGGATTTCTCAAGTTGAAGACAACACCTGCAAGGGCTGCTTGGAATAGGTCACCGTATCCCTTGATTCCTAACAGTGAGATCAGACGAAGTAAGATAGATAGGTGTTTTAAAAAAAAAAAAAAAGTGATTCTGAATGTTTAGAAGGCAACAGGATGGGATATGAACACCTGCAGTCTTCCAGGGCCTTCAAAGAAAGGAACTCAGAGTGTGAAGACTGAGATTTGTTAGGTCAGAAGGTCGTGTTGGAGACACCAGTCATGCTTTAGGAGATGTAAATTGTCTGGGGGATTAAGGCGAGCAGAAGACTTCATGGACTTTTCATTCAGCCAAACCCTGGTGGAGGGGCTCCCTCTCCACAAGCCATTTCAGCACTAAAAAACCCTCTGTCATTCCTAACAAAAGCCTCTTTGAGAGGAAATTATCATTAAGGCAAAATTCAGTAAACTTGACTCACTTTATTGCCTAAGACCTCTGGAGTTTTGAAAAGAAAATCTAGACTCCTAAACTGCAAAACACAATTTGCCCTGTTGCACCAGGATGCCCTGCACTGCATGACACACAGGAGGCTCAACAGAGTCAGCATGAAGCCGTTTTGTTCCCACCTTGTGAATGTGGGGACACACTGGTTTCACATAGGCTCTGCTGAAGACATGTATACGAGAACCCTGAGAAGAATCAGTCTGTCCTGTTAACCTCCTTGTCCTACTAAGTTTCATTTTTCAAGTAATTACACAGCAGAAACATTCTCCAGAGTAGTGGTTGGTCTGTGTTAGAGCTTCCTTCACCACCATGATATACAAATTATATGGAGAGATATTACAACTTCCTCTCTGTGGGAGAACGACGAGGTCTGAGAACCTTAACAGCATGTTCTGCATTTTTAACTCATGACCTCTATTGCTTGTTTGTTTTTTATTACAAATTGAAAGTACTTGACAGCTATTTTGATCTCAGGCTACTGATAATGTGCCTGCAGCTGAAATGTCACCCATTTTAAGGGGGGTTGGGTGTAGATATCAAAAGCAAAACAATCACTTCACTCTTTGACTTGATCTCTGGGGCATCCGACACAGATTTAGCATTATCTGAAGTATTCGGCGAGTGGTTCCACAGATGTGCAGCTCCTTTTGAAGAAATGTCTCAAGCATCGTTTTAAGCCTTGGCTATAAAATAAACTTCAAATCTGTTACAGCTTGAATAAAAAGCAAAGCTGGCAGCCATTCTTTCCTTTAAAGACCTCTGTTTACTGTAGAGAGTTTTAGCCATGTTTTAATTTCAGAATTTTTTAAATATGTAATTTCTGAGAAATAAACATAGATGACTTAACTGTAAATTAAACCTGAGTCCCCTGGCTGCTAGCCCAGGCATCTACCAAGAAGGCTGAATGTCTTGCAAGTTCAGCTGCATCTCCCTGGCTGCCCTATAGCCAGGACAAGCTCTGTTTATGTTCCTCTTGATATGCATATGTTCGCTGGTACAGGCATCAGCAAACCAGAGCTTACTGTTAGACTTTCTGCTCCCAAGGAGTCTCATATGGCTGCTGGCCTGCATGATTACATCCATGCAGGTACAGTATAGAAAAACACTTCCATTGGTATAGAAAACCCCATGCATCAGTACTGAGCATCAGTACTGAGGCTGGTAGGTAGATACTGCATAGTTACTTCTGTCCTGGAAAGGCAAAAGAAGAATCTGAAATGAAACCAGCTAGTAAAGCTGCGACAGTGGTTGGAGAGTGAGTGGTGTGGATGAGATGGTGACAGCAGAGGGAGCAGCACAAAGACTGGGCATAAGGTAGGAGATAAAAGAGAAAACAGGAGCCAGCCCTCTGGTAAATTTGGCGATGACACCCACTGTCTCGCTGCAGGTATGGCCATGCATTGTGCTGGCTGGTCCTTCCTGGGAACACACTCCTAAACTCCATACTCCTAGTTTCTAGTCACTGCACAGACAAATCAGTGATGGAGATATCTCTGGTGACTCTGAATCCACCTAACATATCCCTGGAGAGCCTCGCAGGAGTCTGCGGTTCCTTGTACTGCCAGGACTACATTGTCTGAAAACTCTGCAATAGCTGTTAGCAGCAATAAGCTTTTGAAGCAATGCTGTGCATAAATACCATAGTGGATCTGGAAGCAGGTCTGCATCCTAGGCACTCCTCCTTGCCGGTGACAAACACGATAGTGCATTCTTAGTTTTTAAGAATTTTTTGCGCCTAAAATAAATGTGTTGGTGAACACTATAAATTTCAGCAGCATGGAAAATAGCCAGGCAGTCAACAAAAACTGTGCTGCTTCTTTAAAACAGCAGATCATTACATGTCAGTCAGAGCATGGCAAACGGAAAGGACTCAAGTGTATTTCAACTTGATCCAGATCTGGCAGAAGCTTTTAACCATCACTGATGAGACTAAACTGGCTGTAATAAGCATGCAGTTGATAACCCAGAGTACACTAAGCCAGCAATTATTTTATTTATAATAATGATTAATGGAGAGTTACAGTAACACAAACACACATCCATACCCTCTGTGAATTGCTAACTAGCGAGGGAAAAGCTGCAGCCCTCACAAATCCATGTAAGCACAGTGCAAATGATGTGGCTGTTTCAATGAAGAAAGTTCAGTGCAAACCGCTATGGAAGAAGGAGACATTTGGCTAAATTTCAGCAGAAGTCGCTGCCTCCGCAACAGGTATCAAAAGTTACTGGGCCAACGGGAGCTGTTTTGAGTAAGCGTAGATGCAGTAGCAGACACATCATATGGTGTGGTATGCAGTGTTGTGGATGCTTCTTTTCCATCACGAGGACAGTCATGGGCTACAGAAGAAAAGCTGGACAGTTGTCTACAGTGTCTATACTATCCCAGTCATTTTATTTGCAATGTCTAGAGCCACCTGCAGAACCAAGTTCCTGGGATGCCTGCAGAACAAAATTCTTGTGCTTGTCTACCTTCACATAAATTTGATTTTTTATTTAGTTTTCATACCTGACAAAATTTATGCTTCGTATACTGATACCCCATCCAATGCAGAGACCAGTTTCAGGTATTAACACAAGCAAATTAATGACAGACACACAAATTCAATGTCACCGAAGGGTATTACAACACTCTTACAAGAAACCATGCCAATAAAACTTTGCTATACAAAAGACCTTGAGCAGAGAGGAACTATTTGACCTAGTATGACAGAAAGACAACAGAAATTATGTTTGCCGCTGTAGTGAGAAACACCTGTAGCACAAGAGCTTACAAAAATGAGCCTGGAACAAGGCTACTGAAGTAACTGGATCCAGTTTAGAAATGGGTTTCACCAGTAATCGTAGGAAAGAACAAGGCTTTTCATACTATTTTAATACAATTTTATACTATTTTCATACTCATCTCTGACTGACCTTAAGGAGGCCAGATGAAGCCATGGTGACAGATATATTCAGTAACTATGTCGCCATTGAACAAGTATTTATTCTGATGGACAAATATGTTTTATACTTTTGCTGTACAGAGTGTGTCTCACCAAGTAACGCTGCTGGCAGGCAGCAGAGACCTCACGGCACTTATTATACATAATAATTTACCATTTTAAATGTTTGCCCTAAAGCATTCATATCAGCCACATACTTTTTCTGAAAATTATGTCTATGACTTTCAATAACTAACCTAGTTGCCCGTTATGGTCTGGATGATGTTGCTGTACTCTAAAAGACTTCCAAAGTACCTGAAAAAGACTTCTCTACTGTATCAATACACCAGGACTGAAACTGAACTTTGACAAATACCACTTTCTGTGCACAGAATTGGCTTTTATTGGGCAAGAAACTTCTCCCATTTGAATAAAATTTGACTCAGTCTTTACAAAAGCCACATCCCTGAAAATGTTGCAAACATTATGTTTGTTCTTTAGAAATAAATGATGGTATGCAAAGCTTATCCCTATGTTTGCTTCAGCTGTAAAACTTAAAAATATTACTTTTAGGAGCCTCAAAGTTGTCCTAGATGGATGCTGCAAAAATGTTTGAAATTTTGAGGATCATGGATAGCCCAGGACTTAGGCTGTTTGATCCTGGATTATCTACAACTTACTGATGTCTTAGATGATGGACCAGAACTGGATGTGCTCAACTTCATCAAGACAGCATGGAAAAAGACACTGTATTTGCTCAAGAATTTTCAAAGGAGAAAAGAGTGAGCAGTCCCTTGTAGCAAAAGCTTATCCTTAGTCTGGCATCAGAAAGCCATGGAGCTGTGGACTCCTGCTGCACACAGACCATAGCCCTTAGGCCATGCTGTGAAAAATGAACAGGTCCATTGAGTGCAGATCTGAATTGTCCGATGGTCAATGGCACTATTTTTATATGAGACAGACCCAGAAGGGATGTGAAAGCTGGCTGCTTGTCTAGCCTGCTCCTGTTCTTTGCCACCTACACTGATGGGTGATGACAGTGCACTTATTGCACAAGCATACAGACTGACTGCAGCTGCAGGAAAGCAATGTAAAGAGCTTTGCTTAGCGCGTCTGATTCAATAAAAACAATGTGGCTTTCTGACACCAAGATGGCTTAACAGTTCCAAGCCTTGAGCCAACTCCACTGTCACACTTCTGTAGATTCCAGAGTAAATCGTCTCTACAGGACAAACGTGTTATACAAGCTGTTCATCAACTTCTTATTCAGGGGACTCTATTGGAAAGCATGCCTACAGGGCTCTTGATGGGGTTGGCAGTACAAAAAAGTGTTTATCCAAGCTATGCTGATGTCCAGGACTGGATTCTCAACTAAAAGCTCCTTTGAAAGCTTGTGTTACTTGCCAGTCCAAAGACAAGGCAGTAGCTGTTTATGTATCTTTTCAATCTGTTCCTCTACCCAAACAGTGGAAAAAAAAACACTACTAACGTCACAACCCCGTAAGATCATGTACCATTTAATTGTCACTGTGCTCTCTCTATCATTTCATGCAATAGATAGAAGCATTTCCATATACATGTTTACATATATTTGTATAGGTGTATATATATACATATGTATGTGTATATATAGGCACGATGTTTATATTTTCATCAGAAAAAAAAACCACAAAGAATTCATATCAGCCAACAGGTTAAATTCCTTCTCATTAGAATTTGACTTTTTTTGAGGAAGAAAAGCATCATGTACAAAGATCATCCAAATATTACCTGTAGTCCAATGGAAAAAGCAAACATTACAAAGGGACTTTGAAAAGGTGTTTGCAGACTGTTCCCTTGGAAGAGAGGGTTTGAAGCGTCTTCCTGAGTGTCAGGAAGACACGAATCTAGGTGAAAGACCCTCTACGGGACTACGTGAACAGAAGCAACCGAGTAAGAGGGTTGCAACCAGCTCCAAAAAGGAGAAAAGAAAAGCAATTGTTATAGGCGACTCCCTGCTAAGGGGAATGGAGGGCCCCATATGCAGGCCAGACCCAACTCACAGGGAAGTCTGTTGCCTCCCAGGGGCTCGGGTAAGGGATGTTGCCAGGAGGATTCCTCAACTGGTGAGGCCCTCTGACTACTACCCACTATTAGTATTCCAGGTGGGTAGGGATGAGACTGAAGAGAGAAGTCCCAGGGCAATCAAAAGGGACTTCAGGGCCCTGGGGCGTTTGGTAAAGGGGGTAGGTGCGCAGGTGATATACTCTTCAATTCCTTTGGCGTTTGGTGAAAATAGGGAAAAGACTATGAAAATACAACAGATTAATATGTGGCTAAGAGACTGGTGCCGTAGGTGGGATTTTGGGTTTGTTGACCATGGGGCGGCTTTCATGGCACTGGGCCTGCTTATGCCGGATGGGGAACAGCTGAATCAGAAGGGGAAAAGGGTTATGGCCCAGAAGCTGGCAGGGCTGGTTAAGAGGTCTTTAAACTAGGTTCGATGGGGGAGGGGAATAAGACCAGGGCAGCCACAAATAAACCTAGGGGTGACAGGCCTGCGTCGGGGGCAAGGCCACTAGCCCAGCTGAAGTGCGTTTACACCAATGCACGCAGTATGGGCAACAAGCACGAAGAGCTAGAGGCCACTGTACAGCAGGAAGGTTATGATATGGTTGCCATCACAGAACCGTGGTGGGATGACTCTCATGACTGGAGTGCTGCTATGGATGGCTATAACTCTTTAAGAGAGACAGGCGAAGCAGGAGAGGCGGTGGGGTAGCGCTATATGTTAGGGAGTGCTTGGACTGTGTTGAAATTGAGGAAGATGGTGAGGATGACAAGGTTGAATGTTTATGGGTGAAGATCAGGGGGAAGGTCGGCAGGGCGGACATTACGGTGGGAGTCTGTTATAGACCACCCAACCAGGATGAGCAGGCGGACGAGACGTTTTACAAGCGGCTGTCAGAAGCCGCCCGGTCACCGGCCCTTGTACTCGTGGGTGACTTCAACTTGCCAGATGTCTGCTGGAAATACAACATGGCAGAGAGGAAGCAATCTAGGAGGTTCCTAGAATGGGTGGAGGACAACTTCCTCACGCAAGCGGTAAATGAGCCCACTAGAGGAGGGGCCCTGCTTGACCTGTTGTTTGTGAACAGAGAAGGACTAGTGGGAGATGTGAGGGTCGGTGGCTGTCTTGGGAGTAGCGACCGTGAAATGTTAGAGTTTTCGATAGTGGGGGAAGTAAGGAGGGGCAAGAGTAGAACTTCTGCCTTAGATTTCCGGCGGGCTGACTTTAGCCTGTTTAAGAGGCTGGTGGACCGAGTCCTTGGGAGTCGGTCCTGAAGGGCAAAGGAGTCCAGGAAGGCTGGACATGCTTCAAAAGGGAATTGCTAAATATTCAGGAGCAGGCTGTCCCAGTCTGTAGGAAGGCAAGCCGTCGGGGAAAAAGACCGGCCTGGTTAAACAGAGAACTTAGGCTAGAACTTAAGGAAAAAAAGAGAGCCTACTTGCTCTGGAAGAAGGGTCGGGTAACTTGGGAGGTCTGTAGGGACGTGGCCAGGTCGTGTAGGGAGAAGATTAGAAGGGCCAAAGCTCATTAGAGCTCGATTTGGCTGCTACAGTCAAAGACAACAAAAAAAGCTTCTACAAATACATCACCAGCAAAAGGAGGGTCAAGGAGAGCCTCCACCACTTGCTGAATGAGGAGGGTAGTGTAGTGTCAGGGGATGAGGAAAAGGCAGAGGTGCTCAATGCCTTCTTTGCCTCGGTCTTTAATGTCAAGACCGGTTGTCCTCAGGAGACTCGGCCCCCAGAGCCTGAAGTTAGGGACGGGGGGCTGTGTGAACCTCCCATGATCCAGGAGGAGATGGATAGTGACCTGCTGTGCCAGTTGGACACCCACAAGGCTATGGGGCCGGATGGGATTCACCCCAGAGTGATGAAGGAACTGGCAAATGAACTTGCCAAACCACTCTCCATTATCTACCGGCAGTCCTGGTTAACTGGAGAAGTTCCAGCTGACTGGAAATTAGCAAACGTAACACCCATCTACAAGAAGGGTCAGAAGGACGATCCAGAGAACTATAGGCCTGTCAGCCTGACCTCAGTGCCAGGCAAGGTGATGGAACAGATCATCCTGAGTGCCATTACACGGCACATGCAGGACAATCGGGGCATCGGGGCCAGCCAACATGGATTCATGAAAGGCAGGTCCTGCTCGACCAACCTGGTCTCCTTCTATGACAAAGTGACCCACTTAGTAGATGAGGGCGGGGCTGTGGATTTAGTCTATCTAGACTTCAGTAAGGCATTCGACACTGTCTCCCACAGCATCCTCCTAGACAAACTGGCTGCCCGGGGCTTGAATGGGTAGACTCTTAAATGGATTAAAAACTGGCTGGATGGCCGAGCCCAGAGAGTGGTGGTGAATGGGGCAAAATCCAGCTGGTGGCCAGTCACTAGCGGTGTTCCCCAGGGCTCAGTTCTGGGGCCGGTGCTGTTCAATATCTTTATAGATGATCTAGACATAGAGATTGGGTGCACCCTCAGTAAATTTGCAGATGACACCAAGCTGGGTGGGAGTGTCGATCTGCTGGAGAGTAGGAAGGCCCTACAGAGGGATCTGGACAGGTTAGATAGATGGGCCGAGACCAACGGCATGAGGTTCAACAAGAACAAGTGCCGGGTCTTACACTTCGGCCACAACAACCCCATGCAGCTCTACAGGCTGGGGGAAGAGTGGTTAGAAAGCGGCCCGGCAGAAAGAGACCTGGGGGTGCTGATCGACAGCCGGCTAAACATGAGCCAACAGTGTGCCCAGGTGGCCAAGAAGGCCAATGACATCCTGGCCTCTATTAGAAATAGTGTAGCCAGCCGGTCTAGGGAAGTGATCGTCCCTCTGTACTCGGCACTGGTGAGGCCACACCTTGAGTACTGTGTCCAGTTCTGGGCCCCGCACTTCAAGAAAGATGTTGAGGTGTTGGAGCGAGTCCAGAGGAGGGCGACCAAGCTGGTGAAGGGTCTGGAGGGTCTGACCTACGAGGAACGGCTGAGGGAGCTGGGGTTGTTTAGCCTGGAGAAGAGGAGGCTCAGAGGTGACCTTATTGCAGTCTACAACTACCTGAAGGGAGGTTGCAGTGAAGTGGGAGTTGGCCTCTTCTCCCAGGCAACTAGCGATAGGACAAGAGGGCACAGCCTGAAGCTTCACCAGGGGAGGTTCAGGTTGGACATCAGGAAGAATTTCCTCTCAGAAAGGGTTATTAGACATTGGAATGGGCTGCCCAGGGAGGTGGTGGAGTCACCATCTCTGGATGTGTTTAAGAAAAGACTGGACATGACACTTAGTGCCATGGTCTAGTTGACAGGGTGGTGTCAGGGCAACGGTTGGACTCGATGATCCCAGAGGTCTCTTCCAACCTGGTTGATTCTGTGATTCTGTGATTCTGTGAAGAGCCCTTGTTACAGGTACTCAACAAACATACCAGGCCGCACACCGTGTAACAACGTGCTTCATTAATTTCTATATGGTTGGGCGGGTGCATCATAAACTACGTGTTGCTGGTGAAGTGGCTTAAACCCAAAACAACATAACATTCAGGTAACGGTCAAATAGGAGCAGCAAAATTCAAAACACACTCACTAATGTGTTAAGGAGTTACAATATGAAGACAGTTCACTTGCAGCAATCCAATGAAAAGTAGAAAAAAATCTTCTTTCTTCTCATTTTGCTCGTCATGTTTCTTATTTTATTCCTTGCTAGAGACAGCATCAAAATGTTTGGTCCTCCTACCTGGTGTAGATACCTTCTTATTTTACTTCAGTCTGTCCAATACTAAATGCATGCAGGAATTCAAACTAGCTCAGCATCCTACAAAATCTCAGCAATCACTTGCATGGACGGGAAACTAAGAAAGTTCTGGAAAGAGATGAAGTTTCATTTATTTTTGCCTACATCATGGTTTGTCTTTTTGTTCCTAGGTTATTAGCAGCCTCATTGGTGATGATCAAGCCACTGAGCACTGCAATAACAGAAATCCCTTGCAGTTGAAAACAGGTTTTCTTCCAAGAAAAGGAGGGAGCACTGTTGCCTCACTGGTGGTGCCAAACAGCAGAAAGTGCCAATCAGCTGTTCCCAATGTGCTGGGACCCTTTGCTGTGTTGATTTTCCTCTCCTTCTGTGTCCTTTGCAAGCCTCAGGCTGACTTGGGCACTGCTAGACTGTCTCTGTTTTTGGATCCCATCATGATGGTCAGTTAACTTCTCAGTAGAGAGCCCTCTCAGAACCGTTTGCACTACAGGTTGCACAGAAGTCCTGAAGGTGACCTCAGCTCAAACAGAGACAACATTGCTTCTGATGAAGAAGCACTTTTTTCTCACCACCTCGTTCCATAAAATAAAATGTCATATGGAAAGCTCACACCCTGCAGGTCATCTATTCCTAGAAAGCCACATTTAGAAAAACAACAACAAAAAAAGAGAGTCCTAAAGAAAAAATAAAGAGAAAGCTATCAAGATATCCTACACAAAGTACTGAATATTTACGTGACAGATTGGTAAGAAAGGCAATATACAATGAACTCCAAGAGGTCTCTGAAGACCTGAACTCTCAGTGCTGATGAGAAGGAGCCAGAAAGATGTTGGTGGCTCCAACCTTTATATCCCTGGCTGGGAGCACAAGGACATCCTGAGAATGTGCCCCAACAGGTACAGCAACCCAGGAGTTGCTAGAGCAGGGGAACCATGTGTGGGTTTGTCACTGATCAGGTGAAAAACAACTTCCAACCAGAAGAAAACAAAAAACATTGATTTTCTTTTTAGCAACAGCAATTTTTCAAGCCAGGTAACCAGACAGAGACTTTTACCTTCAGTGCAGTCACCTAGACAAGGGTCTGGTGTTCAGTAGGGCTGTGCACCAGGCGTCTTGTTCCTAGCAGCAGGCAACAGCAGGTGCCTTGGACCTGTGAGTAGCCGCAACCTGCATTTAGGGGACTGATGATACCTTTAGGTGTGCAAGATGTACGTGAGAGAAACTGAGGTTGTGGTTAATGATGTGGGATGCAAGAGGCATGTTCCACTCTCAGCATTGCCACTTAACACGGTTTGATCTCTGCCTCACATGTTGCAACCTTTTTACTATTCACCCGCCTTGCCTATTTAGTATATGGCAGGAATTGCTGTTGCTAGTCCCATGCCCAGTGCTATTCCACTGTTGCCTAGGGCCTCTAATAACAGAAAATAATAACAATCATAATCTTGGAAACCAGAGTTTGAAAACCAAATGTATTTCCAGAGATGCTTTGGTCAGCTTATTAGTTTCTCTGTGCGTGAAACTCCATAAGAGCTGGCACCAATTCCACATTTGCCCCGGTTGGTAGGAGAGAGAACATTGTGTATAAAAAAAGGAGTTTTTCACATAACTCTCTTTTTTTGTATAAGTGAAGTTTAAAAGACTTTAAAAACCATCAGGGGGAAAAAAGAAAGAAGAAGAACAAGTTAGTCACCAGGATATGAAAAACTGCTTTTTCTAGACATCCTGGTTGACTTCCAAGCTGCATCTGACAGCTTGAGAAGCGCAGTCCATCATGGCTCTTTTTCCATTTCCAGCCCTTTCCCTGAAGCCCTTCATTTCTGTAAAACATTCCCTTTCAGTGTCCCCACACTTCATCCCACTCATGACTGGCTTAAGTGATGCATCTGAAAGATCTGGGCTGTGTGAAACACAGCTTTGTACAAGTCTGACGTCAGGGATGGACAGAGGGACTCAACCCTTTTTTTTCTGCAGGTATGGTAATTTGGGAAACTCACAGATGCTGAATCTGTCACACTAGATCCATTAGTCTCTGCAAAGAGGACTGAGTATGCTCATGTCTAGAAACATATGCACATACATGAGAAAAATCAGGAAAAATTGTAGAGCTTTCCTTTCCATTAACCTGATCTTTTAGCTATACCTTACTAACCTGAGATGAGTGGATACCCTACAGCTTATAGAAAGACCAGCTTTGACTGGGGGATTTATTTTCCTCTTAAAAACAAGATACGTATTTTTTATTAATTCATCCTGTATGTTCTAGCTTTAGCAATAGCCTGTACCATGTCAGGCTTTACTGAAGATCTTCCATTGGTGTAAGAATTGCTACACCCCATCAAGCCACAATCTGCTTAGTCTAATATCTTACTTTCAAGACTTGCCAAGATGTTTTAAAGGAAATTCCTGAAAATCCCAGTGGTACTCAAATTATGGAATAATTTGTTTCTAAGATCCACTTTCTTTTTAGCAGTTGACTTATATCATTCTTTCTGCTCTCCGTTATCAATATTTATGTCAGTAAACAAGGTCAGATCCACATTAGTTATCTAAAGAGAGCATTGCTCCACCAATGCCAGTTGAGATGCATCATTCCATACCAGATGAAGATGTGTTTCCCTCTCCTTATTGTGCCCATCATTGACGTGGTATCAAAGCATTCTCTTTTGAAACAGTAGGATTTTTTACTTGGTTGGTTTTGGACACTGCCAGTTTGGTAAAGGACTTCACAGATCTGTCTGCTGGGTTCTAATTTATGAATTATCAAAGCTCATCTCAAATGCACCATAAGTCCTGTGAGTGGTTCATGTATTCCTTCCCAAGAGCTGCCATGCATGACGCCTGGTAGGCAGCGTAACCCTGCTCACATCTGAGACCTCCCCTCACCATTCACCTCTTTCTGCAGGATCCTCAGTGATGATATTCTACAGCACAGGTTGCACCTGTTTCTCTTTCAGCCTGTCTAAATTTAATCATTTTTCCTTTTAATTCTGTTTCTCTCTCTTGGTATATTTCTAATCATTGACAGCACTTTTCTTCTTGTCCTGTGACTGCTTAGTTTCTTTAATAGCCTCTTGTGAGGGGGTTTTGTAAGAGACTTTTTGAAAGCTTTGGTGATCTTCTCCTGAATAGAGGGTATGACTTCATTTTCGAGTCCAACCATTACCTTTCCCCTATCTCCCTGCAAAACCTGCTGAGGTGAGAAGGGTGGAGGGGACTGAACAGCCATTGTGTGCGCACTGGATGGCACAGCCTCCTCCATCTGATGGTGCTTTCCATGGAAATTGTGGTTGCATCCACTTTGGCTGAGCTTTGAGGGCTATTTTTGGAAGGTTTAAAAACCTCCAGCGACTGACTTTTATTCATGTAAAGGGTCTTGACTTTAATTTATTAAAGAAATAAAAACATGCCCCCTCTGCTTAACTTTATTTGGCTTTCACAGAGTATAAAGGGAGATGGCTGGAGCAGAAGACCGGTGGGTACGGATCCTTGTTTTGCTGGGATGGCTTCTCTGAACCAGGACAGGATCAAACAGCCTGAGAGGAGATGAACTGGGGAGAGAAGAGCTGATGATACTTGTGGCCAAAGGATTGTCAGCCAATGATGACAGCTTGGGGCAGTGAATAAAAGTCTTTTGGATCTTCCATAATACTTCCCTCCAGGTTAGGGAAAAGGTCAGGAAAAGAGAAGAAGGTTTGGGGGAGAGATGAACAGAGGACCAAAGAGGTAGTTGTGGAGTGTTTCCAAGCACACAGATGCTTGAGCTGTAAGCACAGTCACTACAGTGAAGGCAAGTCTCAGGGACCTTTAGACAGTGGAGTGACTATCATCAGCCAACACTCCATAGTACAGAACATAGATAGACCATTCTGCTGCTATTGTGTAACTCAGGGTGGATCATTTGTCCAGTGTTTTAAGTCTCCTCTATTCAGGTATATTAGGCTATGTGGACACATGAATGGAGAGAGAACTTAAGGCATAAGTTTGGAGAAAATCAAGCTTTGTTGGCTTTTTGCAAGTGCGCAACCTGTATGTACAAAAAGCAGCCATTTGAGATCATGTCAAATTTTGTATTGATTCACTGAGGGGTAAATTAACACTGTTTGAGTTAGTAGAATTTGATTCTAGGGGTTGTATAAGTTGGAAGCTTTTTAAATTTGGGACAGATGTCCTTCCCAAAAATTAACAAATGGCCTTAGAATCTGCAATATTGCTGTATTTAAATAATCATTAGAGAATAGCCTCCAAAACCAGGCACGTCTTCTCCAAATCATCCTTTCCTCCTCTTCTTATCTTGGAATTCACTCTTACTTGAAGGTATCTTCTTTGGAGATCCAGGGACTTTCACCTACTGCTCTAGCTTCTTGCAGCAGAAGCCTTTGGTCATAGATGGTGCCATACCTTTTTCAATAAGCTCAAGTGTTGGCATGTAAGAACTGGTGCTGCCTTACGGGGCTTGGGGAACTTTTGAGGAATTACAACTAAACAGCCTTTGGCCACAGGTGAGAAGGCAGCATGCAGTAATTGTCTAGCTAGACAAAGAGGGATTGCTTGGGTGTTATCCAGAAGGTGCATGTCTGAGTGTAGTATTAATGAGACAGTCAAGAAATGCTAATGCCACTGTTTTCCAAGTTAACAGATGTGGGTGAAGAGGAAAACCTCAGGAAAAAATTGGATCAATGGAAGTGAAGGGTTCAACTGCCATTTTACTGCTGTAGATGGCCTTTCTATCGCAAACCTAAGCCACATTAGCAGTGAGGTCGTTTTTCACCTGCTCTATGAACAGCAGATTTCTATCTCCAGCACTGTCAATCTGGTACTTTTCATGAGTCATAAACCCATTTTTTTAACTATACAAGAAAAAGAAATGGTCATTACAGGAACAACTACTCTGATATTGTCTCATAAAAAGGATAGGTATCTCCTGTAATACACCTTAATTGAGAACGTGTTACCAAAACAGATGCAATAAGTCATACTTGATACAGAAAAATGTGTTCTCCTTTCTATCTAAATAGTCCTTTTCTGTGCCATGGCATTTCCTAACTGCACCATTTAGCTCATTGTGAGAGCAGAACAATTCAGTGTAGCTGTGAGAACTTAGAAGTGGACTCTCTCTTCTATCAACAGGCAACTTGAAGGGTTTGCCAGATGGATAAGCTGCAGGCTGTACTTTTGCCTGATGATACCCGCACATAATGCCAGCCCAGGTAACAGCAAACTTCAGGATTAAGCTAGGAAAAAAACCTGTAATGTAAATAGATGGGGGTTTTGAACCAAATGATACATTTGTTGAATGCAATCTTTCTTTTTCCTCTTGACAGTTGATGATTTATAGCACCCCGCACTAATTTGTCTCTCTTTCAGATTCCCCATTTTCATCCTTCTTTTTCCCTTTCCATCCAGCAAGTGCTGTCCCCAAAATTTCCAACACCACCATTATGGCAGTAACTCCCACCATAGAGGTCCGGACCTCGTCTCTGCCAATGGCAGATAATGCAGACCTGAGAGATATTGGTGCTGGTAGGGCAGGAGGGTATTATGAGATTATAGCTATACTAGGAATTTAAGCATGCCTAGGTTTAAATATCTAGACCTATGGACCAACTGGAACAGCACTCCCTGGCTCATGACACCTCCTGACCAAGTCCAGGAGCTGTCTGGGAGAATGGTCAAAAGCATGCCTGAAACCATATAACAGAATAGGTGATCATAGTCATTGTCCAGAAGGGTTCCCACCATTTGATTTCCTAGTGCAGACTTAGCCCAGATGTCCTTTGTACTGCATAGCAAATACCAAAAGCAAATGAATTGGTGGTGCACTGGTCAGGGTGGTTAGTACGGAAGATGTTGGCATTGTCTGCTCTAATACTGCTGGGATGATCACAAGCATATTTCATTCTTGATGCCTTGAGGACATGATACTAAAGTCTGGTGGCCAGAGCTCAGGTGAGCTGCAGAGGAAGCTACCAGCTCTTCTCCAAGGCAGGACTGCAGCTAAGCTCTCTGAACCACATCACAGAAAAGAGATTAGGTCCCTTTCTCCAGCTATGGAAATGGTCCCTCTTTTCCCATTGTGAAAGTTGTTGCCAGATAATCAGGGACATTATCTGACAACACCTACAGCAGAACTGTAGCTGTAGATAACTGTGCTGTGTTTTCATGGGACTGAGGAGAGATGTATGGAGTTTTCCAGCAAAAATGCGTTCAGGTATGCTGACGCAGTGGTTTGTGGTGGTTTTGGGAATGACACCAGCTGAGTGTTTTTGCAGGGCAGTGCCATTTCCTTCAATACAGGCAGCACCAGGCGCAGAAAAGGAGAGCGCGCACCAAAGCAAGGCAGGGCTGCAAGGGATCAATAGGGAGGAAAAGGGGAATAAAAGGCAGATAAAAGATATAGAAATATTACTTTATATTTAGAGATAGTAAAGGCTGTGGAGCAGACAAGGTGATTAAAATATAACACTAATGCAAGAATGAATTAGTATAAAATTAGCTGTGAATACATGAATGAATGTAATTAAAAGGCTTTAACTGTCAGATGGCAGTGAGGTTCTGGCATGAGCTTCTAAAGAGCGTAAACTGCTTTAAAATAGAGCTGATTCAGTTTGAGATAATGATTGCCTGATGCGACTGTGAGAGCAGGAGAGCTGCTGCATTACCTTGAGACTGCAGGCCCAGGAATGGCCCTGTTTAAACACCAGGATATATGCAACGATGTACCTGAGCAAGACTACCTGAAGTCTCTCAGCCGAAGAAGCTGACAGTCAACTGCTTTGCAGAGACATCCTGTTCTTACAGGCCAGTTTCTGCTGGCTCAGGAGATGAGCAAACATCATTCATCTGATTCACCTTCTAATGGACTTAAGTTATCATACATTATTCCCTACATCTATATATAAGATCAATAAATCTTTGCTTAAGTCCAAATAAAAAAATTTCACAGAATCACAGAATCACAGAATGTTAGGGATTGGAAGGGACCTCGAAAGATCATCTAGTCCAATCCACCTGCCGGGGCAGGATTGCCTAGACCATATCACACAGGAACGCGTCCAGGCGGGTTTTGAATATCTCCAGAGAAGGAGACTCCACAACCTCTCTGGGCAGCCTGTTCCAGTGTTCAGTCACCCTTACAGTAAAGAAGTTTTTCCTCAAATTTAAGTGGAACCTCCTGTGCTCCAGCTTGCACCCATTGCCCCTTGTCCTGTCAAGGGATGTCACTGAGAAGAGCCTGGCTCCATCCTCTTGACACTTGCCCTTTACATATTTATAAACATTAATGAGGTCACCCCTCAGTCTCCTCTTCTCCAAGCTAAAGAGACCCAGCTCCCTCAGCCTCTCCTCATAAGGGAGATGTTCCACTCCCTTAATCATCTTCATGGCTCTGTGCTGGACTCTCTCTAGCAGTTCCCTGTCCTTCTTGAACTGAGGGGCCCAGAACTGGACACAATACTCCAGATGCGGCCTCACCAGGGCAGAGTAGAGGGGGAGGAGAACCTCTCTCGACCTGCTGACCACACCCCTTCTAATACACCCCAGGATGCCATTGGCCTTCTTGGCCACAAGGGCACACTGCTGGCTCATGCTCATCCTGTTGTCCACTAGGACCCCCAGGTCCCTTTCCCCTGCGCTGCTCTCCAACAGCTCTGTCCCCAACTTGTACTGGTACATGGGGTTGTTCTTGCCCAGATGCAGGACTCTACACTTGCCCTTGTTATATTTCATTAAATTTCTCCCCGCCCAACTCTCCAGCCTGTCTAGGTCCCTCTGAATGGCTGCGCAGCTTTCCGGCATCTCAGCCACTCCTCCCAGTTTTGTTTCATCAGCGAACTTGCTGACAGTGCACTCTATTCCCTCATCCAAGTCATTAATGAATATATTGAATAGAACCGGTCCCAGAACCGACCCTTGCGGAACTCCGCTAGACACAGACCTCCAACTGGACTCTGTCCCATTGACCACCACTCTCTGGCTTCTTCCCTTCAGCCAGTTCACAATCCACCTCACTACCCGATCATCCAGACCACACTTCCTCAGTTTAGCTGCGAGGATGCTGTGGGAGACCGTGTCAAACGCTTTACTGAAATCGAGATAGACCACATCCACAGCTTTACCATCATCTATCCACCGGGTAACATCCTCATAAAAGGCTATCAAGTTGGTTAAGCATGACTTCCCCTTGGAGAAGCCATGCTGAGTGCCCCTAATGATCCCCCTATCCTTGATGTGCCTAGAGACAGCACCAAGGACAAGTTGTTCCATCACCTTTCCAGGGATGGAGGTGAGGCTGACCGGTCTATAGTTACCCGGGTCCTCCTTCTTGCCCTTTTTGAAGACTGGAGTGACATTCGCTTTCCTCCAGTCCTCAGGCACCTCTCCCGTTGCCCACGACTTAGCAAAGATGATGGAGAGTGGCCTAGCAATGACTTCCGCCAGCTCCCTCAGCACCCGCGGGTGCATCCCATCAGGGCCCATGGATTTATGGACATCCAGATTGTTTAATTGGTCCCTGACCCAGCCCTCATCTACCAAGACAGATTCCTCCTCTATCCTGACTTCTTCTGAGGCCTCAGGGGCCCGGGGCTCCTCAGGACAGCCTCCAGCAGTATAGACAGAGGCAAAGAAGGCATTCAGTAACTCCGTCTTCTTTTTATCCTCTGTGAAAACAGCATTTTAATTTTATTTGATCAGTTCTTAAGCTAAAGACAACTGACTGCTGTGCTCTGTTGGCACGTGGATGCTATTCCCACATGTACAACCATGACCAGCTCAGAGCCAGCCAGCTTCATTAAGCCACTCCTCAGTAACTCTAATCCTGGTGTTATATATTCCCTCTGGGACCAGCAGGCAGAACTTGTCCTTTTCCCTGAGGTCCAGTATTTTTCTCTCAGCTGTTTTCATTTCCATTTTTTAAAGCCCACATGGGGAAAGGTGAGATTAATGTGGCCTGATTCTGTGGCACTCAAACTGTCAGCAGTCTTTGCTGAAGTTAATGGGAATTGCTTGGGGCTGCAAATGCAGCAGTGCATGAGCAAACCTGAGTGTGGGATGAAAAACAAGTATCCTAGGTCTTCTGCCCATGCCTGGTCACAGAAGTTCCTTCTGGTCTTAAGGCCTTACCTAAGATTAAATTGCTCACAACAAGTTTGTAGAAGCAAATTTTTAAAATATCTAAAAACCTGCATTAGTACAATTCTGCCATTAATGTCATTGATATTTTTTTCCACCTGTTAGGCACCAGTTTAACCTCCACTATGCCATACTGCAGGTCTCTGTGTGTAATGTGGATGTAGGACTGGAGAAAAGCTTCTAACAACTGGAGGCCCTTGGTCTCCTGAGACAACAGAGGACCAAGAGACCTTTGGTGTAACTCGTTATCTGCATTCAGCATGCACCAATATTCCAATCCGTGTTCTCAGGACACATCCCCCCCTTTCAGGAATTGCTGCTGGATCCTAAAGTAGAGGCCACTCTACGTTAGTGAAATCTCTGTTCCTCTTCCAGAATCGAATCACATCACACAAACAGCAATGTTTTTTAATGACTTAGAAGTTCTCATACCCTTACAAAAAGACCTGGTGAGTTGCTATAACACTCTCTGGAGTGAAGGAAGGCTGTGCTTTGTGATCTTTAATAGGCTGCAAACCAATTAAGAAAATTCAACTTCAGGAATGCAATTTGTTAATCTCTTTTCAGATGATTGTCTTGAAATTATCCAAATGAGACCTCACTTGACCTAGATTTAGGTCAACAAAGAGGTAATTACTTCAAAAAATACAGTGTCACTAATTTTGTGAGTATGGCAGTATTTTTGAGCAGGTTGTCAACAACTGGAGAACCCTTACTAGACAGCCAAAACTGAGTGTGTGCTGTGAAAAACAGTGCTGCAGTAAAAACGTGCAGCATCTTCTTGTGGGTGTAGTGAATAGTGTAAATACACACCATATCAAAACTGCAATTCAGACTTTGCACTGTCTGCAAAAATTACTGTGAGTATAGGTGTTGCAGGGGAAACCTGGAAAGGAGGAAGCGCTGCACAAACAGGCAGTGGGAGCATGGGTGCCTCACCATCACCTTTCCAGGCTGGTCCAAAACTCATGCCTTGGGTGTACTGCCCTCTTCTGACATCCCCCACCCAGCGATCGGGAAGTACATGAACAAGTCCCAGAAAAACACAGCACAGGGATAATCTCCCAGATGACCAACAAAGGTTTGGAAAGGGTAGGGAGGAATCACAATGTCCTGCATATTTTTCCTTCAAAACATCATCAAATTAATACAAGTCCACATGACATACATGTCTTGATATGTGTTTGTTTTCTTAACAACATGCTCCAGGTAGCTGTAGCACTCCGTGTACATGTGGAGTAGGGTTGTCGAGGTAAATGCTGAGGTTTTGGGACTGAAAAACAGGATAAATCAGTGGCAAAAGTGCCCTTCACTGTCTCCATGACAATGTTGCACTGTACCCCCATCTCTGAGCCAGTTTCAACTGGCTCATGTTTCTTTAGTACACTATGCCACTGCTAAGGCAAGAGTGAGCACATGTGGCATTTTTAATCTTTTCTGACTGAAAGTTATACTATGGTTTGTGACAACATAGTGGAGTTTATCTTCTTAAATAAATTTACCTTTCAGTAGAGATTCCTGGGAAGGAGGCTTCCTACAGGTGCCTTATTTGCTGCAAGTGCCACGCAATGTTTCATTTCCTCTGAATTTTCTGCAGTGGTTTTTGTCTCAGTAATAAAATTCTCCATAGCAGACAGGTGAGGGTCTCTTTCTTTCTTGCTGCTTTTAATTTCATTCTGGTTGACACTAGTTTGAGCAGCTGGGCAGAAATCTGGATTTCAGCAGATTGGTATTTGCATGCAAAACCCAACCATGTTGTCTGGCCCATTTTTTTTGTGCAAGAAATGTTGAACTTGCATTAGGAGAGAATAAACCATTTCACTCAAGGGCCAGGATCACACACTCCATTTTACAGACAAGGAAATGGAGCACAAAGAAGAAAAAGGAAGTGATTTCACAGAATCACAGAATCACAGAATGTTAGGGATTGGAGGGGACCTCGAAAGATCATCTAGTCCAATCCCCCTGCCGGAGCAGGATTGCCTAGACCATATCACACAGGAACGCGTCCAGGCGGGTTTTGAATATCTCCAGAGAAGGAGACTCCACAACCTCTCTGGGCAGCCTGTTCCAGTGTTCGGTCACCCTCACCGTAAAGAAGTTTTTCCTCATATTTATGTGGAACCTCCTGTGTTCCAGCTTGCACCCATTGCCCCTTGTCCTGTCAAGGGATGTCACTGAGAAGAGCCTGGCTCCATCCTCTTGACACTTGCCCTTTACATATTTATAAACATTAATGAGGTCACCCCTCAGTCTCCTCTTCTCCAAGCTAAAGAGACCCAGCTCCCTCAGCCTCTCCTCATAAGGGAGATGTTCCACTCCCTTAATCATCTTCGTGTCTCTGCGCTGGACTCTCTCTAGCAGTTCCCTGTCCTTCTTGAACTGAGGGGCCCAGAACTGGACACAATACTCCAGATGCGGCCTCACCAGGGCAGAGTAGAGGGGGAGGAGAACCTCTCTCGACCTGCTGACCACACCCCTTCCAATACACCCCAGGATGCCATTGGCCTTCTTGGCCACAAGGGCACACTGCTGGCTCATGCTCATCCTGTTGTCCACTAGGACCCCCAGGTCCCTTTCCCCTACGCTGCTTGGGTTGGAGAGCAGCGTAGGGGAAAGGGACCTGGGGATCCTAGTGGACAACAGGATGACCATGAGCCAGCAGTGTGCCCTTGTGGCCAAGAAGGCCAATGGCATCCTGGGGTGTATTGGAAGGGGTGTGGTCAGCAGGTCGAGAGAGGTTCTCCTCCCCCTCTACTCTGCCCTGGTTTGTCCCAGTACAGGAAGACAGATTCAGACGGAAATTTTTAAAACATTATTTTTTTTGTTTTTCACTAGGAATGGTTTTATCAGCTTGACCCTCACATAGTAATGGCAGCAAGGAAGCCATGAGTTCGGGGGGATGGAAGACAGAAGGATGGAAGATGGAGGATGGAGGTGAAAGCTCTGAGGACTTATCTCCTCCAAAAACACGAAGAAGGGCATCCCCTAAGAGTTAAAGGCAGGCCTACGATTCCCTTTACTTACGTCTGACTGTGATTGCTCATAAATCCCCTGATAAACTCTCAGAATTTTTGCAGAGAAATACACAATATTTTCAAGATATTTAAATGACCCTCCTCATGTGAAGTGGAGTTAATTGGGACATGTAATTATAATATTTTTCTCTCAGAAAATTCTGATTTGCCAGAAGTAAAGCATTATACAGGAAAAGCTGCATTCAGAGAGATTTTTTCAACATTTTCAAGAGCATTTTATAAAGATTTGAAATTATCAAAATAAAAAGTCTCAGGAGTTTTGATGTTCAAAATTCTGTTTCTCCAGCTCAGCGCTACTTTGTTTCAAAATACAACCCAATTAAATTCAAAGCCTTTACTCAGGGTGGAAAAAATGCTGCCACATCTGATAACCCACTCTACACAATTTTCGTGAGCATCAATTACACCAAAAAGCAAAGAATATTCAGAGCCTGTAATCAAAATTCATCACTTCTCTGTGTCTTGGATAGAGTTAAAATGGTGCAAAGTGGGTCTCGAGCGTTGTTATTCGTTTATGAGTACCATTGTTAAGCAGAACACCATTATTTAAGTAAAAACATGTTTCAAGGAACAGCTGTAGAGAGCTGGTTTTCTGCCATCTGGAAAAAATAAAGGAGCCTGATTCTAAGACATGTTTGTGACATTTGTAATGTAGGTATGATGCTGTACGCATGCAGAAAACGTGCAGGTAATGATTTTTCCTTGTGAGCGTATGAGGCATTTTTTGGTGATTTATTGAATTGCTTTTCTGCAAAGGTAAGGAAAAAAAATATGAGGGTCTAAGTAGGGGAGTAAATCTCCCAAAGGTGCTCTCTGCCTCACGGTGCAGCCCAGCCTCAGCGTCGCACCAAGGTGGCTTTTAGCCCCGGAGCGCAGTGGGACGCCGTTAATCCCCTACTCATGGCAGTCCCACTGCGCTGGCCACCCCACTCCACACCAAGCAAGACAGGGCTGAGGCTGTGGGAAGGGGGTGGAAGGAAACCAGATCCCTGTTTTCTGGCCGTGCTTCTGTCAGTCAGAGTGGACGATGGTTAAAAACCAAAACTAAGCACACTAAGGGGTATGTAGGGTCACAGGGAGTAACAAGCTGGGGCAAGACCTGGGCAAGTCTGGGAAGTACCTGGTTTTTTCCTGAATAACCCCAAAATCATCCTGTCCATGCTTCTGGTATCTTCTCCTCCCCGTCCACCTGCCAGGCAGCTTTAGCAGGCGTTTGCTGTGTGTGCCCTGGAGGCTGCTGACTGAAGTGGTGGTCCTGCTCTCCCTTCCCGCCCCATCCTCATCTCACCCTGGTTTCTGCAACGAAATACCTGGCTGCAAGAAGAGGTAGCCGGAGGGGGGGGTCGAGGGGTGTTGCGTGCGTGTGTGCATGCGTGCACAGGAGTGCATGCTTTCCAGCAGACACAGCTCACCATGGTGGTTTCCTGGCACCTCCAGCCAGTGCAAGCAGAGCCACAGGAACAGGCAGCCTGGGCTGGAGGCTGTGCACAAAACTGACCAAATCTTGGTTTTCCTCTGGTTCCACTCAGGGATTTGTGTCCAAAGGAATATCATGCAGCTGCAGGGGTAGCATCACTGGTGGGGTCAAAGCCCTGAGGAGGAGGCTTTCTTTCCTCTTCCCTCCTACAAACCAAGCCTGAAAGCGAGCGGAGAGTGAAACCCAGGTGCTGTGCTCACCGGAGCCAGCATGCACCCAAAGGTGAGGCAGGAGTGGTGGAAACAGGGCTTACTGTGCCTTTCATCATTGCTGCTGCCCACCCACCTGCCTGCCTGCAGCACCTGCCTGACCTCTGCCAGGCTGCAGGAGCTCACGGCCTCCCTGAAAGACCATGCTGGGCAACTTGGTACCTGGCCGCCAGGATAGGTGCCTGTGGTTGTAGCCACCCTTGGCCAAATGCGCTACCTGACATGTTCAGCACGTTTAGTGTATAAACTCATTTCTGTCCCTAATCAGCAGCAATTTTTGCCAGCAGCATGCTCAAGCTCAAAGGTCTGTCCCCTGCTCTAAGAGCTGAGTGTGGGCTTCATCATGCCTGTACATCTGTGAGCATATTTTCAAGTGCTTACACATTTACATGCAATATAGCATCATAAAATGAAAGGAAAACACTCACGCGTTCTGTGAGAGTAGACAGACACGGGCATTATCAAATAATCTGGCTGCAGTTATAAATATACAATAATATTTAAATTTATAAATCTGACTGCTTAGATCTAAAAGCCATTATTTATTTTGTACATAAAAGTGATTTACGTCATACACACATAATAAAGAAATGGAAAGTCTGAATTGCTCTACAAACATGGGACTTCATCACCTTCTAAAATTTAAGAAAGAAAAAGTTCACATGGAAAATTTAAACTCGGGCTACTAGAGTGGATTAGAGAGAAGATCTAGTGATATGATTAGAAAACTGAACTTTTTCTTTAACCGTACTCTTTGTATAATATTCTTTATTTCAACAGAATTAAATTATACTTATCACTGTATTCTTCAAGTGCAATTCAGAAGCATCTTGTGATAGTTCTTCTCAGTGAGAAAAAGATTTCCTCTAGTTTACTGCAAGATTCATGTTTCAGAGATAAAATATACAAATGACACAAGTCAAAATGTGATGAGCCTAATCCATTTCTACACATACTGATTAATACTTTTGAGCTTCAAGCATCATCAGTTATTTTTGAACTCAATTATTTGTAATTTCTGGTATTTGCCTTAATGCTTGTCTCATCTCCAAGTTGGATTTTATTAAGATAAATTTTGTAAATGAGCAGCTATTAACATGAAAATATCAGCATACCCTCATGTGGTAGTAAACCAGTTTAGTGATGCCATGAGCAAAAGGAAGGTCAGTGAAAGAAGTATTTCCATAGAAACTGGATCCACTGATGCTTTAATCTCATGTGGATTTCTTCCTCTTGGCCACCTCTGCCTGTGAAATGTACAGGGACATCCTGTGCTTGAAACCTTCACCTCTGTCCGATGTGGTTGCTCTACATTCATGAGAACTTACAGATAAAGGACTATATTCCCCTCAGTGCCTAAAGACACTAGATTAAAACTGGGATGAATGGGGAAAAAAGAAAACAAGCAAATACTGCTCTATAGCTCCAGTTCATCATTATTTCTGCACATTGCTTCTTCTGTGTTTAATAATGACCTCTCCTTCTCTTCAGGAAGAATGGTGGTCTTCTAGTTAAAGTATGTGACCAGCAATCAAGCCACTTGGCTTCTGATTTCTGCTTTGGCATGTTTGTCCCTTGGCTTTGGGAAAATTACATCATTCCTACCTACCATAATTTTCACAAATGTCAATCAGTTTAATAACCTTGGGAGGGAGCATGAGTATTCACTTCCCCTCCCCAAGTGAGCAGCCCAGGTCCTCTTCAGCGGTCAGCCAGAGGGACGCCGCGTCCTCACAAGCAGGCTGGGAGCAGGAGTTCATCTTCAGAACCACTAATTTCATTCACCTCTCTCTTCTCCATGACCATAGAGAAACCGCAGACCCTTACATGGGCAGTTGGCTTTAGATGCCCAAGGAGGACAGCGTGCCTGTCCTCCCATGTCCATGGGCAGAACAACATGTTTTCATATCAGAATCAGAATCAATCAAGTTGGAAGAGACCTCTGGGATCATCAAGTCCAACCATTGCCCTGACACCACCATGTCAACCAGACCATGGCACTAAGTGCCATGTCCAGTCTTTTCTTAAACACATCCAGAGATGGTGACCCCACCACCTCCCGTTCCAATGTCTAATGACCCTTTCTGAGAGGAAATGCTTCCTAATGTCCAACCTGAACCTCCCCTGGTGAAGCTTCAGGCTATGTCCTCTTGTCCTATCGCTAGTTGCCCAGGAGAAGAGGCCGACTCCCACTCCACTACAACCTCCCTTCAAGTAGTTGTAGACTGCAATAAGGTCACCTCTGAGCCTCCTCTTCTCCAGGCTAAACAACCCCAGCTCCCTCAGCCGTTCCTCATAGGTCAGACCCTCCAGACCCTTCACCAGCTTGGTCGCCCTCCTCTGGACTCGCTCCAACACCTCAACATCTTTCTTGAAGTGCGGGGCCCAGAACTGGACACAGTACTCAAGGTGTGGCCTCACCAGTGCTGAGTTCAGAGGGACGATCACTTCCCTAGACTGGCTGGCTACACTATTCCTAATAGAGGCCAGGATGCCATTGGCCTTCTTGGCCACCTGGGCACACTGCTGGCTCATGTTTAGCCGGCTGTCGATCAGCACCCCCAGGTCTCTTTCTGCCGGGCCGCTTTCTAACCACTCTTCCCCCAGCCTGTAGCACTGCAGGGGGTTGTTGTGGCCAAAGTGTAAGACCCGGCACTTGTTCTTGTTGAACCTCATGCCGTTGGTCTCGGCCCATCTATCTAACCTGTCCAGATCCCTCTGTAGGGCCTTCCTACTCTCCAGCAGATCGACACTCCCACCCAGCTTGGTGTCATCTGCAAATTTACTGAGGGTGCACCCAATCTCTATGTCTAGATCATCTATAAAGATATTGAACAGCACCGGCCCCAGAACTGAGCCCTGGGGAACACCGCTAGTGACCAGCCGTCAGTTGGACTTTGCCCCATTCACCACCACTCTCTGGGCTCGGCCATCCAGCCAGTTTTTAACCCATTTAAGAGTCCACCCATCCAAGCCCCGGGCAGCTAGTTTGTCTAGGAGGATGCTGTGGGAGACAGTGTCGAATGCCTTACTGAAGTCTAGATAGACTAAATCCACAGCCCTGCCCTCATCTACTGAGTGGGTCACTTGGTCATAGAAGGAGACCAGGTTGGTCAAGCAGGACCTGCCTTTCATGAATCCATGTTGGCTGGCCCCAATGCCCCGATTGTCCTGCATGTGCCGTGTAATGGCACTCAGGATGATCTGTTCCATCACCTTGCCTGGCACCGAGGTCAGGCTGACAGGCCTATAGTTCCCTGGATCCTCCTTCCGGCCCTTCTTGTAGATGGGCGTTACATTTGCTAATTTCCAGTCAGCTGGAACTTCTCCAGTTAACCAGGACTGCCGGTAGATAATGGAGAGTGGTTTGGCAAGTTCATTTGCCAGTTCCTTCATTACTCTGGGGTGAATCCCATCTGGGCCCATAGCCTTGTGGGTGTTTGTCCTACTGGCACTGTAGTGGGAAGAGATTTATGCCTTAAGATTAGTCATAGACACTCATTTTGTCATTTTTCAGATAAATATGCTAATGCAAAGTACTCTTAATATTCTAGCAATCAGTTGTAATCGCTCTCACAATAACCATTTTTCCCTCGTCAGTAAATCAGTTTTGCATATTTATGGGCCTTAGTGCAAAGATGAGAATAATTGAAGTGCATAATGAAACAGTTATGTACGAAAATTTTTGCAGGCACTGATGTCCATTACTTTGCATATTGGATGCAATTTTGTACTTTGGTGCATACGCTGCAGTGCTCAGTCCCTTTACAGAACCTTCACTCAGCACTTAGAAAATCCACTGAAGCCTCGGGTTTCTTACTTCTAAAAGCTGACCTTAAACTTATCCCTTGTGTAGAAAGTCCTGTATGCCTCAGCAACACCCAGTCTTCTTGTATCTCAAACTTGAAGTGAAAGATCCACTGTGTGGCACACTGTTAAGCAGGGGAAGAGGAATGGGATATCAGCCCTTCAGGCACGATGAAGTATATTGATCTAGTCATTCCCCTTTTGCAAGCTTGCATGCTCCTTGGTTGCTGGTGGATTGAGCTGGTCTTCAACAAAGTGCACGTGCAATTTTGCAATAGGTGAAAAGGGTAAGACATAAAAACTTGTGGGCACAAGTGAGATAGTATGGATTGCAACTTGTAATTGCTTTGTTTAACTTTTTGCAGTCCTGCAACTTGTCCCCCATATTAAAAAACATGGTGTATTTACTCCTATTTATTATTTGCTCTGGGCTACTGAAGAAAAAAAACCCAGTGAAGTAGGTCTCTGAGTCAAAACGGGCTCTGCAAAGCTTTTGCACCAGTGCCTCATTAGTTTATGGAAAACAGGTCCCTGAGGAAATGGTGGGGTGAAAATAAATTTAAAACACTTTAGCCTTGCACATAAAGAGGATGCCAGATTTTTAAAACAGTGGTGGCTCAATGATGCCTTAAATGTTGCACATATCATAAATTTCATCTAGGTTCTCCAGGATGTTTATAAGCACCATAGAGTGATACTATTACAGATGTACATTTTTAACCTGTAAAGTGCACGTGTGCTCTTTGTCATCTCTAAGTGGTATTTTTGCTAGTGGCAACAATCCTTATTAGAAGTATTTGACAGAGGCACAAAAGGATGTCCCTGACGCTTGACACACCATCCCCACTCTGTTCTGACAAACGAACCGAGTTGCTTTGTGTTCATGCAGCATCCACAAAAGCCACAGGATTAGAGCAGAGCACACTGGATAAACATGTCTCTGGATGAGCAATGAAGTTCAAACTTCTGGACAAAGTCCTACTGCTGATAGAGACCCACATGTAGATAGCTCATCTAGGTGTCTGAAGATCCCATACCTGGAATCAGCTTAGGAACAACATCCAGGTCCTCCATGCCAGTTCCATGGATCTTGACTGCTGATTTAGCTTGTAATGTGTTTTCCTATTTGGAAAGCTCCCAGACTTGGATGTCCCTCTTGGAAAGGGTACCAAGATGTCCTGCAGTGTCTTCAGAAAGACAGGTCGAACTCCTTCCTAGGCAGTGAGAACTATTCTCATATATCCAAGGGTCCATACACAATTTGAGCATATAGTCATCTTTCAGTCAACAGATATCTGAAGATAGATATATATGGATCCATTAGTCATTCTTTAACCTGGAGCTACATAAAATATTGTCTAAAATCAGGTCAAGGTCATATGAAATGCTTATATTTGTTTAGGAAAGTAATTTAACAAAAGATAAACAAAATTAGTACCCAGAGGTATAGATGAGAAAATGTCCAACAGCAAAAAAAGACTAAATATTTCACCAATACCAGATCCTTCGCTGCTTTTATGTCCAGTGGCACATAAATGTCCTCTGTGGCAAACCCCAGCCAGGTCAGAGGCAAAAAGGGAGAATACACCTTTGTTATGTTTCAGATCACTGGAAAAAGGCATCATGCAGCATCACTTAAATGAGCTACCTAAGGCCAAAACAAGTCTGTGGTATGGAAGCCTCACGGGCAGTAACCACTCTCATGTATTCTGGTGAAGCAATAGCCCTGTCTTATGTTATACAATATAGGCAGGAGGCAGTATGTTATTCAAAGGTGATATTCAGGCACATTTTAAATTCTGAGTCTCAGAATAGATGGCAATTGTATTTCTGTGTCCATTAATAAGATATCCCTTATTACTCGAGGCTTCAGTGTAGCGGTCTGACAGCAATAGGCCCTGTTTCAACTTAACACATAGAAGCAAGATTACATCCATCCTGAGCTGCCAAAAAATTATGAAGCAAAAATTCTCCGGGGAAAGTCATAGCTTTATATAACATTACTGGATATTTACATTTACAGTGGGACATGGGACTTCTCCATTAGCAGGTATGTGTGAGAAAATATGTGAATCCAGCCATCCTCCTTGTGCTTGTACATCTGGGAAAGCTACTGCGTATCAGTTATTTCATCTGAAGGCTGCAATAACTGTTTTTACTGGCTCTGGTTTTCATCTAAGCCAATATTAGCATTGAAAATTTGATTTTACAATATATTTCCCTGTTTTGGAGAAGGGAATGGGGTTAATCCCCACCACATCCACCAGGAATAAACTCAATAACAGAGTTGTGAATATCTGGAGTAAACAACCATTCAGAGAATCACTCAGACCTCTCCTGTTTCATTTTTGACATACAAAGATACTTAGCACCAAGAATTCCCCAAGAAAGTATGTGAAGTTGTAAAAATTTGGCACCCTTGGGAAAGCCACAATTTTTTAGGTAGCAATTTGAGCATGACAGTTTGATACTGAAGTTTTTGCTTGTGATCATGGGCAAGTTTCTCCCTGCCTTTGCTTGATGGGATGCAGAGCAGAGAGACAGCATGCTCCAGGATAGGGCATCACGCCATCCCACAGGAGGAACTACGCAGGTAGTCCAACATCACTTGCAACCCAAGCAGGGCAAGGAGGAGGGCTGGGAAAGCTCTGCCAAACATTTGGGAATCCTGACATTTGTCCACAGACACAACTCTGCAGGATAAGTGTTTTTCTTTTCTCATTAGGATACACTAATTCGGGCAAACTGTATTAATGAACACACCCAGCAACCTCTGGGCATGACTCCAGCCATCCTCAGAGAGGGGCAGAAGAGCCTGACTGTGTCTGTGCTGCTCTCTAGAAGAATGCCCTAAACTCCAAGGCTGGGCATCGCAACAAAAGTTTTATCTGCTCAACTAAACCAGCCAAGGTGGAAGGAGAATCCTCCCAGGTCTGTGAGTGTCCTTGCAATCCAGTTGTGTCTTCTCTGCCCAGTCCATTTAGAAGCCTGAGAAGCATTATCACATCCTGGGCTAAATGTTTCACTAGCGCAAATGTAGTTATAGAATGGTTTCGGTTGGAAGGGACCTTAAAGATCATCTTAGTTCCCCAGAGACTGAATATTGTGCCCATTCTCTCTTACTTACTGGTCCTGGTGGAGGAGTGGTTACCACTGGGATAGCAAGCACTGGAATGCCCCAGGCCCAGAGCCATGCTTCAGGCAGGAGAACATCCCTGCAGAGACAGCCCAAAGCTGTGAACAGCCCCAAGCACCCCTCCTGTGCAATGCTTTTAGGCAGGCTAGCCGCTGCAGACATATCTCCAGCACCCTAGCTAACGTCTCTGAGCTCTTCACAGCTGCTTGTGGAGAGCAAATGCAACTGAAAAGCCCTCTTGGCTCATCCAGAGCTGCTTGAGGGGACAGCGAGGGCAGGGGCTGCCTGCCCTGCTTCTGGCAAGGCAGCAGCAGAGATGGGCTGTGTGGGCCCGCAGTGTATCAGACATGTTGTACTGCTTCATTTCCTAGTGCTCCATCTCTCAGTACTAGTGAAAAAGGTGCACAGTCTTGTGGGAGATAAATCTACCACATATGCAGAGGAACAAGCCCACTGCCACGTTACCAGCAGGATCCCAGGAGCCTGCTTCGCTCTCCCTGACAGCTTGCACACTCACTGATCCCGCTGACAGTGCCAGAGGTCTTCTGTTACAGCTGAATGTGGGCACAAAAAGGCACACCACAACAGCAAGCCATCTATCCTTTCCAACGTTCTCAGGTCTTCAAACAGGCTTAAGCTGGATTATTCAAGTTTGAAAGGTAAGAAAAAAGCTTTTTTGTCACTTGATGTAGCTACAGGCCCAATACAGTACCTGGCGCAGCATTATCCAGACATTAAGACTAGAAAATTGCTAGAAAACACACCGAAGCAGGCCAAGATCCTCTTAATGAACTTCAGGGTGGTTTTTGATTTGCTTTGTGGACAACACTCCCTTCCATCAGCGATACCAAGGAATACTAGTGTGATAGTCTCTGAAGAGGCAGAGTTACTGCCACATTAGAATAAAAGTAGAACTAGGTAAAGGTTGGCCATCAGTTTTCCTTGAAATCCCTTTTTCTCTAGCTTGAGTCTCTGTGATGATCAGTAGGAAGATTACTGTGCCTTCCTACTGAAAATCAATGAGCAGCTACCCGTTGCCAAGAGTGAAAACCTTCCAGAGCCTGTTGGAAAGGACTGGGCTGCTAACAAAGCAGCAGAAAGCAGCTAAAGGAAAGGCCTTACTGATGAAGAGCAGGTTCCTTAACGAGGGAAATGATACACTGCATATATCTCAAATGGGGTTTGTTTCCTCCACAGTAAAATGAGTTTTATTTCTGATTCTACTGAAAGACAACAGCCAAGTCTGATTCCAAACCACAGACCCAAGAGTCTGAGATTGCAAGTGATCCTTCAAATTGTAAGCAAGACTTAATTCAACTCCACTTTATGTCTAAACAATAGTTTGAACCTTCATTTAATAGGACCAGAATAGCCCCACATATTCCAAGCCTCGGTGGGTTTCCAGGGACTAAACCGTACAATAAAATTGAATGAAAAGTGTTAAAGAGGTAGAACTCATGCAGTATTTGTTCCTCTACATTTGCTTTTGTGTGTAACTTGGATTTAGCTGTAACCACACTATATAAAACACTAGTGCGTGTTCAGCAATGCCTCTGGAACAAAAAAGGATGATGATAAGACATCTTGCTACAGCTTCTGCTATTAAGTCTTTGGGACAGCAGAGAAAAGAATGCTCATTAAATAAGTGTTATAAAGCATTCAGCACTGAGAGACTAGTTCAGAAGCAGAAAGTGAAAGGTCAGCTGTTCCCCCTAGAAAAGTATCCATCACAGCCAAGCAGTTATCATTACCTATTGTCACAGCGCTCTTCCCAGAAACGTGGGAGAGGTGTTGGAGAAGTTACAGAAACTAAAATAACAGTGATTAACCAGGACAGCAGTACATCATGGAGTCAAGATGACAAGGCAATCCACAGACAAGTCCTTTGCCACAGAGAGGGAAGTATCTGTAAGCTGCTTCCACTGTATCCTTGTGCCATTTGTGCCATTCACTAGTGAGCATATTTATGTGGACTGAGGAAGAAAATGGGCTCTAGGTCTGTGTCAGCTGATGAAACAGTCCATAAAAAATGAGAATAATTTTTAATTGCTTCTTGAGCGTAACCAAAAAAAAATCACATTTCCTACATTTTCATTTGTGCTTAAAGTATCTAATGTGCTCTACATGAGAGCACACTGTAAATATTACTGAAAAGCAGAATCTAACTCATAAATTATTGGCATTTTGTGCTAGACAGCTTGTACTAATGTTTAGAGAAGCGGATCACCTGGAAGAAATGTGCTCTACAAGTTGCAGGAGAAACTAAAAAGACAATTAATGGGACTTGGCTCTGCTGCACATATTGTTCCCATGTTGTTCAGGCCAAAGCTGACTGCCTGCCAATAGATTTAGAAGTAATTGTCAACAAGATTTACAGTTACTTTTTCATTTGCACAGTTAAAGTAGAAAGGTTGAAAGAATTATGTGATTTGTTGAAGGTCCGTGCTAACAACTGATAGACCATAGCATCCTGCACCAGTGATCGGTAAAGAACACAGAACACAGACTTCACATTTTTCTTGATTGTGGAAGTTATTCTTCGTGGCAGAAAGCTGAAGTGCCTTGCTGTCGTCAGCAACTGTTTTTTATTTTAAACATCCATTCAAAAAGCCATCCTTCCTGCTGCCAAACTAGGTACCAGGCAAGTTCTAATCCTACCAGTGGAGAAAAAAAAAGAATATTTTTTAGCAATTAATGTAATGAAATGAAGGATGTGGTGTTTCAGCTTTTGGCAGAACTGCTAGCAGCTCCTGAATTGGCCACTCTTGTATGTGAACATGGATGGCGTTTTTTAATTAGCCGCGTTTGCAGCCTGATGATACTCATCTCCACTCTGCAAAAATATAAAACGGGAAAGCAAACACCCTATGAAAGTCCAGGAAATTGGTAAAAATAATCAGTTAGTGGCAGAAGGTTAGAATGATCTCTGGAGTTTTTAGGAAGCCCTGTTGCTGTTAATGTTACATGGGGTATGACTGTGTTTAACATTAAACACGGAAAACAGAAGATACAAACTACTTTGAAGGAACAGCCTGGTCCAGAAGTCTGTGACTTTCTTCCAGACTGCACAAGGGATCAGCAACAATTTGGGATCAACCTGGAGATCCAGGCAGTCAGTCTGCGGATGTATCCAGGAGGTGCTGGATTGAAGAAGGATTCATAAGGTCTTCTCTTTGGTGGTTTTCTGGAATATCTCTAGAGCCTTGAGTAAATTCCCTCCTGCATTAGTATACAGAAGGCAACGAAATGCAACCATCCCATCAAGGTCAAAGGACGTCCACTACTAGACTACCTTTTGCAAAAATGACTGTGCCTGTCTACTGGCACCTTCGCAGTTCACTTCTGGTCAGCCCCACAGGCTTCTCCTCTTGGCAAACCCTCCCACTGGGGCTCACAGGCAAGGCAGAGGCAGTGCCTGTGCTTTCCTTATTCCCAGCCAACACAGCATCCAACAGTTTTTGGCTGGTTTGTAGCTGCACCCCGCTGGCTAGTGTTTGCCTTCTGCTCTGACAGTGTAAACTATGACACAAGTGGCTCTTTCAGCCTTTTCTGAACTGGGTCTCCAGTCCCTGAAGGAGAACGCAGTTTGTAAATGTGGCTCTGACACAGTTTGGTGCTATCCACACAGGTTTGTGAAAACATTTCATAAGCCATCTCAGCTGGAAGTAGGCTTAACTCTGTCCTCTAGCAGAGGTGAGGTCCTTTGTCATGGCCAGTATAAATAGGGCTTAAGCTCAGCAGAAATTAATTGGGCTAATTAAGAGGTAACCCTAGATTTGTAGGATGAATCTATAAAGATTTGTATTCCCATCAGCATTTAAGACTGTGGCAAATGTAACATGTTAGAGTAATTGCTGTGTGATTGTCACAGAAATACTGCAGGCCAGAATCAATAGGCTGCAGCCACTCGGCAATGCCAGACTCAGAAAGGATGGAAAGTGTGATGTATCGAATTAGGGGCAATAAGTGATGATGACACTGAATAAACATGATAATGGATTTGAAGATATTTGAAGACACTTTTCAGTCTTCCACCCCCATGGAAAGGAAATGTGAAAATGCTAATATAACCCCCCGCATTATTTTGACTAGCCATGGGGCTAAGGGATCCCCCAGGGCTGGTATCCCTTGGTTTATAACAAAATAAAACCTGGACTTCAAGAGGCTTTTCATCATCCTTGTGTTTTCTGGTGCACTTCATTAAAATGAGTAACAGAGGAAAGAAGAGTTCAAGCTTCAGGTACAAAAATCAGTAGAACATAGAACAACTCCTGCATGTTCAGGCTAGAGGAGAGTCAAGATAACTCTGGATTCTTGGGTCAAGCCTGACCAGTTCTTCCTCCAGAAATACCACTGGCATGAGGTCAGAGGGAGAAAAAGTCAGAAGGAGAAAATACTTTTCTACTTCACTGCAGAGAAAGCTTTCCCTCTAGCAATGCAAACATCAATTCTTAGTTGAGAACACCAGCACCGATGCTCCATGATTCCATCGTGCCCATCCTCCAGCATGTCCCAGGAAGGATACCACTTAACTTCCCTCTTTAAGGAGGGATTCCTAGAGATGGGCTTCTTGGAAACCATGAAATGTGTGGACTTCTCAATCAATTTGTCATCTGTATGCTAAATCTGTACAACTTAGCACACATTAGCACACATTACCCCTACTCACTAATACTTCCTCACCCTGCTACTTTCATCTTCCACACCACACAGTGGTCGCAGAGACTGGCAACAGATAATGTGAGACATCCAGGCTAGCATTAACTCAAAGGTGGGTAACACTCTCTCTAGGAAGGAAGAAACCCTCTCACAGCAGGGACCCACTATGGCCAAATGCTGGGGAAATAATTTTCCCAGAACAACTGTCTTCCCTTTTACACAGAAGAAAAACTTAAGAATGTTAAGAGGTTTAGAAAACATGACCTATAAGGGAAAAGCTGAAGGAACTGGGTTTGTTTAGTCTAGAAAAGAGAAGACTGAAGGGGCATATGATAACAGTCTTCCAATATGAAAAAGGCTGTTGGAGACAGAGGTGATGAACTGTTCTCTGTGGCCACAGAGGAAAGGATGAAAAATTAATCTGCAGTAAAGAAAATTTCAGAGCAATGTAGGGAAAGAGGGAAAGAGTTATCAGTCTGTGAGATGATCAGAGTGAGCAGTGGACCAGAGCTTCAACCTATTGGGGAAGACAGAGCAGATCTTTAGGAACAAACTAGACATATATGTCTATCGTGGGTGGTGGGACACTTTGTGACCCCTTCCAGCCCTATAGCTTTGTGACTGAGCTCTGATACAGACGAGCCTCACGTTGAAGCCAATGGGTTCATCTGTCAAATGAATGAGCAAAAACATCAGGCATTGGCCTGGTAACCTCAAAATCAAAATAGAAGGTTGTAAAGCCCAATTAGATGCCAGTTAGAACCAAATTTTTGTTCCTAAGCCCTACTAAATAAGGAATATTCATTAAAGGAAGCAGGAATTGGACATGATTTATCTTCATGCTTTATCTTCAGAAGATAGACCACTTGCTGGGTGACAAGGCAGAGAGAAGTCTTCTGAGTGTGCCTTGGTGAGAAAATACAATTCATTGACACCAGCAGACCCAAAAAGACTGTGAGATTGATTACAGTGCTGTACACCCAAGGTAACACAGAAGAAAACAGTAGATTTATAATAGCATAATTGTGATCAGCATAGAAGCCATTGTATTTTCACTTGGGAAATGGTAGCTAAGCATTCAGCAAAGACTCTGTTTTCTCCCCTTGAACCTCTCCCGTGATTCTGTGACACATTGCTGGCTTATTCCATGCTCAGACATCACTTTTTTTTACTCAGAGATTTCAATCAAGGTTTAGATGTCAAGGAAAAGACCATGAGGGTAAACTGTGCACCTGGTTGTTCAAGTGTTTTCAGATTTTTATTGTGATGTGTTATTTCATCACACATTCATCACATATTGTGATGTGTTATTTCTCAAGCCCACAGCATACCTAGAGCAAGCCTGGAGGACCTGGAAGGGAGGCAAACATGCTGACCACTTGCTCATTTGTATTATTCTGCACATGTTCTTAAGTTATGGCTGTTTTAATCTCTCTGCTGAATTAGTCCTATAGAGCTTGTCTAATTGGCTGGTTTTTGAACACTGCATGGACCCCCTCTTTGAAAAGATCCATTTCAACTTATCTGTTAGTGTGTACTATAGAGTATGGCTGTTCCCTTGAGCATGTCTGCAACATGAATAAATGGAAGAGGCAGAAACACAAGATATGAGCTTAAACAAAAAGGATTCTTATTTCTTGACTCCTAACATGTCTTTACCCCTCTCCTGCCCTCAGCTATTCTCCAAAGGCAGAGTCAATGGGCTTAGGACAAGGCTTGTGAAAAGGCTGTTGAAAAAGCTACTCCAGACCCCAAAGAAACCTGCAGTTGGAGGAACCCTAGATCATATTTCCTCAGGTAGACTTAGACAACAGCTACCTCAAGCTGTGTTGTTACCAAGTCTATGTAAATGTGGGCTTGTTGGTTCCATCCTGCCTTTCTCTTTGCCCTGTTCACAGAGCTCAACTGAATGAGCTATTTTTTTTACGGATAAGAAGCCATTTCTTTTGGTCATCTGTGATCTTCCTGCTCTTGACCAAAATGAACAATCAAGACCTTCTTTCAGTGTAACTCTGTCAAGTTATGACAAATTTACAAGTACTTCTTGCATCAATAGCATGCTGTATCTAGAGGCTTTCACATCTAGAGGCTTTCACCTAAGCAAGCAGAACCCACTTGCCACCAGCCCAGCTGGGACAAGTTGCCCATACACTCAAATGTTGCTTGCCCTGAAGTCATAAAAACCTCAGGGAAGCAGAAGCTACAGCATATCTTAGGCCCTAGTTCAGATGTAAATATTTCCATCTAGCAGAACACAAAAATATGTAGGACCTAAGAAGAGTGTCTTGAGAATTCAAAACTATCTCAGGGATAAAGAATTGCTTTCATTTTCTGAGTTTTTTTCTCCTTTTTGAAGCTAAGCAGAGTGTGCTCCAACTTTGTGCACATGACCAGTGCAAATTGAATATGTAACCTTAAAAACATGCAACAGGTGGGATTTCCAGCTGTACTTAGGGCTCACTTTATTGTGTTCCCACTGAAGTCATGGCAGTTATCCATTTCAACAGGCTACAGGTAACAGTAGTTACAATAAGAGTTTTGGAAAATAATATAGAATGGTAGCTTGATTACTTGGAAAGAAATTTCCCTTGCCTGCTCAATAGGGGTTCAATACCTGCCATTTTTTTTCCCTCCCAGCCCTCTCTTACTGCTATTACTCTGTCCCTCTTTTACCTGTCTACTCCCTTCCCACTCATTTTCCTGTTGCATCTACCCCCAGGAGAGTCACAAATTCCTCCCATAATCCCTAGAGAAATTCAGATACCAGAACAAAACAAGGAAAGCATAATTTGCACAGAGATGCCAATAGCATTTTTCAACTTGTCAATAAGAATGCTGAAACTGTGTTTGGGGGGAGACTTGGTAATATATTAATTCTACTGGCAGGCCATGAATCAGGTTTTTAATTTTAATTTTACATTTATTATTTTAATCACACTAAATCAGAAAGATTTAATCTTCTTTTAGTTTCAAAGGAGACCTTCAGCAATTCACAAATATTGCTAATTTTTCATACACATAAATAGGTAAGTATGACTTACCACCACTTAGCTTCTTAATCATCAAGAAATGTACTTCATGTGTCACCACTGATCCAACACATGATGGTAGTTGTAGTGAAAAAATAACCAGGGGAAAGAAAGAGATTGTAAAGTTTGGAAGTTCTGCATATAAACTGGTGGACAGTAGACTTGAGGGCTGGCTAATTTCTTTTCAGATTCATTACGTTCAGATCCGGTTAGTTTGCAAGGTGCATGTCTTTTGCAAAGAGACAGAGTTCTGTAGAGCTGTTATAAAAATAACTTATTTGCAAAGGGTTGACTAGCACATGTGGACCAGCACATGAAGTTTCACACTCTTATAGGAAAGGCAGAGTAAAAACATGGGATTTCCAATCATAGATGCTATGATCATTCCCAGATGGTGTCAGACAATGTCTGTGGAGTGATACCAAACAAGGAACCGATCGCTTTTCCATATACTGAAGAAAGAAATAATACGTGCTCAGAATTAATATAAAATGAATCTCAAACTTCTCCATGTGTTCGTGCAGTCAGATACATACCCTTTATGTACACGTGGAAGTACAGGTTGGGAAAAGATAGGCAAGAGGGAACTTCATCCAAATATGAAGCTTCCCATTAAATCACACCCAATCCTATGAATATGTTAACGAACAAGTGGGCATGTTCCAAGAAAATTAATATTTGAATGTACATTCAACGTTGTCTATTCTGGAAGGACCAAGGGGAGAAAAATACTTTTTTAAGTTACTTAAAATACTTCATGTGTTTTGTCAGAAAAACACCCTTGTGCCCCTCAGCCTTGCTGAGGTGAAGGCATCATATAGCAAACCTGGTGCAACTCAGGCAGTTTTTAGACAAACAATAAATGTATCAAACAACTGAACTCTGGAAGGAGCATAAACTTACAAATGAGTTTTAGTCACGTTTGGAAAAATAATTTTGGCTGGGATTAAAAAATGGAGGAATTCTTTTTTATGTTGAAACTTTTCACTTAGCAAAAGAAATATTTGGTTTGGGAAATGTTAAAACATCATTTTTTAATATCCCCAAACAGTAACTCACCAGCTCATGGTTTTGAACTGGTGTTTCTCTTTTTAAAAATTAACTTGTAAGCCTGTGTGGGTGACAAAAGGGAGTGGAGGTAAAGTGCACTTGACTTGCATCCACCAGGAAAAGAATTGTGGTGTGAAGATACGACTAGGGAGCTGTAAGTTGAGATCTGCCTTGTAAAGGAGAAAATGTGCTCATTTTGGCCAGAGAACTCTACAAAGCCCTTCTTTTAGTATGCACACACTTCGTGAGCTCCAGTCTGGATTCCAAAGGCTCCTTAGTTTTTGAATAGTCTCAAAAGTGTGTTAAAAGCTTAACAAAGACGACAAATGTTGCCTTTAAGGTTTTACAGGCCTTAATCACACAATCTGTTACACAGAAATGGGCCTTTCTATGCTCATCAGAAGTAGTGCACATTTATATAGTATTAAGTATAAAAGTGGCCTTAATAATTTCATACCTATTGGTGAATGTGGGTGAAACTCTCTATCAACTCCAGGAATGCAGGAGTTCGTATCAATTTATCATAATTAGCTTTTTGACATCTGTGAATTTCTGATATTTTCCCAGCTGATATTTTCTCCATTTCTGAGTTACAGAGTTTTAACCAAGTTGTTCTTCATACACCTTTTTATTATGCATAGAAACAGGTAAGAGTGGTCCTGGAGAATGCCCAAAGGAGCTCAAAAGGAGCGCCGTTAGTAGGTTAGGTCCCAAACCTGCGATCTCCTTGTATACCCAGGAGAGCTCCCTGGGTTTCAGTGGCATTTCTTGGGTCTGCCAATGTCCTCCTGTGTTACTCAAACTACAGGATCAGGCCCTTGGTCAAAGGAGAGGGTCACAGGTTTTTAAGGAATCTGCACCAAAATTTTTGTCAAAATTTTTATGTCTCCAATGCGAATGTGGTTAAATAACCCATGGACTACAGCCACCGAACATTTCACTTAGCTACCCAGGGGTGAATATTACCATTTATTTGGGGACTTGTCAAAGTATTGTTTTTGTTACACTAATAAATACTGTAAAAGTCAAAATAAAAAATGTTATAAGTTCTGGAACATGTCTTATCTAAATCTATATGATCTGGAAATATTTAGCAAGGGAGTTCAGTAATACAAAACAGAAACAGAAAGGGTCCTGGGTAAAGCCTTAGGGAAATGCCAAACTATTAATTACACATTAAGTGGATGGTTTTTATTTTTCTGTTGAAACAGCAACTATTCAAAGTCTATGCTACAGTGCAACAAAAATTATTTTCTGGTATAACTTAGCATAGAAGTTCAAGCTATTTTGATCCCTAGAGTCAAAAGTGCTTTAAAAGATGAAATAAAATTGTGTTGGGAATTTTTTTTTGAAATTAGGAAGTAGGAGAGACAAATTCTGACCCATTAGCACAGAACTTGGCAAACGCTAACGATAAATCAAAGCTATGCTCTGCAAATATTCTTGCAAGTTTAACTGTATACTTGCAAATTCTTTTTCTCACCTAAGTGATTTTCCCAACTTGAATTTAGTATCGGTAAATATCACCACTACTGCTAACAGTTCTGACGAAGTCAAAGGACTGCCCACACGTGTAAAAATGCCCAATACACGAGAATGTTTGCCCAATCAAGCCCAACAGCTGTTACATGTTGTTGCTTGCACTGCTGGCCATCCCTTTGTATTAATTATAAATAAAGAGGGTTATCTAAAAAAAGGGATCCCCAAATACTTCATAAGGCATGGCCATAAGCCTGTTCACACTCTGATTCATGGGAATCTTGCTTTTGTGTCCAAAGCCCCTTGCAATACCCAAGTCCTTCTCTATACGCTTGTGTGTGTGTTTACGCAAAGGCACAAGCTGCATCATCGAAATGCAGACATTTCCAGGATGGAGAAGAGCCTCTAATCAGAGTATGGTATGCTCCTTTGCTCTGGGGAAAAGGTCACATTTCGGTCAGGACATGGGGGTAAATCCTCCCCTAGTATATAAAGCACCATGGGATCTTTAATGTCTAGGCTGAGCAGACATGACCTCAGTTTTCTAAGGTTTCCTTAATTCCTCAACTCCCACCTGTGAAGGGTCACAGAGCAGTTCCACTGTTATTGAATTTGTGCTTTGCTTTGAATTTTTGGGAGGACTGTTTTGGGTTTTAGGGTTGGGGTTTTTTTCATTTGACTAGCCTGTTTCCTCCCAAAATTTGTCTGGTCCTCAGAACCACAAAGTCAGTATCTATGAGTGCCTTGGATGCAGGGTGAGGGAGAGAGGTAATCTGGAATTTGAAACCAGACAGGACACCTCACTCAATGAATCTGTGCTCATCTATGTCCTTGTGAGCCTTTAATGGAAGCAGTCTGGAAGCTGCAAAGGTACAATAATATAAGCACAGATCAATTTGGACAGTATAGAGGGAAACTAGAGAAGTCAATGCTCAAGTTACCCACAAAATCAAGTGAAAATGAAGATACAAATCTCTTTTACAGCAAAAAGACTCCCTCCACTAACTATAGCCCTTTGTGTATCCTACTCTGAATGAAACTCTGTGTTGAACTCACCATCCAGCACTGAAGAGAACTCAGGAGCCCCTGAATGACCAAGAAAGTGGAAGAGAACTGGGGAGAAATCTATAAAAGAAATCCTCAAAGATTCTTGTTCAATGGAGACCCTTCTTCTTCTGAGGGTTCCCACCCAAGAAAGACGTATCTCTCTCTTTGTTCAGTGATTTCTGCCAGCTGTTGCAAGTGAGCAACTACCTTTCTCTAGATATTATTAGTAACCTACCTAAGTACCTGTGACTCTTAGCAGAAGATGTGTCTAAGATTTGCAAAGGTGTATGAAATTTATATGACTACAAATTAATAAAGTTCCTATTTCAAAGGACTGCAATTTTTAGGACAAACCTATGAACCCTTCCCAGTTACATACTGAAATCCATAAAACTGCTGAGTGTGAAAGAACTGAAAAGCATGAAGTCCTGCTCGGCAGAGGATGCATTGTAATTCACGGACTCGGACTTGGATGCAAGCTACAGTGACTCTAACGCCCTGCAAGTCTTCCATCAGAAAGTAACACGCCAGTGATGAACACTCCTTCCAAATGCACATTCTTACTTTTTTGTGTGCGTGACCATTCTTTGTGGTGTCCCAGGGAACCTGAGAGACGATTTTCATTATCCACGCTCACAAAGTCCTCCCTCTCCACCAGGATATTATCCACTTGACTCACTAGTTAAGGTCAACATAACCTGAGGAACTTATCACAGTAAAGCCACATGCATTTGTCTACAGCAGGAAGAACAACTCTGCAGAAGCAGGGGCTTGCTTTGAGGAACTTCACAGACCTGAATCAAGTGAGGTCTCATAAAGTGCCAGGGCCAATTTAAACCCACAGCTGACCTGTGTCCACTGACACAGAGGGCCACCAAGAAAAAATGGGGTGGAAGACATTGCATAATGGTGTAAGGGAGGGATTGTCCATGGTATTCACCCTTCCAGTTTAAAAAGTTAATATAAGCTTGCCAAAAGATGTTTTATCTTTTTGCACTCTGTCTTATGTTGACTTTCCTCTGTTTGCCTCCTCCCCCGAGTTCCACTGGTTAACGTCCTTTTCTTATTACACTAAAGTCATGAAAAATTGTAAAAATACCTTCGTTTCACCTATTGACCACTCTTAGATCTCATAGTCCATAGCTCCTTTAATGAAGTCCTCAGGCAGCATTTCCCTATATCCTTATCTGAGTTTAGTAATAAAGCATATCTTAAGCCAGCCTCCTTTTACAGTATATGAACTAGAGCTGGGCAAGCTTTTCATAGCTAATGTTTTATTTAGTGGATTAAGCCTTTTGTTCTCTTTGTGAATTATTATGGACAAACTTTGACATTAATTCATCTGGTTGTTATTCACAATTGTTCAAATAACTGTGTCAGTGAACATATTTCAGCTGTTTAGATTGTTCTGAAGTGATTGACTTCAGTTCTTTCTTTTGCTATTTGTTATATGCTATTTACTATTCAAGGAATGTGTTTGGTTTTACCTACCCCACCTGGTAACAATATTACCTGATCCTTACATCACTGGAAGGTCTATGTAAAGGAGCAAAATCAAAGAGATTTCATAATGCTCTCTCTTTCTACTGTTCTCTGTTCACAACACACATTTCTTATAAACTTTTGTACAAATATATAATAAGTATCTGTTTGTGATGAGGCCTATTTTCCACGAACAGCCTCTCAGTAAAAGCAATTAGGTATCCCTATGTTAACAGAAACGATTAAAAGGTCTGAGAATACCATCTGACTGGACTGACAGCTTCCGTCAAATATCTAAGATTCCACCTAGAAGTAACAAGGCAATGGGATACCAGACTTCATTAGTTCTGTACCCCACTGAGCTCCCTTTTTTGTTGAAACGAGCATTTAAAAAATATTTTAATACAATACTCACCTGGCTTTAATATGAACTAAGTAGCACATGTGTCTTCAGATTTCCAATAGTGCCCACGAGCATAAACCAGCAGTACTCCAGTATAACTGCAGAAATACACCATATGTTCCTGCAAGTATAAATCCAGAGAGAGAATACATCCCACTAAACCTATTTCCAATTATTTTTATTTTTCGTATAATAGTATATCGTGCATATAATAATAGATCATGCATCTCTCTTTTGCATTTAAAATGCAAAATGCATTTTGCATTCCAGAAACTGTAAAACTTTTATCTAAACCTAGATTTGACTTGGAGCAAAATCAGAGTGTACCAGTTCAGATCTAGTTCTGGTCCATATCATCTGTATTATGTGCTTCATGGCTCTGAAAATACAGTTTCTACAATGGTTTTCTAAACACATGCACAAACAAACAAAAGCAATACAACTTTGTCAATAAGAAAATAATCTAAAAGAACTACAATGGGCCAAATTCTATCCTGAAGTCAACACTGAAGCTGCAGGCACTTTTTTTGTAGGGAGACTTTAGCCTCTCAGTTCTCACATTTGAGCAGAATATTTGATAAACATTTTCTAGGATTCAAAGCTTTTGTTTTGAAGACTGATCAACCGTGATTCAGTGAACCCAGTAAAAATACTTCGCCAAAATCTCTTCAGGTGTGGCAAATATTTGAACCTGTCTCCTCTATCAGAAGCTTTCACTTCCTGATTGTGTTACATGTTCGTATGTTTTCCTTTCATTCTGTTAAAGTTATCAGCCATGAGAATAAGTTCTTCAGATTTCTGCTGAAAAAAAATTTAGCTTTAACATTTACTGCTTTTTTGCAATTTGTCACTCTTTCTACCCTAGTGTAGCATGAGCTCTTCAATTTGCTTAAGTAAATATTGGCAACAAATCAAAGGAAGTACTGTACGTCCATGGAACACAATTTCAAGCTAACTATGGAAAGTCTGCCAGGGATAGCCATGATGTTAAATGTGTTAGGCTCACTAATTTTCCTATGTGGTATATTCTTCCCTGACTATATGCGCACAAAGGGGAAAACACAACCTATGAAATGTTATAGTCTAGTTCCTACAATATCTTCAGAAATACTCTATTCATTTTCTTTCAAGGGTCATTACAGCACTATTTAGAGAGAGCTGGCAATTTGTCTAATGACATTTGTTAATCTTAGTATCACATTTCTGTAATATTTTCATTAGTTACATTTTCCCCTTAGGTCTGTATTTTCTAGTGTTGCACTATAGCTTTGTATTATGCTGCTTTGGTGACCAGGAACTCCAGCAGGGCACCACAAAATAGTACTATAAAAAACAATTGGGATCCTGCCTGCGAACTTGTCTGGACTTGCATACATCCACCAAAGGATACTTCCACCAAAGTGTGGCTTGCAACATGCTAGGCACAAGGTGTGTTTAATTCAGCAGCAGTGTGGTCAGGACCTATTAAGCTCCCTGTAGAGTTACTCTGGATTTATACCAGTGTGATGGTGATTAACTCGGACTGTGAGATCTAGCTGCAAAAATTTTTCTCCCTCCAATTTCCAGTGGCTGTAGAGTTCGGTTTTCTCAAACACTTATCTTCTTTTCCATAAATTGCACATAAACTACATGCAGGTACCCCAGAGCATATGAACACATTTAATACTCAAGACTCCAGTGTTGTCCTAAAGGAATCATAACAAATAATGGAAAACCCATGACTTACAAAAAAAAACCAAACTATAATAATCCATGATTCACATTTTCCATCAGAACTATACAGAAAATACAGGCTTGCTGCAGGTGCAGTTTTACAGATATTGTCATTTCTTGCCTGGAAAACAATCACATTTCATCATAATGATTATAAAATGCATGATTATATGAAACTCCATTTTACATTCATTGGACAACTTTGCTTTTGCAGCTCAGCTTCCATTGGCTAGTCTTGGTTTTCCCATGCTAGATATAGCATGGACATTTGTAAAAACAAATAATAGAAGCAAATTTAAAACTGTACTAAAGCTAATAACCTGCCTGCAGAATCATACAGGAGCTTGGCGCTTGTGTGGTAGGCATAGACAACTGCTCACACTTTGGTCTCCAACAAACAGCAAATCCTCCCAGGTTTTCTCCTGGTGGAAACTCTTTTTTTTTCCCTTCCTTGTTTTTTGGATAAGTGTAGCCTGTGATAAAGTTAGCAAGCACCAGCCAAGCTCTCCCACACACTGGCTTCTTTGTGAAAGTGTTCCCCTCATTGAGATGTCTGTCCATTTCAGCCACTCTCATTCCTCTCCCCTTCCTGCCTGCAAGTGCAACAGCTTCTCCTCCCTCATCTCTGCCCCACATCCTCCACTAGCTATGTCTTATCTCTAGGAATGAGTCTTTGCCCCTCTTTCTCTCACAAGAACCACAAAGTATTGCCAGGTGTCAAGGCTGGGAGGTGACACACCGAGGATATGAGGTGGACATCAGTGGGTGCCCTGAGTGGGTGCCAGGGTAGGTGAAGATGATGACTGGATGAATAGCCAGTGTGCGTGGGAAGGGAACAGGAGCTCAGCAGTGTCGGGGACCTGTGGCTAAGGAGGTACAGAGCCTTCAGCAGTGGGGTCCTCTGCCCAAACAGTGCAAGGTGAGGACAGGGCAGGCTAGGGGCAGGGCCCTCAATTCAGGCCACTGTTTGGCTGGTGAGGTTGCAGGGACACAAAAAGAAGGAGTAATTCAGTACCTGTGGCCAAGAAGGTACTTAGGAAAAGAGAGAAAAGGAAAGAAGGGAGAAATTGGTGAGGAAGAAAAAAGACAAGGAAGTCAAAATCAAGACCACAGACACACAGACATCCTAGGAGTATTTTAGCTGCCTGGAAACCATTTGCAAAGAAAGGACACAGCTCTTGAGTCTGGTCGATGCCCAACCCGGAGTGTTTTACCTTTATGAAATTAGTATCCCTTGAGGCAAGTTATTTTCTTTCCTCGTCAGCTGTTCAGCTCACTATCTTTCGCTTCAGTGGCTCTGCCCAGCATTTGCCAAAGCACTGGGTGAAAGATCATTGCTCATAATAAGACCCTTGATCCACACAGAGGAGCTGTAGCTAAAAATACTTTATTAAGCTAATGATCCAATGCTTTTCTTTTCCTCAGTCTTGGACTACATTGCATTGATTTATCCCTTTGCCAACTCCAGTCTAGATTGCTACCTCACATTGTGCCAGGGCCGACTGGAGAGGCCTCACAGAAGCCTGGGTGAAGAAGATGGATGTCTGTTTCAGGGTGGACTTCAGCAGTACCCATAGCATGAGCAGATGGTTATGCCCTGCAGGTAACCAATAGTTACAGCTTAGATTGTCTACAAATAAAAATACTATGGAGCTGGATCTTCTCTCAGATGTATTCCCCAGATAAATGGTATAAAGAAAAAAGACTCATTAATCCCAACCCATTGAGACAGACATCAATAGCTGCATGTCTGAACTCTAGTCTTGAGCAAGCAAGATTCACTAAACTAGGCAACTTTGTGGTTTAAAAGTTCTGACAATACAAGAAGCAAAGACTGAATGCTGAAAGCCACAGAGCCTGAATTGTAGGTGCTGAAATAGAAACCAACCCCTCCACAGGCAGGCTTCCTATGTGTGCAGACTGAGTCAGAAATCCCAGGAAGGGATCCCAACACCCCCAGCACTAAGGGGACATAAATCCAGAGCTAGCTACCATGAAACGTGGCCAGCAATAGGGTGTCAGCAGCTTCCTTTCACCCCACAGCTGAAGCTCCTTTCTTAATGCTGCAGAGCACCCTTCTCCTTGAGATCAAGAGCTCCAGAGTCACTCCCTAAGCCCTTCTTTCAGAAACTAGCTACAGATCATTATGGTCTTTAAAAAGCTGGTGTACAGAGATCCTACCACCAGTGTTTTATACAGTAGCCTACTGGATAGAGCACTTCAGCGGTTCTTTCCTTTACCTAAAAGGTTCAAGTTCCCTGCCCTAACCACAAGATATCCCTCCAGGCTCTCAGGTGAAAAATCATGCAAGTATGGCTGCATATCCAGCTGGGATGCTCGCCTGGAAAAAGTAGGACTCAGGTTCCGGTCTGTGCTCCAAAGCCTACAGAGATGTTTTCCTATCCATAATTATTCAAAGAGAAAGAAAAAAATGACTGAAAACATTCTTGGAGAAGTGTGTCCCTAAAAACACCTCAAAGCTAACTCCATTAGTGTAGCAACTAACAAGCATTAAATGGTAGCCACTGAGTCTTGATTTCTTTTTTGCACCACAAGAGGATCTGAGAACACCTCTCCAAGCAAGAGAGACTAAAGCCTTTTCCTAAAATGGGTGGGAAAAATATTTCTGGATTTTTTTTGGGAGGGGATGGAATGGAAGCTGGATTTTCCACATTCTGAGTAAGGGCACTAATCTCTAGGCTTTGAGGGTGGGGGGCAGTAAAAGAAGAAATAGCCACAACTTTTGAAAGACAGGAGGCTCTCTTGCACCCTTTTCAGGATTTATTGGTATTGTGCCTGAGAGTTGGGCTCTGAGAACATCTAGAAGATCTGTCCCGTTTGGAGACCTAGTTCTAGATCCCCACCTGGTTTAGATGCTAGGACTCAGATGGCTATGAGCCTGCCTGGCATCAGAACTGCAGACATCTGAGGAAATGCAAGATAAAAAAAGAATTAGGCACCACTTGCAAAATCCCCAAAACTCCCTCTCTGATGCTGCTGCCTCCCTGAGGTGCTTAAAACCCATCTAAATTTTAGGTACCCAAATCTAACTGGAGTGTGACCTTCAGCTGCAGATGTCCTGATTTATGTTGTTGAGAAATGCTGAGATTTAGTGGAGTGAAGGTGAGGAGCTCTGTCATGCTCACAGTAAAATAATTCATGTCAGTGCTCACAGGTGGCCATTATGTAAAGACTGGGTGGGTGACTTTACCCAACAACAGGAAAATACACACTACCTCATCCTAGCTACCAGCAAGTGTTTGGGAGACCTATATAGTTTCCATGTTTCATAGAATGATCATTGAGTTTGCTAGTACAGAGACATGTGTTATGATGTTTGCAATTCGCCTTAATCAGAAGAGATAAAATAAGATTACTTCCATAACAGTTATTACTGTTTATTTCTCTTCATGCTGCTTTTCTGGGTCATGATTTAGATGAAATTTCAGTAAATCAGTGTTCTTTCTGTCCTGTAGACTTTTTCAGACTACTGGTAATCCCACAGAAGCCAAGAAGAAAAAAAAGAAAGCTCATAAATATATATACTCTAGAGAAAATAGAACTATCATCAATAAATAACCAAACAAGAGAAAAATGTGAATTCATTTGGAATCAGAATATTCGTTTAAAGAGTTTCAAAACAACAGCCTGCTCTGTCCCAGACACAAGCAATTTCCAAAATGTAAAACAGGTTTGGAAGGTGTCATTCACTTTCAGTGGCATTAGACAGGGAGAGCAAGGAGCAGTGGGATAAAATCAAAATTTACATATATCAGGAGCACTTAGAACTTGCTATCTATAGAAATGTGTGCTTTATTTCCACCACAGATTAATGAAACACCTCGCAAAAGTTGTGCATTTGTGGAGAGCACGCAGGTCTGTAGGCAGCATACATATTACATAGTGTGCACTACTCCTGTGCATTGCTTTCGAGCATCATCACCAGAGGCTTTTTAAGACTCTGCAGCCATAGAATTAGCTGTGGTATTGCCAGCCAGCTGTGTATCCTCCATGGACTTTGGAACAAGCTATAAAAGTAAAAAGAAAAACATGCTTTGCCAGCTCCTCACAAACTGAGCCAGCACTTTAAAACCAAGTGGGTCCTTTTCCGCCCGGCAAATCTTGAGGTCGGCCTCACAGGTCACCATTTGGGATTACATCAGGGACCAACCGGTTGGGTTCAGGCAGGCTCGGGTTGGTCTGGCAGGCTGCGTGAAGCGAACAAAAGCCAGACCAAGACAAAAAGTTGAGGGACTGGGATAGGAGGAAATGAAGAAGACTGTTCCAAAGGCTTTTAAATTACGATGGCCATGTTGTTGCAATACTATTGGAAAACTAAATTAATCGCTCCCTTCCTTAGCCCCCTCCTGCTGTGGCTATATTTCTTTTAGCTAAGGGCCTGAGTCAGTAAAGATGCATCCAATTTCCATGCTGTCCAAATGCTTGTAATCCCTGCAGAAGCCAGACAGAGATTTCAGTAAACTGGGCTTTCATGATAAACAACGCTGTTCATTAGGTGGCTCTTGGCCTTCAAAGTTTTCAAGATGACAGAACTACTGGGAGAAGGTCACAAATTTACCAGAGAAAGGGCTGATTTCCACAAAATTCTGCTCATCTATTTTTTTTAAAAGCAGAGGACTTTAAAGAGTTTCTGTTCAGGAACCCAAAAGCTGAGGCACCTTGACTCTACAGTCACTACTGAAAAAAAGCGGACTAATCTTTATTAAGTTTTAGTTCACACTTACATTACTGGAAAGCCAAAGGTTTTCTAGGCACTGTAAAACCAGATAATAAAAGCAGTGCACATTTTCTGTAGAAGCCAGGGGCTCTGTAATTTCACAATCCACAATACAATTTGCAAGGATGCAGCTACACGGAAACCAATTTTTTAGTACACCACAGGAAAAATCATCTAAATTTTGCACAGCATTTGAGCTTCACCTGACACAGGTTGCCAGAATCTCATTGGTGGCATTCCAAGAAAACGCTACTCATTACATACAAGATCTATCACCCTTTCTTGAGTTGTTCTGTAGCCATTAAACACCCCAGGAGTGCAATGACAGACATGTAAGCTAGCAAGTTCCCTGTACAGCATAAAGAACTATGTTAAAAGAGACTGAAATTGTAGAGCATGAGAAGTTGTGAATTTCATGGTGGGTTCCCCTTCCCTTTGTTTGCCCTTCTTCTCCCCTCAAACACCCCATGTGTCTGTTTAAAGAGTGAAGGTTGTTTTCTGTTTTGCATTTTGTTTCCTTTTACTTTACTCATGTAATTCATTACAGACTTCAGGACAGTAACCCCTGTAGAATTTGCTAGTGGCCCACAGAGCTAGCATAAAATAAAAAGTTACAAGTCCACATAACCTTAATTTTATGGTTATAAGCTATATTTACTGCTATATCATAAGTTTGAAAAGAGTGCGAAGTGTTCAGTGTGGGAATGCGGGGAATTTCTCTTAAGTTAGTTTTATGGAGAAATGTGCTGTTAAACTGTAGGAAAGGTTACGGTCCTTTCAAGTCCTCCAGAGCAGAATGCCTCTTAGGTATTTTTAGGGTATTTATAAAATACCTCAACCACTCCCTCAGTATCGTTCATTGAATTTCAGATTCAGGACCTTTGCTCTGTTCAAGTCCCTTTGGTTTTAACACTGTAAACTAACCTGAGTGAGAAAGCTATCAAAAATCAAGGTGGGAGAATTTGTTTTTTAACTCTTGCTCACCTGCACTATTCTAACTTTGCAAGTGCTTCTCACCGCAGCACATAAATACGGTGCAACACAGTGAGCGTACAACGTACTAAGCTGAGACTTTAGCAACAGGAGAGATGGGATTGCTTTTAGTACTTCTGCCCTGATTTTATGTGATGAGCCCAGGCAGGATACAACTTCCTGGGTGCCTCAGTTTCCCCACCTGTAAAACTACAACGATAGTACTGACTTCCAAACATGCTGAATCCTCCTGCGACCTGCCAAAGAACAAATGCTAAACAAGAGAAAGTACTGTTTCTCCACACACCTCTCAGCCTCCCCTTCTCCCTCAATCTCTCACTCTCCTCTTCCAAGGCATGTGCCCACTCAGTTTGCTGTGTGGCCACACAATAAGCTGGACTAAACTCTGCCTGCAGACAGAGATCTGATGGGATGCCCGTGTTATGGAGTCAACCTGATCATGTACAGTAAATCCACTGCCTCCAGAAAGTGGACGGGCACTAGTGTTATGGGAGAGGACTGGCGAGGATGTGGAGCCAGGTTCAGAGGACACTTCATCTGCCCTGCATGGTAGCTACATCCCTGTCTGTCCCCTGGATGTGCTCCTGATGTGTAATGTGGGGGGCTGCAGGGCTCGGGGCAGAGATGGCAGGCAATACAGAAACCTGGCATTGAAGGCTGTGCACTGCCCATAGGCACCCAGGTACCCTGTGCCTTGTTGGTTCGATACACAGCACACCCCTGTCTTTTTAAAAATCTCCTTGCTTTCATTTTGAAATTATGTTTGTCATTCACATCTACCACATATGATGAAGTTTCTCTCTTCTCCTTGTTGCTCACATCATTTTTACTTTAATTCTGCATTTCATTTTTATAGGGAACAGTTTATTATTTTTTATGGATCGTCAAGAGCATCTCAGCCTGAAACAAGCCTTTACAATTCAGCCCACAGTGTCATTTAAAACAGGGAAATAAATTGTGTTATAGACACACTGAAGAACAAATGGTTTCTGGCATTAGTTTGCTCTTTCAGGAATTAGAGTTTTTTAGAGTGTAAGGAAAAATTCCTTTTATCTTCCAACTACAGAGTTTGCTAGCAGCATCTTTTGGTTTTAAATGACTGATAATCTACTCTCCCAGTGGAGACAGATAAATTTTAGACCGGCCAAACAACCCCTTGGAGTTCAGTTTACCTTCTGCCAGACTGCCCTAAAAACCAGTAATGTCACCCTGCAATGCCCTCTGCTGGGAAACACGACGTGGAGCTGGAAGGAGAGCTACCAGTTTGTGTCCTCAGGCAAGGAAGAGATACTTGCAATGAGATGGACTGGATTTTCACCTTCTGTGTGAAATCCTGACCCCACTGAAATCAGTGGGGTTCTCGCTTTTAATTTTCACTTTGTCCTTAATCATTCCTCCTTTCAAAAACCGCACTGTTATTAACTACACTGGAAAAAACCCTGTTTATTTCAAGTCCAAATGAAAACCTCATTACTGGCTTACAGACATGAAGATCTCCTTTTAGCATTTATTGAGCTCCTAGAGAGAGGTTTTATAAGGAAGCTTTTGGCTCTAAAAGACATTGTTCCTCTTGACATTCTTCTAAGTCATTTTAACTGCAAAAGCCTGTACAAAATCACATGTGCAAATAGCATTCATTACACAGGTGTGATTCTGCCAAACATGTATTTTTCACTGAACAGGATTCTTGTAGAGAAGAGGAAGTCAGGCAAATGCTATGCAGTAAAACAAAGGAGTATATCTGGAACCTGATGTGTGAGAACACCAACCCTGTCAACTGCTACCTCTGACCCCCCTCTGAGATGCAGCATCCTGAGGCCTGAGGAAGAAAAATCAGAATCGGCCCTGCCAAGGAGTGGGATAGGAGCATGGAGTTCACATGAACAGCAATCTTCCTCCTCACATGCATACTCACGCCACGACCCCACAGCTTATGGGCTGGTTATTCCCAGCTCACAACTCATCTGGAGAATCATCCCTGAAAAATATTTTCCAGCCTTGGCAAGGGTGATGTAACACTATCACTGCGTTGGTTTCAGCTCCTCTGTCCCTCAGCTAGGATGGTCTTGCATGTTGTTTGTCTCTCACCACAGCTGTGCAATGGACAGGAAGGATTTTTCCACAATAGCCCCCAGTCCTCTCTGCTGGATTCTTGCTCCTTACTACTCATGTTCCACAGCTTAGGTCCTTCCTGGCAGGCCAATTATTTTATATTTACTGCTAATTATTATTTCTATCTTTTAAATGGAAACATTTTTTCCTTGTGATGAGAGATTTCCTCTGCATTAACCTGCTTTATCACCATGTGCCTCCCTCTGCCCTGCTTACAGGGACAGACACCCTTGGTGCCAGAGAATGCAGGTGCAGTAAAGACACACAGAGCCTGGCAACACCATTTTTATTTGAAGTTACACATAATTATCATTGATCTGGAAGTGTGACCTCCTTGATACACAACCTTACAAGCTAACAGTTTTTTTCCAGAAATGACTTTACAATGTTTATTATGCCCTCATGGAGATCGAAATGTCATGGTTATAAGCCATTTTCAGGACTATGCCAGTTTGTTAAAAGGCCCCCAGACAAGTATTTTTTTGCTTTGTATACTGTGCTGAAAACCTTCTTCTCCCTTTGGTAAGCACCACAATGTCACATTCATTTGAAAATGAACATGTGTGGCTACAAACATCCAAAAGTATGTTTACTGCTGACATCAAGGGCTCAGACTGTCACTCTAGACACTTACCTGCTCTTCTGAGGAATATCTTTCTTTGCAGGAGAACTGTGTAGCCCAGGGACCAGATGGTGGGTGCTCACATACCCTAAACCTGAAATGATTAATTTGAGGGAACATTGGAAGTAACTGAAAGTTGTTCTAGTCCTGATGCCAGTCTGGTCCCTCACAAGTGAGGCAGCTGTGCCAGAAAACCAAGCTGAAAATCCACCCTCTGAGCTGACACCTTTGATGGAAGGATTGGCCATGAAGTCCAAGACCGAAATTGGCCTCCAGCTTAAATTGTCCTCTGATCCAAGGCTGTCTCTCAACATCAGAAACGAATAATATTATACAAGGAATCTTGCACACACTGCTATTTTTGCTGCCAAGCAGTCTTTCAAGAAGTTGTCTCCCAATCTGATACCTTTACACAGAATAATTTCATCCACATAAATGCTTGCTAGTGGTTAAATTACGGCCAAGAGTCTACATTCAGCCTGAATTTGCTCATGTTGATGCATTGTACCACTACTGGAAAGTAAGTGTGGTGTCACTCAAAATGATATTATACTGGAGTGTTACCAGGAACAGGATTAGAGCAATATCCTGTGACTGGAAGCAAGAAGATGAACTGATTCTAAATTTGCTGGATGCATTGGAACACCTTGGTGAGAGGCAGCCACTGTGCTACCTCCATCCCAGCTTCTGGGGCAAGAGATGGGAAGGCAGAAAGGGATGCAACATGCCAACGCTACATCAAAGAGTGCCTCCCTGCAATCATTTCCCTCCTGGCTGGCAGTGGGTTGCACTAGGGAATGACAGCGTTGGTATTCCCTGGCTCTGCTGACCTCTATCATCACCCAAGCCCTGGAGAGTTCATTCAGAGAAGAGGGCTTTGGAAAGCTCTGCTCAACCTCCATTAAAGCTCTCTTTGGTTCCCAGAGAAAACAGAAGAGGCAGATTAACATCCTGCCCTAGGAATTTTTTTGCCTTCATCACTGTGGTGGTAAAATCCAGTTTTATCAGCACTGCTGAGAAAGATGGCAGTAGCTTCATTATTAAAGAACATGATGACTTGCACCTGGGACAGCCTTCCAGCTTTTTGTCCTCTCTTCCTAAGGATACACTGAGAAAGTATCAAAAAAAAAAAGCATCATCATCAGACAAAGTGGTCATTCTGCACTTTTCCAGCTGTCAGCAGTCAGTAACCTTTCTGTTTGCACCAATATAAGCCCCAAGCAGTCAGTGGGAGACATGATTTACACAAGCAAATTCACTCATTTCCTAAGAGAAGGCAAAATTCAGGGCATGACCTCAACTCCTTTCTTCTGGCCACAGCTTAGCTGAAAGCCCAGTATGTCAGATTCACCTCAGTGTGATTCCAGCGACTGGTCTGGAATCAATTTGACCCAGTAAGTCTCTTTGATTGCATCAGGCCTTTCAGAAGTTTTGAACAACAGAGATCTAAACAGCAGGCAGCAATCTGCACGAAAACAATCTTAGGGATTTTTTAAAGGTCTGTCCCTTTTTTTTTCTTTTTGGTTTCAAATGCTTTCCAACTGAGCAAATGCTGCAGTAGGTTCATGGGAGAAGGCCTTGAGGTACTCCTGATTTTGGCACTGTTATCCCATAGACACTCCATACATTTTTGGCACCTTGCAACAGACACATTGACAGCCACAGAATTGATGGAAAGGGAAAGAAGCTGTTTTGCAGTCAAAGGAGAATGTACTCAGATTTCTAAGGTCATTTGAAAGAATGCCAGAATGATACCGGATTTCAGCATTCTTAAGCTCCTTTAAGATGATGCAGCAAGTGGTCTTTTCCACATGTGATGATGTATTTCAGGACAAGAGTTTCTTCAAGATTTTCCAAGCCTGTGGGCTTCTGATCCTTTTTCAAATTACAGAGATGATAGCATACCAGGGAGAATTGTGATTAGTTTAAACTCTCCACAGCTGCAAGAGATGAATGTAAAAATTCCACCCAAAAATCCACCACTTCTGGATTGAATTTACCTACACGACACCGAGTCCTGACCAAGGGACCACTTAAAAGAGCTGGAGCAGCATCAACACTATTTAGTTTCTTCCATCACATCAGCCCAGGAAAGGCTCACAACTGTCCTACCCAACACATCTCCCCCAGCAGCACTGCCATGATAGAGGTTGGGATATTAACGGAGCCCCAGGATGTGTGGGGAGGAAAATGGAATGGTGAAATAAAAGCTTAAGCATGAGGGAATTCAAACAGGGCTTGCAACTCATTACTTGGAATACCAGGAGAATTGTAAAGCACCTTGTAACTAAGAGGCTTTGCTTGGAGCTGTTAAGGACTGCAGCCCCCGCTTCATCACGGGCTGACAAATTCTGAACGGTCTAGGCAACAGGGGGGTGCAAGCACTGAGCTGTCTGTCTCAGCTTTGTTTTGCTTAACAGGTGCTCTCTCTCTCTCTCAGGTGCTTCCTTGGGTTTCTAATCAAATATAATAATATAGAGCATTCACCTCCATCGTTTGTCTCGAAGCGTCAGCATTGACAACACTGGTGGTGCACCCACCTTGAGACCTTTGGCCTTCCATCTGAAGACAGAGGAGGCCAGACGACGCATTGGAGGACCAGTGGCTGACACCTCCTAAGACAGGCGAGACCCTGTTTCATGGGACTTTCCTCAAAAACGCTAAATAAAGCGCAAAAAAAAAAAAAAAAATATCCCGCTTGCTTAAGTTGCCAGGTAGGAGGCAGCCCGGGGCCACAGCCGCTCCCTCAGTGCCCCGGCTCAAACGGTGGCCTGCTGCCCCCAGCCCAGCACTGCCAGAGCCTGCCCCGAGTTCCCCAAGCGCTGTAGGAGCCCTGTGTTTGGGAGCGTACCTGTTTTTAAGGGGACTAGGGCCATTCTCTCATCAAGTGTTTCTAATCTACACAAAACGAACAGGCTCCTCCCGCAGGACTTAGCGAAGTATAACCATTTCTTTTTGCTCTAAACAGACCGATACACACCATACTGAACTATATTACAAATACATTAAGCGTAAACTCTCTCTATGTCTTTCACTCCGCCCCGTGAGGAGACATGCCCTAAATACCAAATCAAAATCCTCAGTTTCCCTGATTCGTTCCTGACGGCGGCCCCGCCGTGCCCCTGCGGCCGTTCGGCGGCAGCTGGCCGAGGCGGGGCGGCCCGGCCCGGCCCGGCCCGCGCAGCAGCCCGGGTGATTACATCTAGTATGGCCGGAAAACGCATTCACGCAGGTGTAGTCGTGGCCGAGTGGTTAAGGCGATGGACTAGAAATCCATTGGGGTCTCCCCGCGCAGGTTCGAATCCTGCCGACTACGATCACAGCCTTGTGGGGTGTGGATTTTTTTTCCCCCCGTTCACTCCCGTCTCCCGAAGGTGGCGGGGCGGGCCGGGGACCCGACTGCAAACGAGCTCCCCAGGCGGCCCACAAGCGCTCCCCCCAGCCCGCCGGGCGCGGAGGCTCCGCCCCTGCCGGCGCCGGGCGGTGCGGGGCCGCCTTGGCAACTGCGGGCGGCGGCAAGATGGCGGACGACTTGGACCGGTTACTGGATGAAGTAGAGAGGCGGCTCAGCCGCCTGCCGGCGGGGGACGCGGCGGGCGGCCACCGGCACGGCGACGGGGAGGAGGAGGATAAGGCGGCGGCGGAGGGCAGGTTAGCGGTCCCGCATCGGTCCCGGCGCCCTCACGCACCTCCCTGCCGGGGGAGCGGCCGATGGCGCGCAGCCCGCCCCTCCCCCGCCCTGTGAGGCGGGAGGTGGTCGGCGTCCGGCGAGACCCCCCAGGAACCGAAAATGCCGGGGTTCGGGAGCCGAAACACCGGCCGGTGGACCACGACTATCCCCTGTCGTGCTTATTTTTAAACACCCAAGTCGTGTGCCAGCGAGTTACTTCAGATAGTCTTTGTCTCTTGGGAGTATCCCAACCTCGGATTAAATATGGCGTTAACAGCCGCACTAATTTGCTTGTGAGTTAAGATCAGGGATTACTCAGCTCTGTAACTGACCTCGTGATGTATATAAAATGTGGATAAATCTTGCAATTTAGAGCAAGAAGAATTTTAGCAATAGTATTATCAAACATTTTATTCTGTTGATACTTCAGTCATTTATGAATTCTGTTCATACTACTTCTATTAACTGTATCTTCTACAGAAAGCACTTAATTTACACTCTACACTCGGTGTATCCACCTCAAATTTCACAGTTTTCAAAATGGTGGTCTGAATACTGACAGGTTTGGTCATGACAGGGTCACTGCTGACAGACCCGCCAAGCGGGCTGCCACGTCGCTGCCTGCCCTCAGGTTTCATCCTGGCCCTCACAGGTGTCTTTGTCTGACCTCAGGTTTCCATCCCAGCCCTCAGGTTTCCATCCCAGTGCTCACAGGTGTCTCAGACTCCGGTTGGAAGGTCTGTGGACCAGAGGGGCATGGCCACATGTCTCCACAGGTGGGCTGCTGAGTGCTTACCCAACAGGCATCTTGGAGTCCCAGGCAAGGATCTTGAAGAGCCAAATGATGAATAAAAGACCAACAAGCCCCACTGCCTATGGCCATATTACTGGACTTCCGCGTTGTTTGCATAATACTTAGATAAGCACCTAAATTTAGTCAATCTAATTACAATATTTTAAAAAATCGCACAGTTTTCTTCTTAGGAGTAGTTTTGTTCGTGATTGGTTGATGCAGCAGTACTACAAGTCTCACTTTCTTTGTCAAAGAGCTAGCAAACAGCAGACTTGAGAGACAAGACTCCTCACTTGAGTGAAAGCAAAGTGCAGGTGATCTCTCTAAATGCATGCAATTTGGCAGGAATTCCTTCAGAACCCCTGCAGTGTATAATATGAGAACTCCCTCTGACCTTTTTATACTGCTGGTGAAGACTGATGTGAAAAATCAGGACTGTCCAGTCTCTTGCTCAGTAAGTGCACCATGGGTTATATTGTCATAGTTTTATTCAGGATTGGAAGTGGTTGGAAATAAAAGAAGCAAGCAAAAATAAGACCTGTGATGGGACAGTTCAACAGGGACTAAAAGGTGTCATCCTTCAGTTTACATCTGTCCAGTCATGATTTGGATGGCCTACCTTAGATACTACAGAAATATTAGAGGAAAAAGGCTGTAACTAATTTTATGTTTTAATTTACAATTCTTAGAGCTGCTCTGGTCATGCTACATTAGGAAGACTGATTTGTTTGTTTTTCAGATCAGCTAAACTGTTAATAAGTGCTGGCAGCAGTGAAGAAGATATAGACGACATTATTGATGAAATTTGTAATGACAGCAGCTTTGACAAAACACCTCTGGTGAGTAGGAGCACCATAAACTAAAACTGTTTTAAAAGCAAAAAAAATGATCTAAAACAAGCTGTAGGATAAACTTGGAAAATAAAGCAGAAAGGAAAATGCAACAATCCTATAGTGAGGAACAGGAGAGAGAGAAAGAGATGGTCTTACCTAGGCAGTAACAGGCAATTAAAGGAAATGCTAGTTCAGGATAGAGCAAAGTGTCAAATAACACAGAATCACAGAATTGTTGAGGTTGGCAGGACCTGTGGAGGCCATCTGGTCCAACCACCTGCTCAAGCAGGGCTACCTAGAGCTGGTTGCCCAGGTCCATGTCCAGACAGCTTTTGGGTGTCTCTAAGGATGGAGGCTACAGCCTCTCTAAGTAACCTGTTCCAGTGTTTGACCACCCTCACAAGAAGTAAAGAAGTTTCTTCATATGTTTAACTGGAATTTCTTGTATTTCAGTTTGTGCCCATTGCATTTTCTCCTGTCAGTGGGCCCCACTGAGAAGAGTCTGGCTATGTCTTCTTTATTCTTCCCCGTCATGTGTTTTTATACATTCATAATATTCTACTGACCCTTGTCTTCTCCAAGCTAAACAATTTCATCTTTCTTAGCCTCTACTTGTATGTCAGATGGTCTAAGTCCTTAAATCACCATTGTGTCCATGTTTCTTTTGTACTGGGCACAGCAATGTGAAACATGTCTGTGAGGCCATATGTGGAGTACTGTGTCCAGTTCTGGGCTCCCCAGTACAAGAGAGAGATGGAGCTACTGGAGAGCCTCCAGCAAAGGGCCATGGAGATGATTAAGAGACTGGAGTATCTCATATAAGGAGAGGCTGAGAGAGCTGGGACTGTTCAGACTGGAGAAGAGAATATTCCAGGAGGATCTTATCAATGTGTGTAAATACCTGATGAGTGGAGTAAAGAAGGGGCCAGACTCTCCTCTGTAGTGCCTAGTGACAGGACAAGAGCTAATGGGCACAAACTGAAACCCATGAAATTCCATCTGTACACAAGAAAACACTTTTTTACTGCAAGGGCGGTCAAACACTGGGACAGGCTGCCCAGAGAGGTTGTGGACTCTCCATCTGTGGAGATTTTCAAAACCCAACTGGACACAGTGCTGGGCAAGCTGCTGAAGCTGACCCTGCTTTGAGCAGGAGGGTTGGCCTAGATGATCTCAAGAGGTGCCTTCCAACCAAAATGATTCTGTGATTCTGTCTCACCAGTGCTGAGTAGAGAGGAAGGATCACCTCCCACGCTCTGCTGGCAACGTCCCTCCTAATGTAGCCCAGGATGCTGTTGGCCTTCTGATCATCTTTGTGGCCCTCCTCTGGAGGGCCAGAGATGGTCTCTCACTCAGACATGTCAGTAAATTTGTATAATTTTATCATTTTATATCCCTAGGACTTCTCATTTAGGATCTAGATTTCTAGTATTCTAGAATTCAAATAAACCAGTTTATGTGCAGCAAATAAGAAATTTTTCAAAGACACTTTATCTTTTTTAATAATAAAGTCCTTGATGTGTTTTCAGTAAAACAAAAGCTCAAAAACATTGAGGGAGAAGGTTCCTAAATTAAAACTGTTTTTAAAAGCAAAATTATTAAAAAGAGGGCATGAAATACTAAGTCTTGATTGTAAAGTTGAAGCAATCACGTGGTGTTGAATTCCTTCAGGCAGAGCTGGGAATTCAGTATGGGAAGAGAAGCCTCGTTCCTCATTTATCTGTTACTTCAGCATCTTTTGTCTCAAAGAGCCTCACAGAAACCTGAGCAAGAAAATTCCCAAATTCTTAGTCCCCTTCTGTGATTGAGATTTTCTGGCTCCTGCTTATTAAGTAAAACAGAATATTGTTACCTTGCTGTAATGCTGCCTTTTATTCTTTGATTGCTTTTTAAATAGAAATTGAAGTCTAACTCTGCAAGTCTCACACCTGAAAGCAATAGTGCTGTTGTACAGGCTTACAGGAAAAGGTAAGTGAAAAGTGTTTTGGCTAGTTGAGCATAGCTTGATTATAGCTTGTTGTCACTCTAATAATATTGCTGCTGTTTAATCTGTGTCGACATTAACTAAGAAAGAAACTGAGTATTTAGAGAAGCATTCTTTTTAAAGAAAAACAAAGATAAACAGAGATAATTTTGAAGAATTACTGATGTGCGTTCGTGTGTTCAAAATTATTTATTTTAAATTTATTAATTATTTAAGTTATTGAACAAGAGCTTCCTTTGCCTTATGGATGTATACATTTATCAAATGCTGCAATATATAGTCCATGTATATTTTGTATACAGAATAGTTGTTAGAGTTTTACTTTGAACACCTTGGTAACACCTTGGTAACACCTTGGTAACACCTTGGTAACACCTTGGTAACATTCTGTGATTCTGTAATGGAAATCTTAAAATTCTATAGTTTGTAAGCATTTGGATGCTTTGCCTATATTTAATAAATATTACTTTAGAAATACCATGCTGTTAAACTAGGAGAAGCATTGTACTACTTTCTGCAAAATGTTTTGCTATAATTTAATTTTTTTTAATGAAATCCATATAGATGCTGTCCAGTGTACCTCGGTGGAAGCTCTTCACCATATGGCATAGGAACAAATATTTCAAAAAGGTAGGAAACATGAAAAAAAAGAGTTCTACTTGGTGTATCATCGTTTTTATTCACAACTGTGTTTCCGTGGTGGTACCAAGTTCTGCGTTGGAACTGGACAGGACAGCCTTATATTGATCTAAACATGCGGCTGCCTGTAACTGCAGTTGAAGTCAGCTGGTCCCTTCCAGTCCTCTGTTGTTGGCCGCTAGATCTTTTGTTCATTTGAGGAGTTGTAAGAGGTGTGCAAATGAGACATGAGACTCCAAAAATCAGTAACATGGAGTTAAGGAAATCGCTGCTGTATTGTTATTTTTCCCTTCCTCTCTTCAGCTTTCTGTGTGATGCCGAGTGACTTAAATCAGTGGGCTGGTTTAAGTCATCCCAGAGCCTTAACTGAAAATAGCCAGAGTGCTTTGCAACTGCAGCTGAACTTAGTAGGAGAGGTACTTTAAAGATTTATCCCCAACATCCTATAGAACATCATTGCATTTCCATGTGGGATTTTTTCTAGTAAGTAATTACACACTTGATGCATATTTGGATGCTGGTCAGGTGTCATACCAGTGCCATACCAGTGAGCAAAACCAAAGAGAATATACCAAGAAAATATCAGTTTATTTTATGTGTTCAGCGAGGTTAGGAACCTGTAAAAATAATACACGATCATATATTTAAAACACATACCATAAAGGATGTGCCAGAGATGTAAAAAAATTAAGATTACAGGGTAACCTTGCTTCTAGTATTTCTGAGTGAGCTCTGTACTTTAAAACAGTTGTGCTCTGTGTAGTTTCTCTGATTGTAGTAAGCTCTTGGAGCTTTCTGTTCCTTTTTGGACCAGAACGTGTGATCAACTACGTTGTACTGCTTGCGACTTCCGTGTGTCACTTTTCAATGACTACATCTGGGATCAGTCCTGTGATTATCTTTTTTTCAGGTATGTCTGAGGTGGGTTTGGTATTAGTATTGTGTTACTGTGCTTTGGGGCTTGATAGGAATGGGAAAGATGAAAAGTCCTGAGCACTCCTGTGTTACCTAAAAAGGAGTGTGTGTGCAACCTGTTCTGTGATCAGGTGGGAAAGTCTGCAGGGAGAGGGATGCAACATCTCCCATAATCTGTTTTCATGCCTTTCCATTTCTTCCCCATCACTCTCCCTCTCTGCTTTTAAAAAGAATTCAAGTTTCATGGATCAAAAGGCAACTTTACTGCTGAAATAAGCAGATAATCTGTGTGATGGGTTGGCCTCTGGTGTGCCATTGCAGGATGCCTACAAAATGAATGCAGACTGTTCAGCATGTACGTCTCGCAGTGCCTTCAGTCATACAGACTATGATTGTTTCAAGTCAGGTTTTTTTTTCCAGTATCAAGTATTATACTGTCGTGTTCAGTGAAAATCAAATGGTTTGATTTCTTAACAGACTTTTTTTTTGAAGCAAGGTTTGATTAAATGGAGTGGTGGGATTTTTGTTTTCTTCCTATATTGTGATGTCTTTGACTTTAATTATTTTAATTTTTTTTAAAGACTTAAAATTAAGGAGTTCTGATTTCCATTTTCTCTAAAACTGTATCTAATGTGAAGACTTAGTGAAGGATAGTGTAGTAGGCATGCTCCTAATACAGACATCAGATTTGGATTCCTCTTATTTTGGTAAAGTCTCTGTATGTGCCTGTTAACTGATGGAGATGGTGGATGTGTTCAGAGTATGTGCTTGGCCACTGCGAGGTGTGGCAGCTGGCGTAGAACAGTAATGGATAAATCGTCTCCTTTTCCATTATTTTTCTTGTATTACATGTTAGGTTTTTCCTGTGTTTTCCTTACAGTTTCAAAATTTGTATTTCTTTTTGAATACAAATCTTATTTTCCCGTTCATAGAATCATAGAATGTTAGGGATTGGAAGGGACCTCTGGAGATCGAGTCCAACACCCCTGCCAGAGCAGGACCAGTCTAGGGCAGGTTACACAGGAACGCATCCAGGCAGGTCTTGAAAGTCTCCAGAGAAGGAGACTCCACAATCTCTCTGGGGAGCCTGTTCCTGTGCTCTAGCTTGCATCCATTGCCCCTTGTCCTATCGCAGGGCACAAGTGAAAAGAGGTTGCGCCTTTCCTCTTGACACCCAGCCCTCATATATTTATACACATTAATCAGATCCCCTCTCAGTCTTCTCCAGACTAAAAAGCCCCAGGTCTCTCAACCTTTCCTCATAACCGTTATTAAAAGCAGCATTAAAAATACAGTGCTGCACTAGTCTCCTGAGATGAGTTTGGTAGCTGGAAAGATTAAATAAAAAGGTAATTCTTTTATTTACTCAAAGTCTGAATTATTCTGCTTCTGAGATCTTGAAATTAATAATTTAAAAAAAAAGACATGAAAGGCATTAGTATCAGATACTTGTAACATTGATTAAAATCTGTAATCTTTAGCAAGATATTTAGCTATTTATTTTGACTTCCCTGAATTTTAAAAAGCAACCTTGAAGATTAAACATTTGCCTTCTATGAATAGGTGTTTGACCTCTTTTTCTAAAAATTCTTCCTTTGATGTTTATTTTGGGTTTTCTTTATTTAGCTGGGCTTGTTAATGTTGTTTTTGAGCAATTCAGTGGCCAGTAATTGATGGCCAGGAGGAGGTAATGAGAGCAGGGAAAGTTTTAAAATGCTTAATTTTCACTTGTTTTTTGAAACAACTTGTTTTTGTAATAGCCATGCTAATTTTTCATTTGTTATGGTTGAGGCTTGCACAGAAATTATTTGTGGTTTGATGTACATTCTTCCCTCTTATGGCCATTTCATTTCAGTCACTTTAACAGCCATCCTGAGTAACAGTTCCTGATGAGAAGTTTAACTCTTTTCTTCCCAACTCTTTCTCTGGAGGCTGACACAGGGTCTCTAAACCTGACAGAGAACATTGCTTACAAAAACATCAATCTTCAGTTGGTCTGAGAATACAGCAACTACGCACCAAGACTGCTCTCAGGAAAGGATTGTGTTCAAAACAGAATTTAAACATATCCCTAAATTCATTAATGACAGTGGTGCTCAGAAATGTTTTTAAGAGCTTTTCTGAATTAAAATGGCCTCATGAATCTTTTTTCTTTAAAAAAAAAAATGCATGATCCTAACTGAATTCACTTGATTGGCAGGAATAACATGCCTGAGCTCAGTAAACTAAGAGCGAAGATGGTAAAGAAGAAAGGAGCACGAGCATATGCTTGTCAGTGCAACTGGAGATCCATTGATGAATTAACTGACCTCCAAACAGACCAGCAGCTTCGGTGGGTTTGTGGTAAACATGCAGACTGAAGTCCTCTTGTGTGTGGTACCTACTTGTGTGGAAACAGGTTATAAACTCAATTTGGTTCCCATGCAGTTTTCTGAGAACAGATGGAAACCTGAATATTTGTATCTAGAAATAGATTATAACACCAAGGCTTCAACCTGAAAACTTTTTTTCAATTTAACTCTCTTGCAAGCAATATGGGGAGTTGAATTATTAGAAGAAACAACCAGTTTGGAGGGTTTCTGGAAGCTAAATGAGGTTAAAGTTCATACTCAGTAGTGTTAAAGAAAGGAAGAGGAAATCGACAGGTTTAGGTATGGGGCAGAGCACCTTGAGACTGTTCCTCGTAGTTAGCAGAGAGCCTTATTTCCCATGTCTGTAAAATCTTGGACTCAAAATGGTGGGTTGGGATGCAGCCATGACACACAAGCGTATGAATTTCTGCACAGAAATTAATACTGCTGTTCTGCTTTGCTTATAGCTGTTAATGAGCAAGTGGTTGTAGGTCTCTCAAAAAATTACTGCAAGATCAACTCTCACCTTGAACATTTCAGCACACCCCAAAACTTTACTTTCTTTTACCCACCAATAGCGAAAAACTGCAGTTGCTGGAAGTTTCCTTCCAGTTCCTACTGCTTTCTTCAAAGTATTTTCTGCTGACTAAAGACTTTTTACCACGGTGAATTTCTTGGATCTCCCTTCAGCCTTCCCTGCAAGAGGTGAACAAGTTATTGTGCAATTATTTAATATTGTGCAATTTTAAAGAAATTCTGAAGAATATATGACTCTTCTATCAATATTTTCAAGGGGAAAAAGGCTCAGGCTTTTAAAAGTGAGAAAATATATATCCCCACTGACATTCAAATTTGGATTTTTTTCAGTTTCACTTAGCTTTCACTTCAGTTTCACTTCAAAGTACTACATATTCAGAAAGTGTAACTGTCCTGTTTCAACACACTCCCTTCCCCTAGTAACATCATAAAACTGCTTCCAATATCACGTTACTTAGTGAACTGTCTTGCTTACAGTTAATGTCACTATAGTTTATGAGCTCTTTCTTTTCATTATGTATAAATAACACAGGAGGTGGATTTGCGGTTTGGGTGGGCAGAGAGGAAGGAAAGGATTACCAGTCCTGGCAATTACTACATTGAAAAGTGTCTCAAAATGGGAAGTCTGTCAGTACTTTTGCTATGCAGTATATGATATTCTACAGATAAATTAAAAACTACTTACTTTGTGCAGTGTGCCTGGGAGGCCTGGCAGTGCTTACATACACAGTGCTTCGGTGCTCTAGAGTGCATGTTGCAGTGCCACATGTAGCCTTGCTAGTAGGCTCAGAGGTGACTTCGCTTTGGAAAGGTACAACTTGGCATGATGGTATAGACATATTTAGGGTCATGTATTGTTTTCAGTGCAACTGGTGTTTCAGGCTGAAGTTTCAACTGCTGGAGTCTGAAACTGCAGGTTCAGGAGACAGAGGGACCCAGAGACCAGTTGATTAATGCTCCATCAGCTACTGGCAGAGGTCTGCTTGCCTTTCTGTCCTTTGTGAAGAGATAGCCCTTGTGCAGACTGTAAGCAGTAAGTGTTCCTGGGTTTTCTTCAGGTGGGCCTGAGCGATTTCCATTCCCAGAGAACACTAGTGCTAATGGTAAGAGAAGAACCCAGCAACAGTATGTAATTTATTAACAAGTTCTAGAGAAGAATAAACCTACTTTCCATTCTTCTTCTTGAAGAAGAACACAGTTCAAAAAGTGCTGAGTTGCCTTGGCTTGCCGGTTCCAAGGCCTGTTGAAACCGATGACCAAGCACCCCACAGGATGCTCTTTTGGCCTGGATTTGCACTGGAACTTGTGCCACAATGTAGGGAACAAGTTAGGCTCGTGACTTCTGAGCAGGAAACAGGGAAGATCCTAACACCCATCTCAGTTCATGAGACCAAGTCTTATGTGACTTGGAAAAGGAGCATGTCTCCTGTACCCTGTTTTAAACAAGCCAACAGAAATAGTCACCCCCTCTGGAACAGTTTGCACTACCAAGCGTGGGGAGCAAATCGTGCAGAAACAAAAGTTCAAGACATCCGTTCTAGTGATTTTTATGACAAGAAGACAGCCTGCAGTGCTTGAAAAGTGGAGGCTAGGAAGGAATTGAGACAAAAGGCCTAAGAGTGTAGGAGAAGCAAACAGGCTTAATACCAATATCTATTAATGTTAGTCAGCATTTCTGCTAGGTCACCTCATCCCTCAGTCTTGTTACAGCCTAGAGAGTTGAGCTCACTTTCTGTGTAGAGATTGTCATCAGGCGATTGTGTCACTAACGCCATTAAGTGCACTCCAAGCACTGAAAATGTTCAAAGATAATCTTAATTGTAAATGTAAGTGGAAACCTGTGCATTCCCGTGAAATCATCATGTTTGTTCAAGTGTGGTTACTTGTTTCTGGCCTTGGTCAGAACAGTGGGATATGACAACACTTTGTCAAAGTGAAGTTTTAAACAGGTGCAGAAATAGTGCTTATTGTATTGGTTTTCATTACAGAATTTAGCATATTTCTAGATCTGAGAACAGTTACTGTGTCATTAAATATAATTATTTTGTTGGAAAGAGGAGTGGTATTAAGTATTTGATTTCCCTTCCTTTGCTTCCTTCAGTTACATGTTACAAACCACTCCAAAGTCCTCAAATGAAAAGAATGTAAAGAAAGGTAAAATTAGAGCTTCAGTGTTCATTTGATGAAGGTATTGTAAGATTGCACAAGGTTTTCAAGATGCAGCCCAGACCCTAAGTGATATTTCCGTGTCAGTTATCTGAGATAGCAAGGATCATGTTAAGAGTTTTGTTTAAGAATGCCATTCAGCTGTTGTCAAACGGAAGTACTGGAGAAGAGTTTTGCTAAGTATAAATGTGACCATTGTTTTCCTCCAGTTTTTTGCTTTGGAAGAAATAATACCATTTCTGTTTGTGAAATGGGGAAGGTGAAAACTTGAGACTTTCCTTTTGCTTGGGTGGTATGCTTGGAAATTTTCTAGCCTGCAGCATTAAGCTGTAGCAGATCCCTCAACAAAACAAAAGCAATGAAGGATGACAAAATGAGAATCCACACAAAAGCATTCGCTTGGAAATGTAGTCAGTGGTTTAATGTCATACCAACTTTTCTAAACCTGTGTTCCTGCAGTACTTCTGGATAGGAATCCAATCCAGATGTACATAGTACATTTTGAGAGCTTCTCTTTATCAAATGTTAATGTGCTGTTCTAACTATATCTTACTTGTTTTACCTGTGAACTATGGAAGGTGTCCAACCCAGATGCTGTATATAGCTCAGAAGGCCAATTATTAAGGAACTTGCCCTGCCATAAAATTTTAACTTACAGAAGCAGAAGAGCATTACATATTGCAAGCTCTGGACTGTATAAAATTGAATCAAGATTTTGTTTTTCTGAACACTCATTTCAGTTTTGTACTGAAGGTATCCTGCAAATGCTGGGTGCTGGAAGCTGCCACTTGGTGAAAGACTGCTCACTTCTCTTGTTTCCTACCTGTGAGTCTTTGGGTCATGTAACCAGCACAGGTGGTAGTCACACAACAGGAGAGGGGCTGGGTTGGGAGCTGTGTAGGCAAATTTTTCTTACTGCCAGGCTCTTTTTGCACAAGACCTGACGAATTTTGTCTGTTGTGTGACACCAAATAACTGCAGACAGGCCAACCTGGAAGGGCATGGAGTAAAGCAGTGTTGGGTGCTGCTCGTTTGTGAGGGCCACATATGCTGCCTGGGACTTGACAGGTGTGCTTCGAGGAAAGTATTTTTCAATTGTCGACACTTCAATAAAATGAAAAGTTGGAACAAATCTGAACTGTGCATTGGGTAAATTCTATTGTGTTGTTCCTGTCCAAGAGAAGCCTTCTGAAAATGATGTAGGACCGTGTTTTCTCTGTCAGAAGGGTTATGAAATGCCCTTAATACAGAAACATTGTCCAGTTCATAAGAAACAGTAAGTACTGTTGTGTGTGTTTTCTCATATCAGTGGGGATGTAGCAAATACCTGAGAAGTAAATGAGCTTTAATGTTCTTTACCAGATAACATGAGGAGAGCACATTAAATTATAGAGAGCTCAAAAAGGTGGATGCATTTACCAGATGTCTCGGATATTTACCCAGGATAAAAGATGGAGCCAGTTGCTGTGAGAGGTGGCATCTAGCTAAATTTCTTGCAGACTGGGATGCTGGTACCTTTGTGTATCAGTCAAGGCAGGTTATCACTAGCATCATACCGGTCACTTAAAAGTGGGAGATCAACCAAGGAATCACAGCATTTGCTGTCCCCTGGATCTTGCTGTAGAAAACTGTTCTTAGTACCAAGAAGTTGCTCTACAACAAATCTTGTTTCTCCATCATGAAGAAATGCTGTGTGGCCTTCATTAGTCACAGACACAAATATTTCCTGTACTCCATTCTGAATTTGGACTCCAGATGTTGGTGCTGTCTGGGCAGTAATTACTTCCCAGATTTAGTGGGCAGTGTGGACTCGGTGAGAACACACCAAAAACACGCACTGCCTCAGGAGTACTCCTGACTTACCCCCCTTACAACTTGCAGTGTCACAGTGCACCGTTAGAAGGTAGTGTCCGTATACGTTTAATTCACGTTGACCACTTTTATTCTGTTGTGCTTTAATTTAGGGTAAAATGTGATTATACGAGCTGCTCTGCAGAGGGCAGAGCAACACCGCTGAGTGTTACACTTCGGGCTTCTGCTTCACTAAGACAAGCTCATACTTCTGTTTTCTGCAATAGTGAAGGGTTACATTAAACGGACCAAGACCTCTTGCATTTGTTTTCTAAAGGTGTAATTATAAGTGGGGTAGCCAGATCTGTGGCAACTCCATTTGATTTTTGTATGACTTCATCCAAATGGTCCTCAAGTGGTGGACCAATACTGAAGCAGATAAACTTTTTTAGCTGTTGGCTAAAGCAGCATAAAAAAATCTGTGTGTGTATATATGTATATATACACACATAAGTGTATGTATGTTTATCCTCTAACAACATCAGTGGAAGAACTCAGTTGCCTTTGGGATTTACCTTTCACTCTGCCCAAATTAATTTTCCCTGAAAATGTTGTGAAGCGGTTTTGGCAAGTAGAGGTTGTGTAGTTTAGGATGTCATAATGTCCAATACAAAATTTATATAGCACATCACCCAAGATGTTACAAGACGGCAGATCTTAAGAAGAAAATGGTAATAGGCCAAGATTTAGAATTACCAAAACATTGTTTCTATAGCAGAAAGCCATGCAGAAGACGGGAGAAGCTGCAGAGCAGTCTGAGTAATGGCAGGGAGAATCATCCAAAGACCTGCACCCTGCAGTTCATCAGCCATGAGCCCTGGCTAAGGTTTTGGGGAAAAGTGAGTTTTAAAAGGTGGTGCAGGCTGCACATTTGCAAACACTCTGCCTCCCATGAACACATACATACACACAGCGTGGTCCTTTCAGTCTGAACTCTCTGGTTCTTTGGAAATCCAGTCAGTGTGAATGCGCAAAGCAGATTTATAGGGGATGGAAGTAAATGGGATCTCCGATAACCAGCAAAGTCATGTCTATTTCTGTAGAAGGAATGAGGTGCTTTTAACTAGAAACACAAGCATACCTAAACCATGAAACTAGAGTTTGCTTATTTTACTGGTAAAAGAGGGAGTATCATCTAAATTTAGCCTAGTTACACCGTAGGTGAGTGATCTCTGTCACACTTTTTTTACTTCCTTCCTTGTAACAGGAGAAATAGTTGAACAAAAAGTTTTAGGAAAGAGGAACAAGCAAGATGAGTGGCACACTGCGAGAGGTTGCCTGTAGAAAAGTTTTGTGAAAACATTTTTTTCAGGCAAGAAATAAGCCATTGGTTTTTGTTTGCTTCTAAACTAAAGAAGCCACACGTAAGTGAAAGAAACAAAACCAGCATGCTGTAGGGAGAAGTTCAAATGCCCACAAACCATTTGCCCAAAGCAAGGACAAAACTTCATATGGGAGGTGTCCTTTCTAGGAGACTTTTAGGATTGCAATTTCAGGGGTTGGCCCAGAAGACAGGGGTGAATCCACCCCCCCTATCCACTGCCCTGCCGTCACTTCCATCCCAGGAACCTGAGCTGCATAGGGAAGCAAAGTGCAGGAGGGATTTCATCCTCAGACGGTGCCTGCCTGCTTCCACATGAGGATGGTGTGGAACAGGGGAGCTGAGTGTGGTTCATTTAGGTTTGGGGGTTTTTCCTCTAAAACTTGTGAGAAGAGTTTCCTGCAGTATTTTGAAAGCTGTTTCCTGGTGATAGTTTTAGATACAAGAGCTAAGCTGTTCAGATATTATATTTAGATATTATAGAGAGATATTATACCTAGATATAGGAGCTAGGATATTCAGGACTGCTAAAATCCTCTTAGCCAGTGGTTTATAACTGTTACTCAAATATAAGCAAATGATCTTGAAGTTTTTCATGAAAGCTTAGTGAAACTGAAACCCTTATAGCCTCACAGCTTATGCTAAAGAACTGGGAGGCAAAGAGAAGGAAGACATTTTCATACTTGTCAAACAAACATATAATATTCTAGCTCCAAGTACCTTAAATACATCTATTTTAAAATGTGGTTGTCTACAGAGGGGAAAAATATATTAACTAGCTCTTGAATGGTAGTAGGATATTTATAAACTAGCCATAGAATTTTTCAATCTCTATTTAAAGGCAAGCAATATGGCCTTACTCTAAGACAATGCAATATATGTGGTAGTAATTAAACACAGCGAGCGTACATCTTTCAGCTGCTGCAAAGACGCTTTGAAACACTCAGCAATCTGATCGTGCTTGGAAGCCTGTGTCCTGCCCGCCCTGATGTAAACAGCATTCACAGGAAGGCGGGAAGCAGCTACCCGGGACAGGAAGGTTGAATTTAGCATCAAACTCCTTATCTAGGCAGAGCGGGCTGCTCAGGATGCCGGTAAGAAAAAGCGTACAAATTGCTACAGCAGACTGTGATAGCTGCCTGGCCCTTCCTGGGAAGACCATTCACATCCATGTAATCAGGGTACAATCTTGCACGTGCAGATGGGTTTAGGAAGAGATTATATCCTGGGGCCAGTTATCCAAAATAATGCTTACCTTGGTGTATTAGGGTCTCATTCAGTCTTGGTTATCGTCACTTGCAGGAAGAGATTGATCTGCATGCTGAAATAGAAGGGTGTGTGTGTTTTAAAAATAAAAGCTTTATCATAGTAAGAGTTATTATTAGTCTTATTAGCCCTAAAGAAATACAAGCCTTTCCTGAATCCTAATATGCACTGCAATATCTGGTTTAATTTCTAGATTATAGGTTTTATATCAGAGCTGGCATAGCTCTGATTCCAACACTTTAGAGATAAAAGCTGTTGCAGCACTGTTTTACATGCTTGGAACCAGTGAGGCGTCTTGTTTACAAGTGGAAGATAAATGGCTTCAAAACATTCTTCGCAGTGTAATCGGTTGCTCATTAACGTATGATGCCAAGTTTTCTTTTGATTTCTGTGTGTATCTTGGGAAACCCATCTTCTCTGAGCCTACAGCACAGCAAGGCACCATTCAATCCATACATGCTCCTCAGTGGCTGAAATGAAGAGTTAACACAAAACTGTAGCATCCTCTGCATTGATTTTCCTATGAATGATGACTCTTATTTCTCCTGTCTTCCCCAAAGTATACTGCAAAATTATTTCAGATTTTCTCAAAACTTTATTCAAGGTAAGACTGAGACCTGGAAACGCTTTACAGCAGGCTTTTAATTGCATCTTCCCACATATGTCTGAAACACCTCTTTTTTTTTTTTCCATGCTAGATACATATTTAGTTCAATTCCAGTAAGGAAGGCTGGAAACAATTAAGCTATGAAAAAGGAGACTGGTATAAAAGAGCATACCCGTGTCCTGAACAGCAATAAAATATATCTGTCCTAGGTAATTGCAAAGAGAACATTCTGGATTTGAATTGCTAAAACAAGTTAAGCCAAGAAGATATTGGGGTCCATCTGTTCTGCAAACTGAATGTGGGTACGCCCATCACCCATCTCCTGGGCGCAGGAGGATACGGTGACACGACCGTCAGCAGTCTCAGCACCCAGAGTATCCAGCCAGGTGCTTCACGCCAAGGTTGTCGGTGTAAGCTAAAATCCTTAATCGCTCTGTTTTTGCAAAAGATTTTTTTCCCCTGTGGTATACTGGAAATCCCTCCTAAGACCTGGAGAGCATTACTTCTTTATAAAGAATATGTTTGTAAAGGGGATAATTTCCAGATGTCAAATTGTTTCTCAGACCTTGCAATAACAATTCACTACTTAGGGTTCTCAGCCAGTGCTGGGCATGTGGTTACCCTGGGTATTTTCAGGATCCATCGTAAGGCACATGACACCTTTAAATAGGGGAAAAACAAACAGCCTAATAGGCACCTCACGGCAGAGAGCACCTCATCAGGTTTGTCCCAACACATTCTCATGTCGTTGTTCGATAGGGTAACAGGCCATAAAAGAATGAAGCAGCTACTTTCCTTTTCTGACAGATGTTGCAAGTTATTCATATTTCCTGTTCTGCTATTTAAAGGACTAAGGGCTGAAAATGGGAGTTCATTAACTTGTCTGAAATGAAATATTTTCCTCTCTTTCTACAGCCACGTTCAAATGAATGACATAAACGTAGGCCTGGAAGGCACCTCCCAGGAGTGGGTAGTGCCTTCTGCCCTGAGACGGGGCTACCCGTACGGGAAGCTCAGGCTGAACCCTGGTGCAGGTTGCCACCAGAAAGCTCCCTCCAATCTGCAGGGGAGCTGGATATAGTATACGCCAAAGAAAGAGAGACCAGGAGTTTCTGTGCCAGCTGTCCAGTGGGTCCCAGGAGGAACACCCCTCTCTCCCTGCTGCGAGGGGCTGGGCTGTATTTTAGCCAAGAACAGAAGTACGTGCGAGAACGCAGGAGAACTGCAATAAGCTAACACCAGCGGTATTTAGGCACCGAATGCCTCTCTGTGTTTTTGACAATCTCCCCTTAACTGAGCACATTCACACTTCAACCATTTAAAAATAAAACATTGCTTCCCACACTCTCTTCTCTCCTGGCAGCTGTTGTTTTCTTTACAGACTTGAAACTATGCTTATTCATCCTTCAGAAAAAATCTTATCTCAGTCCAGACAGCCTGGGAAAATCTTAGGGCGCGCTTGCAATGCAGACTTTGAGGAAGTAAATTTAGTTTCTCAATGAGTCTAACCAACTCGACTGTTGCCTTTGACAACCATCCTTCTAAACTTTTGATGGAGGAAGCGCTTGCTGCTCTGGGACGTGCAGTCAAGCGCTGTGGACCCTAATGTAGCTTTGAGCTCCAGGAGGTCACAGGCCACATCTGAGAGGCCCAGGAAGGGTAACTAAGAAAAGCAAGTCTGTTGTCAGCAGCCTTAAACTTGCCGTGCTGGCGTGTGTACTGCTGGGGGAAAAAAATGTAAGGGTTTGCAGATTGAAAGAAAGGTTCTGAGAGCAAGGCCACAAGTTGGGCAGCAGCGGCTGTTGTGTTTTTCAAAATACAAAGGCCAAGTCTTCCTGAAATGCAAAGGTGTTTGCAGGAAAATCTTTTCACTCTAATATATTCTGACTCAGCACCAGTATGTAAACTACAGACCATGAACATGCTTGTGTACAAACGTCCTCACGTGAGTTCCTGCCATCCAGGTCAGTGTGGGTGAGCACTGAGGAGCCTGCTTACTGGAAAAGCACACCTGAGGAGCTCCCCTTGCTCTGCTAATTATACTCTAGGAAGCTTTGATGTACGGCACCAACCCAGCCTGCCAACTTCTGGGCTCCATTTTTTTCTTTGTGCACCTTAAATGCAAAGAAAGGGGCTCCCAGCAGGAGCTCCTCAGTGGTTGCTGCTGACGGAGGGTGCTGCATGGGAGATGAAAGCCAGCAGAGATCCTCCCACACATCCTCCTCCCCTAAATCCCACACAGGTAGCAGGGATTTGGGGCTCTACCTTGTAAGAAGAAGGAGTCTGTCAAGCCAGGAGTGCGCTGAGCCTGGGGAGGGCAGGTGCCAGCAGCCGGAGAGGGAGGAGGCAGGCTGCACTTTTTTAAAAGTTCAGGGAGTTCAGACAACGAGTACTCACAAGCATTACTTACCTTTTAAAATGCTAGCCATTAAAAAAAAAAAAATTAAAGATCACAGTAAGAATTAGAATAAGCTACAGCCACAGCCTTAAATCAGTTTAAATAAAATGTGGTCCTGACCCAGAGATTTTTACATCTTATAGCCTGGAGAAATTATCTTCATTTGATTCATAAAATAAATCAACATCATGCAAACAGCATCAGGAACTTAATAGTGTTGAGAGGAGTTGATGCTAAAATAAGGTACAGGGGCGCTGAAACGCCTCCCAGCAGGACAGCCTGACATGTGGTTGTGTAATGGGGATAAGTATGGTATTTCTTTGGAGCATTAACCTCAATTAAAGGATGAAATGGCTGGGCGGCTGGACAGGGATCAAGCGACACTCCTGGTCACTGCTGAGGCCTTGATAAGTATAGGAGAAATTGCAAGACCATCATTTAAATACAGAAACTCACTCAGGAGCGCATTTTTCTTGCAAGGGATTTCTTCTCCCTGCAGGACCAGGTCTGCTCTCAGGGCAGCTGCGGCTGGGGAGGAGGGGGTTCAAGGAGGTCTTCAGCATCCCCACCCCATTACACCTGCACCCAGCGCTTGGAGGGCACGGCTCCTGTCTGGCCCTGCTTACCCACGGGCTGCCGTGGCTGTCTGCAGAGCCGAGCGGTGCTTTCCAGGGATGGCAGCTCGACAGAGCGTTAGGGACTGATGCAAAACCAGTTTATTGTGTCTATTATGCAGCTGCTTTGGGAGTTACATACCTAAACTGTGCATCACGGTGGGAGAACGTTCCCCGCGCAATGCTGCTTGTTGTCAGTAATCCTCTCAACTCGCTGCTCAAAATACAGCGTGCAGCAGTTGCTGCCGTGCCATGGAAAAACGTGGTACGCATCAAAGTCACATAGAGCCTGATCTTCATCTGGGGTCAGGCCGTGTAACGCAGGGCAATGGCTGCCGCAGCCGGTCCATCCCGCCGGAGCCATTCCTTCCCATGAGAGCACAGGCAAGGCCACACATCGACAAGAGGCACTGCTTTAACTCCAGCACCCTTCAACAGGATTACTCCAGATTTTTCCTTGGGGACCTAAAAATCTGAATTTAGCCAACAGCACATACCCAAATGCCATTTGTTTGAGTTCAATCCACCGGCTTTGCTTCAGTTTGAGAGACATCTACAAGGAACAAACCTCTCCAAATGTTTTACAACTTCAAAATGGATTTTAAGATGCTACTGGCTGTGTAGGACCTGTAATACATTGTGCCCTTGCAGAACTGCCTTGTATCTGGCAAACAACACTGCGATCATCAGCACAAACTTAACCCTGTCATCTCCATGATAACACGCTAGATAGGCTTACTGCAAAGGCTGCCCACTGGGGTGGTATGAGCCTTCAGTAAAGGGAAGACTGGTCCTTGTGTAAGTATATTTTTAAAGCACATATTCAAATTATAGAAAAACAACAGTCAAAGATCCTGCCCACTAGATGAGGATTTTGAGGTTTCCAAGCGTTGGCTCGCCCTGTTTCCTCACTGGCCCCGGGCTGCCAGCTTTCCTCTGCTGCTGACGTTAATACAGACGTGGTTTTGTTGCAGTGACTTTCATGCTTATAACTTCTTGATGGGATGAGCAGGGCTGGCACACACATATCCCCTCAACCATCACCACTGCTAGTTTCTGGAGGTCTTCTGCTCTCAAAACCAGCTCCCAGAATTGTAACAGAATAAGACCTGAGTCAAATGGTGTTAACACGTGATTGCACACCAAAAAAAATCGTCCATTGCCACTGATTAAAGGCAACATGAAGGCATTTGGCTGATGTGCTCCCCTAAACTGATCCTGTGTCTGAGCACTAAAATATCCTCCAACTTAGGCAAGGCGAGCTGGCTCTCGGAGAGCTTCCCTCTAGGACCGGTTTAACGTGTGCTGGGGAACAACTGACGGTGCCTTCGCTTGGTTTCGAGTGTGCTGGTTACATCAGACCAGCTGGGATGATTTTGCATCATCCCTTTCAGCTCTGTCTAGAGTTAGGAAGCCAGAAATAAGAACTGTCATCCAGAATTTGATACTCTCCTAAGGAAACTAGTTTGAATTATACCTCAGGAGCTTATCTAAATGTAGAATTGCATTAATTCAATGAAACAATTAAACTAATTGAAGCTTTTGCAAAACACTGTGCACGTACTCCCGCTTGCATTTTAACCAGGTGTCTTTCATACCTGTCTCCACCATCTCTTGCTCCAGTGGTTTTCAGTGTGTGCTTCCTCCACCTTCAGACAGGTCACCAAAAATAACTGAGAAAAGCAGTTTGGCAACAGGTTTGAATTCCTCTGGGGTAAGCACTGGAAAGTATCTGGGTGAAAGACAATTTTAAAAGATAAAAAAACACCAGCTTCTTTAGTTAGCTAAATGTACATGTAGCTAAAGCCTGGTGAAGACACCCGCCGCTCCCTGGGACAGTGCCGCCTCGGGAGCGATCTGGCCGGCCGTACCGCAGCACAGAGCAGAGGTGCTGCAGCAGGGCACTCGGTGGAGACCAAATAGCTGCAAGGTAGGATCCCACCCTGTCACTTATTTTCCCCATGCTGGGTGCTTCGAAAATCAAAAATCACAGCCACTGACCACCTCATCTCTGCTAAGGCCAGGGCTGCTCAGGTCCGCTGTGATCTCCAGAGCACCACTGGCCAGCTGCAAACCTGGTCCTTGCTCTCAGGTGACCAACCCCCAGCACACACAAGGCACTACATGGCACTGCCCTTCCCCCTGTCCCCTACCAAGAGATGTGCTCCTACAGGTAGGTCTGCAGAGATGTGCCCGCACTGCTGTGGTTTGGCGTTACAGGGAGCCCTCAGCCTTGCTGGCAGGTAGCAAGTTGAACCGAGCTACGTCTTTGGGGGAGATTTTGCATGCGTGATTTCTTGTTCAGTATTTTCCCACAGCTAAAATACCAAACATTGAGGCTGAAGGGTTTCGAGTCTGTGTTCATGCTGAAATGCAGTGGTTATTTTATAGAATTATTACTGTATGAAAGTGTACACTTCAGATCTCCTCTAAGGCAAATTCTGGGGTAGTGACATGTGGCAGGAAGGAGAAAGGCTTACTGGGGTTTCATCCCTTTTCATTCTTTAAACCACATTTTAAAATTATAGAAATCATAGAATCATAGACTCATAGAATGGTTTGGGTTGGAAGCATCCTTAAAGATCATGTAGTTCCAACCCCCCCTGCCACAGGCAGGGACACCTTTCCACTAGACCAGGTTGCTCAAAGCCCCATCCAGCCTGGTCTTGAACACTGGCAGGGAGGGGGCAGCCACAACTTCTCTGGGCAACCTGGTCCAGTGTCTCTTTCTCTTGTCTCTGGTATGCACCTCTGCTGCTCTCAGTCATTGGCTCAACGGCTATCCAAACAGTGACTTTTCCATGAGTCTTGTAGCCACATGGCCTGCACAAAAGGGTCCTCACTAAACGTGACCACAAGCAATGGGGCACTCAGAACAGAAAGTCTCTCTAGGACACAGCAGATGCATGGCCTATGGGATGCTCTGCCCACCACGCCTTACTTAGATGCTGCCACTGTGCAACTTTGGAAACGGCAACTTCAGGAACATGCTGGATGAATTATGTACAGGTTTGAGCTATTTCTGATTTCCACTGGGAAGACTCAGCTTGTAGAAGGAAAGCTCAGGTACTGGAGGAATGAGAAAAGTCAAAACCCCCTCGAAGCTACGGATCTTTGTTCATGACTTTGGTGCTCTACACTGCATGGAGATCCAATCCCTACTACAAGCAAAAATGAGACGATCAAAAATGTGAGGTGATCAAAAATGTGAGGTGAGTATTCCACTAAAAAAGAAAATAAAAGCCAGAGCCTGGACCTTTAAACCCCACATGTGCCTCTGCCAGGAAGGCCACGGCACTGCCAAACACCAGGAGCAGCAGCTAATACCCTTCCTGTATAACACCATTGTCATTGTTTTTTGTTGTTTTTTTTTTAATTTACTCAAAACCTAAGCTCTGTTCTGAAGCATCAGACTGCCGGAAAACACCTTCTAGTCCCATAGGGTGCTCATAACCAGGCAGGTGGGTGTAAAATGGCACCTCACACTGTGGGGGCTGAAGTGCCCTTCTCCAGTAGACGCTGCCCGCTTGCCAGACTGAAAGTACCACTGGACGAGGTGCCCTGGAACTGGGGAAAACTGCCTGCTGGGCTGGATCAGGCCCCGCTTCTGGCCTGGAATGCTCATCAATGCCTCTTTCAGAGCAACAAGTTTAGCACGAGACACCTGAGCAAACATCCCCGTGTTTCCAGGCTATTTGCATGTCCCGGGGTTTCGAGATGTCCCTCCCTTGCCTCCGCAGGTGCCCCCAGCTTGGCTGCACCCCGCTTCGCACACCACAGAAACAGGACCCACATCTTTACCCAAACCCACGTGGGTTTGAAGAAAGTTTAGCCTCACGGGTACTGACTGAGCTAGTCCTTGATGCTTCGGCTGCTCCGTTCTGCTCGGCGACACGAGCGCTGCTTTTTTCCATCAGGGAAATGGCTGTAGCAAAAGAAAAACAATCATTCTTTTGGTTTTCTTCCCCTCTTAAGAAGACTTTCAAAAAGCAGAGTTTCTGTGGCTTCAGCCTCAAACCCTTCTGAGGTCCCTTTCGACCGCAGCTTCTGCAAAGGCTCGCGTGCGCCGTGGGCGTTTGTTAGGGTGGTGGTCGCTGGTGGGTGCAAGGGGAAAGGCGGGTGCTGCATTTAGATCCCCATTTTCTGGGTAAGTAAAGACATGGCGAACAAGAGATGTTCCTCTCAGCTTTGTCCCCACCAGCGAGCCCCTTGCCCCGTGCCCTGCGCTGCCCTGAAGCTTTTATAAAGCTCATGCCTTTGCCAGTGTGGGACGTGGCAGGTGTAAATACTGAGAGCCGCTTTGGTCCGCTCAGAGGCTCTGCGAAGCATCCCTACGGCAGAGCTGCCATGGGTGGGTTGGTCTTACAGAGCTAGGGAATTGATTTTTTTTGTGCTGATATGACTTGGAGGGGGTAACACTGGGGGGGGAAAGTCTATGTGTCTGGAGAGGAGTGTAAAACTAGATGGCTTTGTCCAAAGTGAGGTCGGTCCGGAGAGGCCCGAGCATCCATGCAGGCCAAAATGGGGGACCTTATTTCCCCCATTGGAGAAGCTCATTCGGCAGGGGGCAGGAGATGCCAGTGAGGGGCAGGAGGCTGCAGCCAGCTGCTGCTTCCCATGCCATGAGGTTAATAACCCCATTTTCTCTAAGCGCTGTGAAAGACCAAAGACAGAATATACGTGCTTGCCATGCAGCCGCACGGGTATTGCGAGCTCAGGGGGGCCAAACTGCGCCCTAGCCTGGCTCTCCTGCCCATGGCTCCCAGCGGTGCCACCAGGCAGTGCCCACCTGGGGCTCAGCACCATCCCTGTGCCCCACAGGGATGGGACAGGGACTGGGAGCTGGCACGGATGCCATGCAAAGTGCCTGGAGGAGGGTGCTGTGGGCTGGCCCCGTGGCACCACACAACCGCCCGGGCAGCTCTGGCTCTCAGCCAGCCCCCGTGTCACACATGCCCTGCTCGATGGCCGCTATATTTAAAATTACCACCGCCTTCATGCTGAGACCACGGGGTCTTCTCTGACACCCAGCAGTGTCCCCTGCATTTGTAGGCCTGGCTGATTGTGAGCTCCATGAAGCACACGCTGTGCCAATTAGTGCTGATTACTGTTTACTCCCTGCATCCCTACCCACCTGCAGCAAGTTAAAATAAATGAACGATATTTAAATGATAGTGCATTTGTGATCCCTAGTAATTTCCCTTGAAGTAGTTATGATGAGCACATTAACTGGTACTAATTCATCATGCTGCTCATAATTTGGCCAGGATTCAGACAGGAGAACCTGTTTTCATAGCAGCTAATAAACGGTGGTTTATTGCTGTCCTACCAGGTGTCCCGTAGCTGCAGACTCCTTCCTAGCGCAGAAGCCATGAATGTCTACTTCTCTTGGCACGCGCGCTTGGTTAGAGAGACGATACTTTACAAATAGGCCAGGTTGGTTATGATTCAGCCCTAACCACCATAAACAGTCTTTCTCTTTCATCAAGGGAAAAATGGGTGGAGCAAGCATCTACCCATTGGTTCCACCTAATGCCACGCAGCTCAGGTGCATTGTTCACAGGCCTTGCCTTAAAACTTAGTGCAGGCTTAGGAAACCAAATTATACCATGACCTTGCTTATGCATCATGCTTACAGCCGTTTCAGGTTACACAGGCGCCCCGTGCTCCTGAGGTTCCCACTGAGACCGGACCTGCGATGGGGACTGGTCCAGCAGCACCAACGGGCTCCGACCCAGTCCCAGGCGTCGATGGCAAAGTGGGGAGCCGAGGGAAAAGAGGTTGGCAGGATCCCCAGGTCCACACAGGCAGTTGGGCTCTGTGCTTACCCCACCTCAGCAAGGCAGGAATTAAATTAAAACCTGGCTTATGAAGGCTGCGTGGGCTCTGCTGGCTCACGCCAGGATGTTAGATGAGGGGGCTCATCTTGTCAGCCAGAGAAATGGAAAGGCTGGGAGAGGAAGCCAGGGCTGAGAGTTCCATCCCACTCTTGCCAGCACACCCAAATGCTGGAAGGGAACATGCTCGCCCAGTGACCGAGCAGAAACCGCTTACAGGGATGGCGAGGGGATTTGCTTGTCAGTGAGCCCCTGTAATTTGAAAGGGTTTGTCCTGGTGCGAGCGAGGACAGTGGGCACGTACCCCTAGGGGATGCGGGAGAGCTTGCCAAGTCCCTCCTTATGGCTAAAGATGCTAAGCTTCTGCTTTTGATGATCAGAGGGCTGGAGCACCTCTCCTATGAAGACAGGCTGAGAGAGTTGGGGCTCTTCAGCCTGGAGAAGAGAAGGCTCCGGGGAGACCTTATAGCAGCCTTCCAGTACCTGAAGGGGGCCTACAAGAAAGTGGGAGAGGGGCTTTTTACAAGGCCAAGTAGTGACAGGATGAGGGGGAACAGTTTTAAACTGAAAGAGAATAGATATAGATTAGATATTAGGAAGAAATTCTTTACTGTGAGGGTGGTGAGACACTGGAACAGGTTGCCCAGAGAGGTTGTGGCTGCCCCCTCCCTGGCAGCGTTCAAGGCCAGGTTGGATGAGGCTTTGAGCAACCTGGTCTAGAGGAAAGGTGCCCCTGCCTGTGGCAGGGGGGTTGGAACTAGATGATCTTTAAGGTCTCTTCCAACCCAAACCATTCTATGATTCTATGATTAAAACTATCAGTTAATAACAGCTAATAGGAGAAGAAAGAAAATTGCGTTTGGTGGTCCCAGTCGAGGCCATATCAAGACCTGATCAGTGGTGGCTCCCGAGCCAGCGATACCCTGGGGTTGCTAGCAGCGTCATGGAAAGCTGCAGTGGGTTTGCTTTGGGTCTGGCTGTGTCACTGCACAGCAGCACCATCCCTGCCCCACGAAGTACTGGAGCATCCCTGTCCTACCCCTCCACTCACAGCAGCCAACTGCGCTTCAGGCCTTGATATCGAGCTGCCAGGCTGAGGGAAAAGCAGTTCAGCCAGGAGCAGGAGGCATTGCAAGATCCTCAGGTTAGGTCTGGCTCTCCTTCCCTGCAGGAACAGTCTCATCAATGCCAAGTGCTTCTGGCTGTTGTAAGATAAAAGCAAGTCCTGGTCCACCCACTTTTGCTCACCGTTGATGATGCACCACCCACACAGTGATGGCAAATCTTGTGGGTGTCCGGCCACAGGCTCAAAATCAAAAAAGCCTCGTGGCTGAACAGCCCCAGCAGTGAGCCCGACCCTCCCCATGTGCAGTCGCATGACGAGCCACCAGCGCCAGCGGGCAGCACGTGGGGACTGTCCCAGAGGAGCTGCTGCTTGCAGCAGTGCCGGTTCCTCGCTCTCCAGCATTTCAGAAGACGTTCTGTGAAAGAACGTGTTACTTTTTGGATCCAGGCTACTTTTACTCAGTCAATACTCCTTGTGACTTCAGGAAGATTGCAAACAGGCAGAGGATTGCTGGGGCATTACAACACACGTGCAGCTTTGCCTTGTAAAAGGACAGCCGCACCATGGCCTCAAGCAGTTATTTCGCTTGATATCTCCCTACTCAAAACCCAGGTGAGCAGCTGTGCAAAACAGACTGCGGACACTCCGGGGGGTGCTGCGAGTTTATTAGGTATTTAGCCAGGCACCAGTTGCCCTTGATCAGTGATCCGTCACCTAACAATGAGGCTAAGTCAGGCCTGGATGTTCGAAATTACATTGTGATTCCCTACATGCTTTGTGATGTCATCAGAAAATGTCTTGATTTTTTTAAAAAAATGCAAAAGCAAACCACAAACAGGACTGGTATGCCTTAAAGTGGGTGGGGGTGGTTTATCACACACTAATGCAGACTCAGATTCTTTCTCCAAGATGCAGCCAACTTCATGTTAGTTATACTTGGGCATCTCTCCGCTTTCCCAGGCACAGGTCTCATCTAAAGTCCAATTTTCTCCGTTAGCAGCACAGGGCAAGGCGAGGGCCAGCCCTGTGCTGAGGGGGGAGAAGAGGTGTTTTATAGTCTGAAAGGCTACAGAAACCAAAAGCATTGTGCATTTTCTACCACACTATCCTCATTTTCTGCTGTAAACTCTGGAGGGTCCTCACCCCTGCAACCTCTTCTGCACGCCAAGTCCTTGCAACAGATAGCTTGCTTGGCCAAACAACTAATCAGCACTTTATCCCTGCAGGTAACAGCACGAAGGTAATCCTGCTCCTCTCTGCATCTGCTCACCTCTCCAGCACCCTCCATCCTCCACAGTTGGGCTGTGCCTATTAGCAGCTCTGTGCCCACAGCAGCCCCATTGCCCAGCTATCTCCCTCTCCCCATCACCCTGACCAGCAAAGGGCTGGTTGCTAGCAGCAGCTCCTGGCCCAAGGATGGCCAGACACTGGCACACACCCCAAAATCATGTATGATGAAGGGCTAAAAAACACCTGTTTTACCTTAGCAGAGGGGGTGCCTGTTGGGGTGATGGAGCAGGCAGGGTGATGCGGGGTGCAAGGAGCCACATCTGAGCTGCCGGCTGCCCGCGTGGTTACAAGAAGAGCTGGAAAGTGCATGTTCTTACTGGTTTTTAAATAGAAAAGTCAGACCCCAGAAAATTTCTGTTTCAGTCAGGATGTTTAAGTGTTTTTTAAGCTGTCTGAAGGGAAAAGGGCTGCTCAAAGTAGGGATTTTGGCCTTTCATAGAATCACAGCATAGCTGGGGTTGGAAAGGACCTCTGGAGATCATCTAGTCCAAACCCCTGCCAAAGCAGGTTCACCTAGAGCATGTTGCACAGGGTCGCGTCCAGGCAGGTTTTGAATATATCCAGAGAAGGAGACTCCACAACGTCCCTGGGCAGCCTGTCCCAGTGCTCTGTCACCCTCAAAGTAAAGAAGTTTTTCCTCATATTCAGATGGAACTTCCCATGTTTCAGTTTGTGCCCATTGCCCCTTGTCCTGTCTCTGGGCACCACTGAGAAAAGTCTGGCCCCATCCCCTTGACACCCACCCCTAAGGTATTTGTAAGTGTTGGTAAGATCCCCCCCTCAGTCTTCTCCAGGCTAAACAGACCCAGCTCACTCAGCCTCTCCTCATAAGAGAGACGATCCAGTCCTCTGATCATCTTTGTAGCCCTCCTCTGGACTCTCTCCAGTAGTTCCTTATCTTTCTTGAACTGGGGAGCCCAGAACTTCACACAGTACTCCAGGTGTGGCCTCACTAGGGCAGTGTAGAGGGGGAGGATAACTTCCCTCCAGCTGCTGGCCACACTCTTCCTAATGCACCCCAGGATACCATTGGCCTTCCTGGCCCCAAGGGCACATTGTTGGCTCAACCTGATACGAGCCGTGCTGGTGCTGGGGTCTGCCCAAGGTGCATGAAGGGATCAGCAGGGAAAGGAGATGCACTCACGCTTGGGCAGACCCTCACACCAGGCAGCGCCCAGAGCAGCAGGCCCACAGCCAGTCCCCAAACACCAAACAGGGACAGGGGCTCATGGGATCCAGCCCTGGGTGCTGCCAGGGGACACCACGCTGTGCCCAAGCACCAGCAGTCAGGGCAGAGAGAAGCAGTGCTGGCAGGCAGGAACAGGGCAGGGACTGTGTTGGCACCATTACTAATTTTTACATTATCACTTTCTACAAAACTGCGGCTTTGTTTCCTCCTGCCCAGGGAGAGACCACCCCGCCAACAGAAATGTCCAGCAGCACCAGAGTCATCCCAGACCAGACTAACCACATCTCAAATCTTGGTTTTTGGTTTTTTTTTTTTTTTACCCATTTTACCTTCTTGTTCTCTAATCTGTCTTCCCTTCCTCTTCCTTATCTCACTTCCAGGCCTTTCTCTCCCTTTTTTGCCTTTGCAGCCCCTTCCCTGGCTGTCCTCCCCCCCTCTTTAGCAGCATTGTGGAGAAAACCATCACCCCTAAACATGGCTGCTGCTACTCAGCAGTGCAGATGATGGCCCCACGTGCCCCCCCGTAACTCTTACCTTGCAGGCTCAGCAGCTCTATTGCAGGCTCATAGCTCTTCCCTGTCTGCATCCGAGTGGGCAGCAGCTGAAGAAACTTTCTGGACCTAGGCAGGAGCCCAGGCGGTGCCTCCAGCAGCCATCACACCACCAGCAGCCACCCAAGAGGGGGATGCTGGGTTTACCCAGGCCAGTCCCAGCCCTCCACTGCCAGAACTTCAGCAATGAGAGATGCTCTTAAATTATTAAGCGAGAGGCCTGCCTTGCTTAAAGAGTTTGTACTTTTAAGCCATTAAGCCCTTTGCCATGGAGGCCAAGGGCAGGGATTGACCCCAGGAAGAGAACCAGAGGCAAGGAGAGCAGAGACGTGCCCAAGGTGGCAGGATCAGGCTTTGGAAAGGGCTTTAAAGCCATTAGCTACACCATAGCTTCACTAGAAAAGACACCAAAGCTGCCAAATAAAAGAGAAGATAAAAAGCAGGAGCAGGGTAGCACCTTGCATGGAGCTGCCACCTCTCAAGAATTCAAAAATCACAAGTCAATGCTTAAAAAGCAAGAATTTACATATAACACACTTGGGCTCCTTATTTTTCCTTCAGACTGGAAGCCTTTAGGGTTTCAGTTTTCCTCTCAAACCACTTACTGCATAATGAAACCTGACATTTCGATGTACTTCATGTTACTCCAGGGAGGTGGAGCTTTAGAAAATCACCAAATATATCAAGAGCCGGCAGCACCGCTTTCGTTGCCCTTTGCAGCCGTCTGCGATGCTAATAGCCAGCAAGATGGTTCCTCCACAGTGGGCTGCTGGAGCAAAGTCCTGACTTCTCTGCTGAAGGGAAAAGCTGTGCAGTGGCACCAATCCAAAAGAAATTACAGCAAAACGTGAGAGGGGCAGAAACTGGTTGGGAAGGAAATTAATGACCAGCCACGTAGCGCTGCCAGAAGTCTCCGTACACATGGCCTCCAGCCTGCCTTCTCCGAGGGCTCTTCTCAGTCTTGGTTTCTCATCCAGTTTGTGTTTTGACACTCAGAGGTATGGTTTTAGCCAGGTCTTCTGAGGAAAGCAAGCCTTCTCTCTTACACCGCACACCCGTGTGCCTAAACAGTGTTTGAACCTGCTCACCATATTTTAACATAATTTGATAAGGGGAAAAAAAAAAAGTAGAAGCCTGTGGAAGCCTTGTGAAGACAGAGATAGTGAGTAAAGATCTTGCTGTCACCCTCATGGCCAGACAGGCTGATAAATGAAGCTGGCTTGCAGCAGGCATCAGGGCATCCCGCGGCAGAGCGCACCCCCGGAAACTCATCCCTCCTGGCTCACACAGCTGCCTGTTTACAGCACGTCTGTAAAACTCTTGCTATGGACAGTTCCAGTGTTTTAGAAACACATGCAGCATCTCTCTCATCCTACGTGGCAACAGCTTCACGTTACGAATGGTGGCTCTGGCACTACATGTCAGTACACGGGTACCAGGGGGGCTGAAGGGTTCAATGGAGAAAGGCCCCGGAGGATACGGTGCCTCCGCATGATGATCAGCAGAGGCCCTTTGGTCCACGGAAAGCACGGCCTAAGTGAGGTTAAGGCAATGAGGAGGTTTCTGTGCATGCAGCACGGTCTCCCTGTGATGTTCTCCACATTTAGGTGCCTACTCGGTTTGTATCATGAGCCTCCTATCTGATTTCCTTCCACGATAAGGCTTTTAATAACTAACTGCATACACAACAAAGTAAATATTCAATCATCTCAGAGCTAGATTGCGGATCAAGTATCTTCAGATCTTTCTTCTTTCCCTTTTTAAAAAAAAGAACCAAACCTACACATGCAGCCTGTAGGGGAAAAGATTGCTCGCTTCGCACTTGCCTCAGCTCATCAGATAAATGAGCAACTACCAGTTTTGTACTTTGCAAAAAACAGACGAGGAAGCTGCTCCGCGGTAACGTGATGGTGAAGAGCCGGGTGCCTGCCCAAGCCTGGCTCCTCTCCTGCGCTTGCTCTTTAGCTCTGTCCTCCAACCCGGCGCGCTGGTGTGCCAGCACGGGCTGCCTGAGCTGTCTCTGGCTGGGAGAGGAGGTGGGTGGCATCTCCTGTGTCCTTCCCCACCGAGTGGCAGGGCTGCATTCATACAGACTCAGACTAAAGAAAAACTCTAGCGAGACTGTGGCTACAAAGCCCAGGCTCAAAACAGAGGGAGGAAAGAGGGAACAGGAGACACAAAAGCAACTGGCAGCAAAGCTTTCCTCCTTGCCCTCAGCTTATAGGCAAACAGCAGAAACTGGCTGCCTTTCCCTTCCCCTCCATACCTTTCTTGCTTTCCACCACAGCATGCCAGGAGAGCAGCAATTTCCTTTCTCAGGTGCTCCTCTGTGAACCCCTCGGGAAGCAGCCTCCATTTTCACATCAGATGCAAGCGTTCCCTTATCTGCATTTGCTCCCTGGGTTGGAAGAGCTGCCCTCCCTTGCAGCTGCAAGGAGTTTCATGCCTCTGCCTCAGCGGAGCACATCATAGAAGCAGAGGCATTGCACAGGCCCCGCCTTAGCACAAGGAGAGGACAGAAAACGGCCATAGCCCAGCCACCGAGGAGCTCCCCGCTTCGCAGCCGCTGACCACAGCAGCTCCTGCAGCCCTCGCTGCCCCATGGTGTTCTTAAGACAAGCTGCATTGGAAACCTATTAAGCACAGCTCAAACTATTGACATTATAAGCCAGCGTGCAGGGGAAAGGGAGATCAATGGTGTCTTTGACAGGATGAATGAATCTGGGTAGAGCAGGGGACTGACTTAAAGAATTGGGGGAGGGTTTCTGAATGCATGGAAGTTTCCTTGAAGGCTGCATCACAAGCTGCACTGTGAACTAGGCTCCACTCGACGCCAATCACGCCCCTGGATACAGCCCATGCTCAGCCCAGGGACACGGCTGCTGCCGAGCAGGCGGCTGAACCAGGCAGATGTCGTCTGGGGTCAGGCAGGCTCTGACGCAGCTGGGATTTAGACTGTTTAGAGCTTTGCAGAGCATAAGCTGCACCTTACACCCACCTTCTAAAAAAGCCCCAGGAGTCATAGCAGCCAGTGCAGCCACAGCCTGGGAAACCCTCTCCTTCCCCCCATGGCCTCTGCAACTCCCAGCACAAGCAGTTACACAAATTACAAGAGGAAAATCCCATCTACAGCATTACTTTATAATTTAACCTTGGTTCAGCTACCCCCATGCCATTACATGCGAAACATGCACGTCAATCTGCTTTGACTTCTCCATGCATCAAGACAGCCCCGGTTGCAGCCCTGAGGAGGACTTGGGGGTGATGGCTGACGAGAAGCTCAACATGAGCTGGCAATGTGCGCTTGCAGCCCAGAAGGCCAACCGTATCCTGGGCTGCATCAAAAGTAGCGTGGCCAGCAGGTCGAGGGAGGTGATTCTGCCCCTTTACTCCTCTCTCCTGAGAGCCCACCTGGAGTAGTGCATTCAGCTCTGGGGCCCCCAACATAAGAAGGACATGGAGCTGTTGGAACGAGTCCAGAGGAGGGCCATGAAGATGATCAGAGGGCTGGAGCACCGCTCCTGTGAAGACAGGCTGAGAGAACTGGGGCTGTTGAGCCTGGAGAAGAGAAGGCTCCGGGCAGACCTTATAGCAGCCTTCCAGTACCTGAAGGGGGCCTACAGGAAAGCTGGAGAGGGGCTTTTTACAAGGGTATGTAGTGATAGGATTTAAGGAGGGGGGATGGTTTTAAACTGAAAGAGGGTAGATTTAGATTAGATCTTATGAAGACATTTTTTCCTGTGAGGGTGGTGAGACACTGTAACAGGTTGCCCGGAGAAGTTGTGGCTGCCCCCTCCCTGGCAGTGTTTAAGGCCAGGTTGGATGGGGCTTTGAGCAACCTGGTCTAGTGGAAAGGTATCTCTGCCTATGGCAGGGGTGTTGGAACTAGATGATCTTTAAGGTTCCTTCCAACCCAAACCTTTCTGTGATTCTGAGTTGTTTCTCTGTGACTCATCTCCCCTTCTCCTTTATCTGCCCTTTTTTCTTCCAAATCTTTTAGAGAAGGCAGGTCTAGGCATTTATACGAAGTGAAGCAACAAAGGAGCCCTTATCTCAGCGGGGATGCAGGGCTGTTTCTGTAACAGCCAGGGTGTTGCCTCGCAGAGGCGTTACAGCCCAGGGGGAGAAGCACCGCTCCCTGCTCCCCCAGCTGCACACCAGCCTCCCTGCCCATGAGCTGGGTGACACCTGCACCGGGACACGCTTCTCCAGGGCAGACACAGAGTCCTTAGCACCAAGGCAAATGGCCATCCCGGTTTGCTCCGTGGTTCCTTGCTCCGAGCACCACATCCTCCCCCCAGTTTCCAGATGGTCGGAAGCGCAGCAGCATTGGAAGCCACACCGGGGGGTTACAGTTACCGCACCAGGCATAATACTCCCCTGCCTGCATTAAACTGCTTTGGGCACTAAGGACAAACACATTCAGGTGAGGAAAGTCCTCTTCCCACTACCATAAGCTATCATAGTACTAACACCCACAGACACCCTATTTTGATCATAGGCAGACCCACAGGTGGGGCACGATGAACCAGGGGCCGTGTGTCATCTGGGACACAACCATCCCAAACGCAGCAGGCTACGCCAAGACGTTTAGCGCGTGAACTCCGGGCTGGAGCAAATCAAGTCATCGCACTATGCTGGCAAGGCCAAACTGAACCGATACCAGCACTTCTGCTAGAAAACACGGAAGTATTTAAGAGGTTGGATAATAGTTCTCCCACCTAGAAAGAAACATGGTATGGGTGAGAATGCATGGTAGAGCAAAGGGATGGCAACAGGGGGAGGGAAACGTCCTTGTGTGAAAAACCTGGGTACAAACAAAGAAAATACCAGCAACTTTTGGAATCTCTTCCTCTATCTTTCCAAAACCATAACAATTTAAGCTTTCTCTTTCTCTCGTTTTTCTTCTGGGGAGAGGGAGACATGACAACACAGGGGGGATCAACAAAACTGAAATAAAGATGTTACCAGAAGTTTATAGATGTAAAGCAGCACTATATGATCCAACTCACATGAGGCAGAAATATGCCCTTGCAGCAAAGGTCGCTAACAGTATCCCCAGCTGCATTAGAAGGAGTGTTGCCAGCAGGTAGAGGGGAGGTGATCCTTCCCCTCTACTACTCAGCACTGGTGAGGCCACACCTGGAGTACTGGGTTCAGTTCTGGGCTCCCCAGTACAAGAAAGATATGGACATACTGGAGAGAGTCCACCAAAGGGCCACCAGGATGATTAAGGGACTGGAGCATCTCTCCTACAGGGAAAGGCTGAGAGAGCTGGGACTGTTCAGCCTGGAGAAGAGAAGGCTCAGGGGAGACCTCATCAATGTGTGTAAATACCTGAAGGGAGTATGCAAAGAGGATGGAGCCAGGCTCTTTTCATATGATGCCCAGTGACAAGACCAGAGGCAATGGGCACACACTGAGACACAGGAGGTTCCCTCTGAACATCAAGAAACATTTTTTCCACTGTGAAGGTGACCAAGCACTGGCACAGGCTGCCCAGGGAGGTTGTGGAGTCTCCATCCTTGGAGATATTCAAAAGCCACCTGGACATGTTCCTGGGCAACCAGCTCTAGGTGGCCCTGCTTGAGCAGGGGGTTGGACCAGATGACCTCCAGAGATCCTGCCAACCTCAGCCATCCTGCGACTTCGCATGAGCAGCAAGCAGCCACTGTCTTCCTTCCCCTCCCAGTTTACACAAGTACAGCAAGACCAGGAGAACAGCTCACAGATTTTTCTACAGCCAAGGAGTCGGGTCAGTCCTGGCCTTGCACCACTGGTCTGAACGCCCACAGGACAGAGGAGCAGAAAGGGACCTTGTGTGGCACTGTTGGTCCCTCACTACTGCAGGCAACCACGTTACATACGTTCTGTGGACCAACAAGCTCCCTTTGAACCCTGCTTAGGTTGCCACTGCATGCTGTAACGAATAGCATCAGCCTCAAAAATGGCAAGGGCAGAAGCTGGCCTCAGGCACTAGCCACCTGTACGCCAGGCACCGACGCTTGCACAAGCAGGAGGACAACTACATGCACCTCTGATGCTCTTCTGACACAACTGAAACAGCCTCTTAACGCAGGTACCGCCAAAGAGCGCTGGATCCAAGACAGAAACTGCAGATAAAGCTTCTCAAGCAGCAGCTTCAGCACCAGGTGTTCACTGCCGAGCCCCACCTACTCGACCAAAGCCAGGCGACACACACAAGACATGCTGACGCTTGCTGCTCAAGTAGCTTGCAGTCTCTGTACTCGCTCTACTAACCAACTGCAAACCTCACCCGAACCTGTCTGTACCCCGGGGTGATCCTCCCCACACCCCCTCACCACCTCTGAGCTACCCAGCCAGCTCAGGTGGGGTTTGCAGAGGCACAGCTAGGCAGCAAAAGAGCTCCCAGCATTTTTGAAGAGCTGCTGCATAGCAGCCAACAGCGCTGGGCACGCCGTTCCAGGGCAGACTGGCACGGGGCATTTCAGACAAGGCATGGTTCCTTCCCCATGTGTGGTTTTGGGACCCATCTCCAAAACTACACCAAAGGAGCCTCCAGCGTTTGCAGCCACTAAGGATCACACATTGCACTTTTCAGCATTAATTTGTACATGCTGACCAGTGACAGCAGTAACTGTTTTTCATTCCCAAATTGTTCTTGTCCCTTGGAACAAAGGGTGACAAGGGACCATGTTAGCATCATACTCATCTGCTGCTCAAGACCTGCCATCATCCCCTGTAAGCCCAAAACCACTGGCTTCCACTACACTGTACATGGGGGCTGCTTTGTTTTGGGCATGAGCAGAACTGCACTGCACTCGTTTGAATCATGCTAAACATTTCCTGCAACAAGGAAAATGGGTTTATTCACAAAAAGAAGATTTCTTCTTGGACTACCACATTTAGCTTCTATTAAGGGAGGTAATAAACCCTTTTCATTACATGCACTACAAACACTAGGATGCAAGTATCCAAGCAGAGAGTAACTTTCCTCTACTTCCACAGATCTCATATAAGAGGAACTATATCCATCACTAAAAGCCAAAAGATAATTCTATTCAAAATGGGCTTTTTCATGCGTTCCTCCTCTCATACACTACTGTTTCAGTGCTGTTAAAAACATTACTCAACTCTCTTGTTTAAAAGCCAGGTTGGTCCTTCCAACCTTTAAGACTCCTTTTACTCAAAATGCCAAATTATATATAATAGCGGACAGGTCAGATGCACACAATGAGTAATACTATTACAGACTTTCTTTTTTTTTTTTTTTTCTCTTATTTTTTTTTTTTTTTTTTTAAAAATTAACTTTAGCTTAAGAAGAAAAGCCTCAGAGCAGACTACAGGCCCTCTAAGGCCCATTCTGACCGAAGCTGGTTGCCCTTCCTTCTGCATCTGGCAGTGAGCTCCACGGCACCTTCACAGAATCACAGAATCGTTAAGGGTTGGAAGGGACCTCTGGAGATCATCTAGTCCAACCCCCTGCCAAAGCAGGTTCACCTAGAGCATGTTGTACAGGGTTGCGTCCAGGCAGGTTTTGAGTATCTCCAGAGAATGAGACTCCACAGCCTCCCTGGGCAGCCTGTTCCAGTGCTCTGCCACCCTCAAAGTAAAGAAGTTCCTCCTCATATTCAGATGGAACTTCCCATGTTTCAGCTTGTGCCCATTGCCCTTTGCCCTGTCACTGGGCACCACTGAGAAGAGTCTGGTCCCCTCCTCTTGACACCCACCCCACCCACTTTGCATGCTCACGATAGACTGAGAGGCCAGGTCTTTCCTTTTAGACAAAGTTAATTTACTAGCATGCTTGTTTTCTAAGTGTAGCAATTAGCTCTGTTGTCTTCCTTATTCCCAGCACACACGTACACATCCCACAACCCATCGTAACACCACAGCAGCGCTCACATCATCCCTGTCAGATAGGAGAGGCAGGCTCAGCCCTCGGTTATTCATCTTATCTTCCAGGGTAATACTCTGATAAGGCAAGTATGAAGCAAGCCAGGTGGGGAAGGAAGGAAATGACTCAACCTGTATATTTATATATACAGAAGCAAGTGTCCCAGCTCATTTTGGACCTGCCATTCTGAAGAGACAGCACAGACCTGGACTGGGGCAAACAGGTACCAGAAGGAACCGTCTGCCATTTCAAGCAGACCGAGCAGGTCCCCTTCCTTCACTGCTACTCAGCAGTCTCTTGAGAAAGCTGTCTTTATGCAAACCCATTAAAAGCTCAGGGGTTAGAAGTGCTCAACAGCAGCACCAGGCTCCATAAAAAGCAGCCAGCAAAGCCCTAACTCTTACTACAACACAGATTACAATTAAATTTGCATACAGACAACAGCTTTTGGAGAGTAAAATCTAAATAGGAAGTCTAGCCAGAAGCTAAAATGAATTGCTAGCAAGCCACTCACACCTATAACAGGGCTGGCCACATCTACTTTTCATCAGCAAAGACAACTATGTAAGAAAGGTCAACGGATGCTCTTGAAGATCCGACTGTTGAAGATTTAAGCCCTTGAACTCATTAGCATTATGCCTCACAACACCTGAACAAAATGAGCTCTTGCTTTCTGCCCGAACACTACTTGGCTGGCAGTATCACCTTGTGTAAAAGGATTTCTAAAGAAGGTTTCTTTTAGGTACGTTCTTACCATTTAATCCAGTTACCCTCTGTGTAACCGAGAATGACCCAGAACAGGGAGGGTGGAATCAGGTCTCTTTGCATCACCTTAGGTTTTGCTGCTGCTGTTACTTGGTAGCTTTTTATGCTTGCAGAAATTAACCTGAGACAGAGTTTCTTAAAATACTAGATACAAGTAACTGCAAGTTTTATAAATGTAAAAATTTACCCCAACATAAAATTATTCCATAACAACAGTTTGGTGCACTAAGTGACCCTGAAATGCCTCCTGCTCCTCAGCAGATTATTTCACTGTCAATTCAATCAATTTACATTGTTAGTTTTTATCCTAAACGTGTCCAAGTGCAGTTGAAGTGTTTTGATTTTTACTCTGGGTACAGGTAGTATTTCACAGAAAATTAGAAAGTCATTTAGAAAGCAACGAATCTCTGCTCTGCAGACTGAGGTTCAGATTTCCTATTCCTGATTGAGCTTAAGAATATTTGCAGATACACGCAGTACAGTAGAGCTGTCTATCACTGTACAGCAGACCCATCCTCGCTGTGCTGCACTCCCCGGCTGCTCCAAACTCGATCACAGCAAGGGAACAGAGCAGAGATTCTTCACGGCAAGAGCACCAGCTACCCAAAATGAGTCACAAGAGTCAGCGCTGGCAAGAGAGCGGCTGCAGGCACAAACAAGTAGCTCAGATTTCATCAAATGAAAGGCAGTAAACAGCCAGAAGAGTTTCTAATATTTTCTACAATAATTTGCTACTGGGAAGGGGGGAAATCAGTACTCCGACTCTTTTCCAGCTGTATCTGCTAAAAGAACCGGGCATTCTTCTATCAGTTCAGGGAAATTACAGGAAAATACAAAAATCAAAATAATATGATCCATAATCTGCTTCCACTTAAACACTAACCAGCAACGATGATAACCACTGTTTCATCTGCATTAAGAGATTAGCTAAAGCGTATCCCCCAGGGGGAAAGCCCCACATGTAAAATACAAGGTTTCTGCATGTCATTTTCATAATCTGCCTGTTAGTGAAGAGACCTTAAAAGCCCCGCTGCAAACTCAACACTCATTAATCCACTTGCCCATTTTGTTAAACTTTATTTTAAACTGAGTAACAGCGCTTGACCCTCACAGATTACTCATTAGCTACAGGAAGTTCAGCTGCATCAAACCTGAAAGGAAAAGAGTCTAATTCATCTTAAGATAACAACAGCAGTTTAGGTGCAGAGGCTAAAATTAGCAGGCTTCAATTAAAACCTTCAGAAGAGAGACCTTTCCCTTTCCTTTAATACTTCCAGCAAACAAATGGTAAAGTACCGTCAAAGAGTGTGCAAAATGTGAACTTAGCTAAAGCAAGTAAGTACTTATTTCTCCAATATAGCATCTCCTACAAAGCAGAAGCCGACTGCAGAGCCTTGCAAGAGAGACAGCTCAGGCTCAAAAAAAAGAGCGGGTTAAGTCTACCACAAACAAGAAAAGTACATAAAATATACAGAGACTGACCATATTTAATCAGTATTTCAAGATCTTAAGAGTGTAGAAGCTTCAGGAAAAGTACTAAGTTACTCTCCAGTTTGATACCTTGAGAAGTCTCGTCCCCAGTGGTGTTTGGAGGTGGCCCAGAGCCAAGACGTGCAGTGCTGGGGCTGGGCTGCTCAGCACCCTGCTGCACCTGGGGCTTCCTCCAGCCTCTTCCAGTGGCTCAACTGAAATGAGTTCAACAAAAGCCAAACTTTGCAACACGCTTGGTCACCCTTGTTTTAAACAGTTATTCAAATGCATTAAGTTGCTTCTAAATCCATAACTACATTTATTTCCAATTGTCTTAAATCTCCTTCTCTATGCTTATACTCCCAGTTTATTAATCCCTCCTGACAGTGAATAAACTTGCTGAAATACTCGTCAAGATAAAAAAGAGCTGCCCTATTTTCTGTCACCCTTGAGGGCCCACACTTAAAGAAAATTAAACACATAGGCTTGAAGCTACACCATATATTTGTAAATAAAATAATTTGACAGAACAAGATTACAAAGTACAAAACAAGCCCTTTCAGGAATTTGTAAGTACAAGAGAAGCAGATGTCAAGTCCACTTTGTAAAGTTTTAAACAAATACCACTGAAGGATAGGAGTATTACCATAAAACACTTTTTTTTTTGTTTAACGCTTTCTCAAAAAGCTTGGCCCATATACATCCATTTCAGATGAAAAATTCCACACACACACGTTGGTTTGGTTACAGCTTCAGGGGTCAGTGCGGCACAGTGCAAGTTTCATTCACAGATAAAAAGATATTTGAAGTAGGTGCAAGAACATTCTGCAAAATACAGGATGTGATCAAACTCTTGGTAACCCTCTTTCCACCCCCTAAAAAGTGCTGAAAAGTAAGCACAATGTACAGAAACACAGGGAGAAGTACATAAGGAGACAGACTCTCTAACAAGACAAGTTAATATTTGATAGCTTAAGAAAGAGGAAACAATTGCACCAGGAAGAAAATGATTGTTAGTCATTAGAAAGTATGTACAAGGAAGGTTTGTACTTTCATTCTGTAGAAAAACTGAAGCTGACAAGTCTCCATTCCTGAAATATTGAGTAAGAGAGGTACAAAAAATAAGCACTATTAACTGAAAGTGCCTTCTCAGAACAGTCCATTTTCCCCTGCTGCAGGTCACCATTCCCTCACATTTCAAGGAATAAGTGTATGTAACTACTTATTTCAGCTAGTCTTTCAGTATATACAATTCTTTATTGCTTATCTGGCAATTTTACAGAATCTTCCTGGTCCCTAGTCTCCATCAGAAACCGTCTTCCCCTTTTTATGTTTATTTCAAAGTAGATCCAATACTCTTCAGTGCTTTTTAAAAACTTATTTTTAGAAATAGCCCAAGCTAAAAATATTAATGTAATTTTCACCTGAAGCAATGTCTTGCGGACTATTAATGTAGAGTGCCTCCCTAAAGACCTTAAGTGCATCTTTAGCTACCTGAAATCTCACGGAGGGCTACAGCTTTGAAGTGCTCTGCTAATTTTTATAAAAAAAATTATGACTGACATTTACAGCATACAGAATGGGAGACTAGTGCAATATGCAGCATTGTTTATTCAATAAATATTTAACCCAATTATTGCCAACCAAGGCAAACAGTGCAGAAATTGTCACTTAAAGAAGATACAAAAGTTTTAAATTTTTTTTTTTTTTTTTTTTTTTTGCATAAAGTCAGTTGCTACTATATTCATACAACTATTTCAAAGAGGTTTTTCTCCTTCAAAATTGACACTACCATTATAAAAATATAGAAACATAGTATTTGGGGGTTTAACGTGTCTTTGCAAGTCTAACTTTTACATTTATATGGGAATATGACACTTCTGTATTCAAGAATTTATTACAAATAAAAACGAATACTATGGTAGAGACATTTTCTGCACTGACGATTTCATTACAGTTTTCAAATACATCTTTCTTGGTCCTGGGTAGACATTTAGAATGAAATAACTTGCATCTCACATTTATCCTGAGGTCAGCTGTGTAAAAAGGAAAGCCAATTTTATAAGGATACTTGCATGCTTCTTGTTCAAAATATGAGGTTATTTTTAAACAAGCCAATAAAACTTCTGGAGGGAGAAAAAAAAAACAACCCTCTCACCAATGTGTTAAGAAACAATTTAGTATAATTTTGGGGAATTATTTCCAAAAATATATAGGTTATCACATCCAAATGCTATATCACCCAACTAAAATTTCAGTATGCATTTACCAAATTTGAAACTTAGAAACTGTTCTGAAAACATATAAATCCCCGTGAAGAGTCACCCTAAGCTTCTCATCTCAAGATCCCAACCCGCAATGCAGCTCCTGCAAGGAGAACCCCGCTGAAGCCTGTTGGAGTCTGCAGAGTCTTCGGGTCTGCCTGCACAGGTGAGGACATGAGATTCAGGTCTCCGTCACCCACCACGGGGTACAGTTATGACCTTGTCAAAGCTCCACTTTGAACACAGCAGTTATTTTCAATAGCACCAACAATCTCTCAGATACCAGCATCAGGCAAACACAGACAACATAGAATAAGTTTGTTTCTTCCTGAATCAGCACAATTGGTACAAGGCACTGCTTGGCACAGGAAGTCATAAATAAGAGCAAAACAAGACAATTTCCAAGTTTTGTGACATTTAAGTTTGTAAGTTCTGTCACATTCCAACTTATTATATACCATGGTTAGAAAAACAAGATGGTCTAAGGGATTAACCAAAAACATCACCGTTCCATCCATGCTTACAGTTTTCCTCCCCATATCCAAAAAAAACCCCACATAACAACATACCAATATGAAGCATTAGGAAGTATGGGTTGTTAAATTAAGAAAGTACATTTTATTCTCCAATCTCCCACAGAAGTCTAACCTAGACACAACTCAAGTATAAGAAGTTGGAAAATAGTCTGATAACATTTGCAACGGTCTATCCCTGCAGAGGAGTGAAAAAACTATTGTCTAGAGAATTCATAGATTGAGGCACATCGCAATTGAAGATATTCAGGCATATTTCATGGCTAGAACAGGATTTTTCTGAGGAACCTCACTACAGACTTCCCCAAAAGCAGCTCCATACGGTTTGAAACACAAATTGCAACACATGGAAAAAAAAACATTTGGTCCTTAATCACTACTGTCTTCATCATCATCATCATCAGATACATCATTTAAAGATGACTTAGGTGACTGGCTGTAGGAGTCTGATCTAGCAGACTGACAAGCAGTCATCTCCCCAGTAGAAAGAAGATCATAGCAGAAGTCGCAAATTCGCACAGGCTTGGAAGACTGGCTCGGGAGAAGAAACCTCTTCTCAGAGCAAGGCCCACACACCACGAAGCCGCACTTGCGACAGTGGTGACGACGGTTGACGGGTGTAAATTTTGCTTTCTGACAGCGCATGCATACAGTGGCTTCTGAGTCTGGTACCCAGACAGCTGCATGTTCATTGCTAGGAGTCTTCCCGCTTTTGGAAAGCAAATCAGAAACACACTTATTTATGTGGTTCATCCACTCAGACTTCTCTGTAGCGGTGGCAGCGTAAACCGCAAAAGACTTTGTTGGTGTCTTGATAAGCCACCCGTTCCGTAAGTCTCCCTCATCCTGGATGGAATCAATAGTGACATTTTCCAGCGGGATTATGTGCTGTTTATTGTATTTCTTCTTCTGGATGACAATGTTACCGTAAACAAGAATGTCATTGAATAGGAAGAACTGCCTCGCTTTGGGCTTCTTCCTACACAGCTTTGTTAGTACCCCCTCTCCGATCAGAACACGACCAGGAATAGTCAGAGGTTGACCAGCTGCTCCAAAGCAGTTTTCCACTATACTTATTCTTCTAGTATTTGCCTCACTGTTTGCCAAGCGATCCACCATCTTTCACAAGTATCCTAAAATTAGAAAAAAAAAAGTTTGTTGTTAGAACAGCACTGATTCAACAGCAGCCTTCCCCAAGGAAGGTACCAACCCCACATTTCTTAAAATATCTAACAGAACCGGCTGGCTCAGAGGCACTGACTTGGGCTAGATTTAAATAAGTATTAACACCTAAGAATTTTTAGTAACCAATTAGTCTTTTCTTCAAAAGCAAAAACGTTCCATCCAGCTGACAGCTATCTTTATCACACAGACAGCACCTACCGCATTGCTCTTGAGAGTCTCCGGCAACAGACTAGGAGGCTTCCCCTCCAGTAAGGGTACTGCATCCTGCTCATATTTCTCTGTCTATCCTCCTGCACCTACTCTCTGGATGACAAAATAAAGTATCATGCATCATTCCAAATTCTAACACTGACAGAAACATCACCTTAACTGAGCAGCTTGCAGACCCAGGTTAGTGTTAACATAACAAACAAAAAATGATGTAATTGATGTTCACACAGGAAACCACCATAGCCAAGTTCAGTATTGCTCTTTTTTCAGTACGTAAACCTTCAATCATGGGCCAAAACTCTGAATCTACCTACTAGAAACATTTTACAGGCCACAGCTTGCAACCCCCCCCGGCACCTGCTTTCATGGCAAACTCTTCAGCCAGGAGCAGCAAGCAAATCATGGCTGGTGACCCATCGCCTGCTTGCTGCTGCCTTCTTTCTGCCATGGCCCCCCAGTCCCTCCCTCCTTGCCTACTTGAACTACATCTGCATCCATCACAATCAGGTGACGTACACAGGCAGACCAGCACAGAGGACAAGCCACGCAGCTCGCAACTGCTCCCGAGGAAGACTAAGTGACCTGCACCAGCTGAAAGTTTAGGCAAGAAGGCTTTATACTTCAGGAAGTGCTGATGAACTAAAGAGTACATTTGTTCTAATTACAGACTAAAACCACCCTCATCCTTCCCCAAGTAGCAAGTAAGATTTTTCTCTTGTAAGGGTAAGATTCTTAAGGCATCCAATGAGGAACTGAAAATAAGAAGCCACACCAGTGATTCATACCTCAGCAAACCACTCTTTTGCCTATCTTTTACCCTAGAACTTCCCAGGCAGAAGTCAGGCAAAGGAAACTCCTGCCACTCTGATCCAGATCCACTCCCCCCAAGCTTCTCCGGAGGACAGCCATGAACCTGAACCGTGTGCTTGACAGAGCAGTGAGACAGCTGGCAGAGGTGAGTACTAAGGACAGACCTGTCTCTCAGCACACAGAAGACGGGTCTCCTGTGCCTTCCTTTCCAGCTACCGCAGGGCTAATGACACCCTTTGGTACAACCACTGCTTTGAAAGGGTCTGAAGGAGAGCAGAGTAGCAAATACTCAGTGCCTACTACCTGTGTTTCCCAACACGATCCCAGTTTGGGAAGTCCTCTACATTCACCTACCTCTTCTTTTAGATCTACCTTGCCTGCCATCAATACAGCATCAGCCTATAACTGAGATGAAACTGGGCTGAAACAAGGCTCAGACTTGATGCTGCTCAGACTCTCGCTCTGCCATAACCTGATCCAGTCAATCTTCTTCCTATAAATCAAAGCCCAGATACTTTCTTACAAAATAGGAATGAAACTTCTTGACAGAAATTTGGTGGCAGAGAAACCTCTTATTAGGCCTCATCTAAATAAGTATGTTACCTGTGATTACAGAAATCTACATGCCCAATGCTGTGTGATTAAAAAATAACTTACAAGTTTCTGCTTTGAGAGAGTAATTAGTTCCACACTAAAACAGTCTGACAAGTGGCTTGCTCAGATATAACTAAACTGACCTTTTTTTAAGCTCTGCACACAACATCATCTTGTATCAAAGTCTGACACTGAAGACAGAAGAATCTATTAAAGATACTACTCAGCACTTCTTTTGAATTTTCTTTATGTGCCTTACAGCATTAGTTACAATATGTGAGTACTGTGTTAACCGGTTTTACAGTTAGTGAAATTACAAAGCCACCAAATCTGAAGTTACTTTGATCTGCAGAAAGTCAAGACAAAACACAAACTGACTTATAAAGGGGTTTCAAGAGATTTCATTGTGCTGCATCATGGCACACAAACAAGTACACTTATGCTATTTCCACCAGGTATCAGTCAAACCTTAAAAAAAAAAAAAAAAAAAAAAAGGCTGACCTCCATTACCCTGTCCAGTGTCTCCCCATTTGATCAGTTAGAAAGTATTTTCTTAATAGTAAGCATAAGTCATCTTTGCTGCAAAACAAACATTTCTTTTTGTTCTTCAATTGGAATAACCATCACTACCTTCTTTATTAAGCTTTCTGAGGACTGAAATGCACATCACTTATCTTTAGAGAGAAAACTGGGAGTCAGAGTGGAAGGAAAAAAAAACCCGTACAAAAAAATTCCCTGTTATTTCCATCTCCTTCACTAGTTCTACTTTCTGAACCATTACTCTTGTCAAGGTTCTCGAAGCTTTGTCCATGATTCCCTTTAAGAGATGCCCACAAGTGGGCACCCTAAATCGTTCTGCGACACCAAACTTAGCAAAAATTGGTATCGCCACAGAAGGAAACCAAGCAGAACCGTATCAGCTATCTGCCCCCCCCCTGCTCCACTGTGCCATTACAAAAGCTACATAGTGAATTAGATCAGGGCTGATGAAGTTGAGAACAAACCAGAGAGTTTTAGGGCTCGGGCTGGTAGCTGCAGCGGAGTGAGATGATGGAGGGATGGGAAGGGAGGTGCTTAGACAGTTCCCTGCACAGAAAGTACATTGGCTTAAACTGATCACTAAACAGAAGTATTACAGTATTTTTTTTCTACTAGAGAACAGCAGAAGACTCAAATTACATCAATACAATTAATTTTTTTTAATGCTATGACTATACAGGCATATCCAAAATATACCTTTCAATAGACACCTTATTTCTTTCAAGCATTCCAAGCACCAATATTAACTCATACACATGGGGACACACACTACCCATCCTTTACATGTTTTACTCAGCATTAAGATCTAGCCACCTTTTTTTTTCCTCCTTTTTTTTTTTTTTTTTTTAAAATATACACCTTCCACCTACCTACTATCACATGGCAAGGAGGCACAACACTGGCACTTGGGAGCAAGTTTTTCAGGTAAGTGACTGGCTTCACTTTTACTACAGCCTTGTCTAACACAGAGGTACCACTCCACAGAAATGCTGTTGGCTTGTCCCAGCTGTTCTCTCTCTATCTACCAAGGAGACAGTACTAAGGAGGGAGTGCAAAAGATAAACTCGAAACTTTTTGATGTGTATTTGCTGTGGTCCTAGGCTCAAAAATCACATTCATGTGCCTGATTGCCAAAGCCCAGGATCTGGAATGAGGGTTAATTGCCATTAACTGCCAAATAACCATTCCCATCTAACAACATACTAGCAAGAAACAGCCTTTGCAAGTGCCAACGCTGAACCAACAGCCGCTTTGGGCTGAGAAAGCAAGGAGTCAAGTCACAGGGTCAGTCTAAAGTTATTTAGTAATCCCATGTTCCCTGTGAAGCGGTGAAGGAAATCAGTCAGCAGAGCGCAAAGGGGACAGACCAGATGAATACACTTTTCTGCAGGTACAAATCAATAGGCACTACTTCTAAACTTACAGTTTTATATTAATTACCTGCAAATTACAAGAAGTTAAATGCTTTTGTTAGTCCACAAGGGGGAACACCTGCCCCCCCTCCCCCCCCCCAAAAAAAAAAAAAAACCACAATCATACTGATGAGTTTTAGTAAAGCAAGCTCTTGGTGTGAAACTACAGTGACCTGTAGGAAGCACCCACTGCTCCACAGCTCCAACTCAGCGCTCTCTGCACTCACTGCCAATAAACAGCCAAGTCGGTTCAAGGTCACCACAAAAGCTTTCAAAATACAAGCCGCTGAGAGGAGAAAACGGGGAGAAAAGGCTAAAGGTTTTAATTAACTGTTCTCTAGGACGACCTAAGAGAAAACAACTCTAAGCAGGATCATTTAATAATCGTCATGGCTTGAAACCAAGACGCATGACTCCAGAACTTGTGCTGAAGACTGTACTTTCAGCTTGTTGTGAAAATAACAACTTATTGGACTTAAAGCAAGAATTTGGGGCAAGTAAAGAACTATTAAGACAGACAAGATAATTGCATCTCTTCTAGATTGAAACTTTTGTCTGTAACCTTCAACAAATTCTCACCTACCAGTTAAGGCAGTAAAAGCCACAGACTGCTAATGGATTATTCCACCTTTCCAGGGCATGAATAGTATTTTCCTCACACTAATAGTCCAGGCTTTTTAGAATAAGCGCTCTGACATTTTTCTCATAAGTTTTTAGAAAACTGAAAATCCATCTGAAATCCTATGCACACTCACTCACCTTCACTAGCCTCTTCTGAGAGAGGAAGTAAGTTCAGAAACGGATAATGAGAAGCTACCTGGAAAGTATCATTATTACAAATAATAATGAAACGTGGAAAAAATACCAGGAATACAAAACAAAACAGGAATACAAAAGAGCTAAAAATTAGAAGAGTTGCACCTCTTCTTCGCATGAGCACAAATACCACGGAGACATTAAAATACTGTCTGGACACACAAAAGAACTTTTAACCCCAAGATGTCACACTCCAAAAGCTATGCAAGATTATTGATTACTAGTCTTGAAATTACAACAATCTTTTCTTAAAGTGTATCCAGACACATTGCAAAAAAAATAACAGATCATACCCTGGAACTGGGTGGCAATATCCTCCTCTCTGCCAGCTAAAACTTTCTTCTGAAGTCTCTGCTGTTGGCCACTATGAGAAGCAGCTACTGGATTACTGCCCTCAGGATCCAGGATCTCAAGATCTAATCAAACAAAGCAATTCCCGAGAGACGTGCACATTGCTGAAAACATGCCCCAAATCTTCCACAAAGCAAGTGAGGAATAAATCAGAACCAGGGGCTCCAAAATGACAGGCTAGACAGCTCCACTTAAGAGGAGAGTGGGAGCATCTTATACATAGTGTCAGTTTATGGATGCTATGAAGTAAAAACCCTCAAACCTGTTGTTCAGACTTCTATCACATTGACTCCAGTTTCAGAGTTTTTGCATAGAAACTCCCAAAGTTCCCATGCTCTTATGCAAGGAGAACTCCATTTGTCTATAAGGACAATCAGTCCATCACATCAGATTCATTTTCTGTGTCCAGACTGCAATGTAATACAAGCTGCTAGTCAAAACATCGCAAAAATAAACAGATCCTCTTGGAAGAAAAGTTAGCTACATAGACCTGCACCATGAGCAGGGTTTAACAGCCTTTCTCAACTCTCAAAATACTTCAATACCTTCAGTTTGTCCTCCTCACACACAGGCTCTCAGTCAGCCCATTTCACCATCAAGATGCTGGGCAAAGGCTTTCATCTCTAGCATAATATGCTATTTAAAGGTGACAAAATATTTCATGACACAGAAAGCCCCAACTCCTCTACCATATGCAGAACTGTCTTTGACACCAAGTTATTTTTAGTTTTACTCACAAGAAGCTTCTACAGAAATAACAATTCTGTTATCAAGATACCAAGATCTTGTTGCTCCCATTTCACTCCAGTTTTACATTTGTATCCTGTTCGTGAGAACAGTCATCTTCAAAGTGAGCAAACGTAGATGTTACTGAAACCTCTGAAGAGCTAACAAGTTACCCACTTACCTAAAACACAACCTGCGTTGAGGAAGTAACATATTTACTACAGTTATTAACATTCCAGACTACTGCAGCAGGAAAATAATTCTGTTAGGGTTGCTGTGCACTGACAAGTCACTTCCCACATAATTGTTTCTTTCTGCCACTGTAGCCTGGTGTCCAAACTGATGTTCTCTCAGGACTCAATGCTTCTACAGGTCTTATTTAAAACAGGAGAATGTTTATTTTACACGCTAGCTTTGCTCTGGAGTACAGGCTAAACTGCAGAAAAGAACAGCTGTAGCTGAAGACAGTCAGAAATCTAAAAAGAAAGCAACCCTGACTGACATAACTCCACTTAATTCAACACTGCCAGAAAAGTCTCCTGCTATAACATGAGCACTGTAGCAGCTGGCATGGTCACCACAGAGCAGAACCATAGATAACACAAAGGTGCTGGGTGGGAGAAATGAGATTTAAAAAGCTACTATGGTGTACTGATACAGACTGCATACAGCTCAGCACAAAAACATTTCCTCACCCCAGCTCAGTGCGTGCTACCATCACAAGCAGCACTCCCTTCAGACTGCAGGACAGGCACAAAAGGTATGCAGGAGCAGGACACAACCTGAATTCCCAAGTTTCTTCAGCAATACAGCAGAACCGGCAGTGCTCCACTACTTTCTGGCCTGGGCAGGAATAAGTCTTGTCCAGTACACAGTCCCTGCTAACAGGCATTAATTATTAAGCATCTAATTTTTAGCATTATTTTTCTTCAACACTCCTTCAAGGGAGCAAAATGCTACTGGCCTTGCCATAATTGCCTGTTCACCTATCGTCATCTTTACAATTAGCAATTACACTGTTAACAATTACATTTAACACACTGGATTAATACAAACCAGGCAATCTAGACTTCTCAGAGCCATGGTATCAGGACACAGGCAGCTCATCCTTTACTACATACATTCACAGTTGAGGTAACAGCTTTAAAGAAAAAAGAGTGTACTTCAGCTGCCTGAAAAAGTACAAGAGTTTAAAACTAACCACACAGATGCCCATCCAGTCCTAAAGCAGCAGCAGATCCTGGATGTTTCCAAGCCAGATTCAGTAACACAAGTCCAATAAAAAAATGTCACTAACCACAGCATCTGATCACACCATTAGAACAGACGGAATGAGATCTAGATATTGTTGCAGTGAAGCAAACAGAGAGACTAGAAAAGAGAAGACTTGGAGGAATACAAAAGGAATAGAATAAAGAAAGGAAAGGCAGAAATAGCAGATCTAAATGAAAGCACATTATACCTTGCCACCCAATAAACTTCTAAATAATTATCCAGTTGTCATAGAGACCCCCTTGTTCTCACACCTGCACTTGCACATACAGACAACATCAGTGACTATGTTCCATCACGTCCAAACTAAACCATTTTCCTTCTTGCCTAAGGGTAACATATGCTTCATAATAAAAGTTTCTGTTTAGAGTTACTTAATAAAAGGCAAAAGTCAAAAGGTTTTATCATGTCTGACTCCACAACTCAGAGGCTCTGATAAGAGATTTCAAATAGAACTGAATCTTGTTTTATTACACTTAATCACAAAAGTTAAACATACATGAAAAGTACAGAAGATCAATAAAACTTTTACAAGACACAAACAAGTAATCTGTAAACCTAAGACAGACACAGACTATCTGCAGACTAGATATCTAATGTGCATTAAATGACTGGTTGGTAAGATGACTCATGTTTTGGATCTACATAGGAAAATACCACACTCTCCTTAAAAATTGTTCATCAGGCAGAATCAGTCATTTCACAGAATCACAGAATCACAGAATGTTAGGGATTGGAAGGGACCTCGAAAGATCATCTAGTCCAATCCCCCTGCCGGGGCAGGATTGCCTAGACCATATCACACAGGAACGCGTCCAGGCGGGTTTTGAATGTCTCCAGAGAAGGAGACTCCACAACCTCTCTGGGCAGCCTGTTCCAGTGTTCAGTCACCCTCACCATAAAGAAGTTTTTCCTCAAATTTAAGTGGAACCTCCTGTGCTCCAGCTTGCACCCGTTGCCCCTTGTCCTGTCAAGGGATGTCACTGAGAAGAGCCTGGCTCCATCCTCTTGACACTTGCCCTTTACATATTTATAAACATTAATGAGGTCACCCCTCAGTCTCCTCTTCTCTAAACTAAAGAGACCCAGCTCCCTCAGCCTTTCCTCATAAGGGAGATGTTCCACTCCCTTAATCATCTTCGTGGCTCTGCGCTGGACTCTCTCTAGCAGTTCCCTGTCCTTCTTGAACTGAGGGGCCCAGAACTGGACACAATATTCCAGATGCGGCCTCACCAGGGCAGAGTAGAGGGGGAGGAGAACCTCTCTCAACCTGCTAACCACACCCCTTCTAATACACCCCAGGATGCCATTGGCCTTCTTGGCCACAAGGGCACACTGCTGGCTCATGGTCATCCTGCTGTCCACTAGGATCCCCAGGTCCCTTTCCCCTACGCTGGTCTCCAACAGCTCTGTCCCCAACTTGTACTGGTACATGGGGTTGTTCTTGCCCAGATGCAGGACTCTACACTTGCCCTTGTTATATTTCATTAAATTTCTCCCCGCCCAACTCTCCAGCCTGTCCAGGTCTCTCTGAATGGCTGCGCAGCCTTCCGGCATCTCAGCCACTCCTCCCAGTTTTGTGTCATCAGCGAACTTGCTGACAGCGCACTCTATTCCCTCATCCAAGTCATTAATGAATATATTGAATAGAACTGGTCCCAGAACCGACCCTTGCGGAACTCCGCTAGACACAGGCCTCCAACTGGACTCTGTCCCATTGACCACTACTCTCTGGCTTCTTTCCTTCAGCCAGTTCACAATCCACCTCACTACCCGATCATCCAGACCACACTTCCCCAGTTTAGCTGCGAGGATGCTGTGGGAGACCGTGTCAAACGCTTTACTGAAATCGAGATAGACCACATCCACAGCTTTACCATCATCTATCCACCGGGTAACATCCTCATAAAAGGCTATCAAGTTGGTTAAGCAAGACTTCCCCTTGGTGAAGCCATGCTGAGTGCCCCTAATGATCCCCCTATCCTTGATGTGCCTAGAGACAGCACCAAGAACAAGTTGCTCCATCACCTTTCCAGGGATGGAGGTGAGGCTGACTGGTCTATAGTTACCCGGGTCCTCCTTCTTGCCCTTTTTGAAGACTGGAGTGACATTCGCTTTCCTCCAGTCCTGAGGCACCTCTCCCGTTGCCCACGACTTAGCAAAGATGATGGAGAGTGGCCTAGCAATGACTTCCGCCAGCTCCCTCAGCACCCGCGGGTGCATCCCATCAGGGCCCATGGATTTATGGACGTCCAGGTTGCTTAATTGGTCCCTGACCCAGCCCTCATCAACCAAGACAGATTCCTCCTCTATCCTGACTTCTTCTGAGGCCGCAGGGGTCCAGGGCTCCTCAGGGCAGCCTCCAGCAGTATAGACAGAGGCAAAGAAGGCATTCAGTAACTCCGCCTTCTTTTTATCCTCTGTCTCCAGGACCCCCACCTCATTCATCAGTGGGCCTACATTGCCTCTAGTGTTGGTTTTACCTGCAATGTATTTGGAGAAGCCCTTTCTGTTGTCCTTGACCTCTCTTGCAAGGTTTAATTCCAAGGAGGCCTTAGCTTTCCTAGTTGCCTCCCTACATCCTCTGACAACAGACTTATATTCCTCCCAAGTGGCCAGCCCCTCCTTCCACGATCTGTACACCTTCTTCTTCCACTTGAGTTTGCCCAGCAGTTCCCTGTTCAACCATGCAGGTCTCCTGGTACCCTTCCTTGACTTCCTACCTGTTGGGATGCTCTGATCTTGAGCTCGGAAGAAGCATTCCTTGAACGCTAACCAACTGTCTTGGGCCCCCTTACCTTCTAGTACCCTGTCCCATGGGATTTCCCCTAGCAATTGCTTGAAAAGGCCAAAGTTGGCCCTCCTGAAGTTCAGGGTTGTGATTCTGCTAGCTATTCTGTTCCTGCCACATGAGATCCTGAACTCTACCATCTCATGGTCGCTACAACCAAGGCTGCCCTCAACCTTCACCTCTTCAACCAGACCCTCCTTGTTAGTGAGGATCAGATCCAGCAGCGCTCCTCTCCTAGTTGGCTCATCCACCATTTGCATCAGAAAGTTATCATCAATGCACTGGAGGAACCTCCTGGACTGGGGATGGCTGGCTGAGTAGGCCTCCCAGCAAATATCAGGGTAGTTGAAATCCCCCACAACAACCAGGCCCTGTAATTGCGAGACTGCTCTCAGCTGCCTGTAGAAGGCCTCATCACCCTCCTCATCCTGATCAGGTGGCCTGTAACAGACACCCACAACAGTATCACCCCTGCCAGCCTGCCCCTTAATTCGCACCCACAAACTCTCAACTCGCTCCTGATCTGCCTCTGGACAGAACTCAATACATTCTAGCTGCTCACTCACATAAAGAGCAACTCCACCACCTCTCCTTAGCGGCCTGTCTTTCCTGAACAGGACATAGCCATCCATGACCACATTCCAGTCATGCGAGGCGTCCCACCAAGTCTCTGTAATTGCCACTAGATCATAGCCCCCCGACCGAACACGGATTTCTAACTCCTCCTGCTTATTCCCCATGCTGCGTGCATTGGTGTACAGGCATTTCAGGGAGCGAGCTGGGCACACCGATTTCATCCCAGATTCACCCCCTGATTTCACCCCAGGGGGATGGGGGGCCTCCTGGTCTACCTCAACACTAGAGCATTGCCCCAGTGGTGCAAGCCCAGCTACCACCCCATCCCCCTTCGAATCTAGTTTAAAGCTCTCCGAATGAGCTCCGAATGAATTTAGTACATAGCTATGTATTATTATTTTTAGTAATAAGTTTCAAATAATTGTTACACATTATCAGACTCATTCACCTATCCTCTTGCACTCTGCCTATGCAAGAAAGATACGCTAATTTGACTTACAGTAGAATAAACACAAACAATTAAGTTACCCAGAACCCTCATACATCCCTCTGATTTAAAGCTCTGTCTGAAATGGTAATATCACTACTTTTTGTGGACAAGCTTTCAGCTATGAAGGCATCTCAGTACTGTAATACAATAATCTCTATTAATATTAGATGTATTGCTCTTAAGAGCAACACTTGACTTTTTGCACCACTGCCAAGTAAAACACAGCGTAAATTTCTAAAGTGCAACCTGTTTAAGGAAACTTATCTATGCCTAATGCTTTGAAAATAGTTTTAGCGTGGAAAATTGCTGAACTAAACACATGCACAGCAGATATTCTGTTTCTGATACAGGTCAGAAGAAAAATCAGCATAAATTTTAAATCCTACTTTAGCCTCACTGGTTCTACCTCCTACACAACCTCCTTCAATACACACAGAGAAGGATGATACCATTGCTTGTCCTGAAAGTTTCACTGTGTCATCTTTGTTGGCAAAATTAAGCTTTCTATGCACTTAAATCTGATTAGTTGTAATCAGAATCCAAGCGTACATGCTCAAGTCAGCACTACCTGTCAAGGACCATAAAGGTAATAACAAGAGCTGGATTAAAGATGACATAGAAATACCAGCAAGAGGTATTTAATTAAACTTTATTTCTATCATTCAGTACATAGAATAAAATACTGAGGAAAACGAAGTTTTAAGTATCCATTAACCCATTTATGATTTCATTAATATTCCATTCTATATTTTACATTTACTTAAATACATCTGTAACAATTAACTGCAGGGGGTTTTATATTAATTATATATTTCCATTATTCACCAATTGCTTTTTTTGAAACAGTAAAAAGATCAATTTGGTCATAAAGTTAAGTGAAATTAAAAGAAATTTCGCCCCCAAAAAATATTATGTTGAGAGGATATACAAATATGACAAATGCTTTCTAAAGGTCTTTATCACTGCTAAAAGCTGACATGACAGTAACAACTAAATGCCTGTACTGTGCTGGAGCTAGCTGTCCTGGATGCTATTTAAAACGTAAGACAACAACTGTCACTTAAAGAGAAATACAGCCTTCTAACAAGCATTTCTCTAATAATTGTCTTCACAGAAGTATTCCCAAACTGTTGTATTTAACAAACTGTCTTGCTATCGCTACCGTAACCAGCTGGTAAGGATGCAGAGGATAACCCTGATCATACCTGGAAGATACAAGTATCAAGAATGACAAAAAGCAACATCGCAATACCACAAAGAAATAAGAAAGACCAAGAGATTAAAGAGACTGTATCAAGATAGAGATGACTGCAGGAAAAGAGGCACTAAGATCCCTCTGAACTTCTTCAACATAAGTCTTGATTCAGAATCACTTTTCACTAATCTGGTTAATGGCTGCAGCATTCAGAAAGGTACCAGCAGAAGGACAGAAACTTTGACTTGATTTACAGACCAAAAAACGTTACCTTTTCCTTAAGGCAATGTATGCTGTTGCCTCTTTGCACCATTTTTCACACCCTTATTAATTACTGGCATTTAATAAAGTCAAAAAAGCAGCAAGATAAAACACCAGAAAAGGATGGTGGCAATACCAAGGCTGCTTTAGATTACTCTAAGGAAGCAAAGATGCTTGTGACATTTTCACCCACACCCTATGGAGAAAACATAGTGTAATCATCAATCAATACCACACTGGCAGGAAAGTGGAATAGATGACACCGCAGACCTCTCCCGAGTCTCATTTCTATGATTCTCAGTGTAATGTTTTCTACATGAATGTGATGTTTCATTTTTTCTTCCCCACTGTGAAGACATGGCTTCCTGCATTGCGCAAGCCTGTGGAGCAATGGCTGTGGCGTGAGGAAACACAGATGAGCTAACTCACTCCCTTCCTGGCACAGCCAGTACGAACCAGCAGTCTTACTCTTTCACTTGTCTCAACCTGTTGGCTAATGTTCTGGCATCAGCCACAGACTTACAGAAACCATGCTGGAAATATGTTAACAGTAACCGCATTACTTCATACTGTGCAACCTGTGAATACTCTGCCTTGCCAATATTTTAGAAATCTTTACATTATTTCTCAGTCATGTCCAAATACATCATGAAAGCAAACCCCTGCATTTGTCTAGTCGGATGTCATCATAAACCTATAATTACCGTAATAACCCAGACAGATCTGTTTGGTTTTTGCTTTTAAACTGATGCAAGTGACTGTCACAAGTCTAGTCCCACTAAAATTCTTCTTGAAGGTACAATGTAGAAATCTCTATTTTAACTGCCTAACATCTTACAGTTTAGTAATTCTTTCAATACATTACAGTTAATTTTAGTATACTCTCATTTCCAGCTTACAAGGAAGGATTGCCATTTCACTTTAATTGACCAGTTGTGTAAGAATTGCTTGTAGAATGTAAATGATTCTAAATGAAGAAGAACAACAGAAAAACTCTTTATTACCAAACCTGCATGGCAAGTGCATTACTTTTCAAATTTGCAACAGCCATTATACAACCGAGCTAGGAATGTTTAGAAAGGCCAATTCCATTTTGGGGATGGAGATAATTTCTAGGTAGATCTTTCCAGATTTATGACCTTATATTCCCCAACCCACTCAAAAGCTAGTTTGGCTACAGAAAGCTATTTTTAGCAAAAGATGATCTGTTTTGCCAAGCAGCATATGTATCAGCACAGCAAGAACACAGCAATGCTGTTTTACTATCCAGGCTACTCTGCTGAACAGTTAGCACACTGCCTGAGCTGCTGTATGCAGGCAAAACCATCCAAATTCTGCACGTTAGCTGCTCACAAGGTTTGGTATTTAACACAATAAACTTCAGCCAGAAAGAGAACACCAATTTAACCTGCTTGTAAACAGAAAGACCAGCTCCCACATCCCAAATGAGTTATAATGCTAAATAATCATAGAGGAGACCGGAGGAAAATAAAGGCATGCGGAAGCAGGCCGCCCCACCAGATGAGTTCGGCCAGTCTGCAGCCTGTCCTGCACAAAGGGTGAGAGGAACCACCTTGGCCATAACGCCACGTGTCATAATGCCACATAATGCCAGCACCCCTGCTCCAAGCAAGAAACGTGTGGCACCCATTAAAGAGACACAGAAATCCAGAACTGCCGAGTCCCAAAGCTGTTCCCACTACCTTCTCCTGCTTGGCAGTAACAAAATATGAAAGATGGAAACCCAAACAGTACTAAAGAGCTTGTACCACAGGGAAGTATACAATCAGGAGAGCCTCAATCCACTTCCTAGACCGACTGGAAGTGGCTGTATTTCCCTTCTGTCCCCAACTTCACTGGAAAAAGTCCCTGAATGCCTCTTAGGGGAGTAGAGACCTCACTGCAGAAGCCCAGGAGCAACATTCTTGTAAGAGATCCAGCTTTTTAATGAAATCAGCTGTTTATTACCACTGTCAGGCTTCTATTTATAATAAACCATGGTAGCTGATATTGTTTTTGTCTCCTGGCATGATAGAGACAGAGCTGCTGCTGGAAATAAATACGCAGTTCTCCATCCCCCCCTGGTAGTTAAGGGTTGGATCAACAAAGGGAGCAACTTCCTAAACACATTTCATCTCTGTGTCCTTACATGTCTGTCGACAAGCTGAGCACTCCCCAAGCACCAACACAGGCTTACATGGCTCTGAACAGCGCTTGTGAAACACGGTACTGCCAGCCAAACCGCTGCCATTTAGATGAGAAAATTCTTAACGCCTTTCAAGATGCGAAGGAGGAGGTAGCCAGCATGTGCATGTGAAAACCAGGTAATGGCTAGAATTAAAGGAATTTTTAAAAAAACCCCACAGCTCACAGCCACACAACCCTGAAAGCTTGAGTTCTGCAAACAGAGGTAACAGGCAGGCCTGACCAGCCATGAACAGTGTTTCCAGTCTGACAAACGCATCTGCCAAAGCACAGAAAGCAAGATCCAGGCAACTATAGGCATATCAAGTACTTGCAGCTCTCAGCATACTGAAATGGGTATAAGTAAAAAGGCTGAGTTTTTGTATGCTTATATATATAAAAACTATATATTTATAAACTATATAACACACATGTGCCCTTTTAAATTAATCAACAAACAAATAACTGAAAAAATCCCAAGATTCAGATCAAATCTTTGCTGTCATGGGAAAAGACCCTAGTATTTCAACTTTCCATTTGCATGTATTTAGGAGCACTAGCAGTGGTTAGCCTAGCCTCTGGTGCTAGCAAACTGCATCTTTCATCTAACCAAAGCACTGGGAACACGCATCAGAACAGTTTCAAAACCAGCTTCCACAGATCTTGAGCCCCAAAAAGTTCCAAGTTCCTCACGAAGTTATCCGCAGCTCTGAGTAGCTAAAAGCCATCAGAAGAACAGCAGACAACAGAGCAACACCTTAGATATGCCCCAGAAGAGTCAAGGGCAGACAACAGGAGTCTGTGATCCTGCTCAAGAAGCTCCAGCAGACACGAAGCTCACATGCTGGGCCGGTGCCTAAAGGATCACTCGACCAGGCTGCGATACCAAACACTGGAATACATTTTTCTGTTTACAATTTAATGTTTCCCTGCTCCAATTGTTTAGCTGTTTGAAGAGTCTCTCCCAGCAAATGTTATTTTCCAGTTTGGCAGCAGTGACTTACCCCTCCCTTCCAGGCTGCCTGGACAGGCGCCGGGTGTGCCCTTCCCATCTGATACGCTGCCTGCGAAGGAACGGCTCAACTGGTGACAGCCCGCTTCAGCAGCACCCGGGTACCCATCCGGACATCTGGGCTTGCAAAGAACCTGACGTATACAAATACTCCCATGCTTAACATTAAATGGACATTGGGTGAGGGACATGAAAAATCAATCAAAAGGATCTGACCAATTTCAGAGCAAGCTAGATGCTGCCTTAAGTTTTGCCAACCCAGCACAATTAAGAGAGTCCACAGCACCAACACACCTTTTAAATCTTGAAACACAGACTTATGTAAATTCTTTCGGGGAGGGGACACTGCATCATTAGTATAGAAAAAACAGATCCAGATACAGCTGATCTACAGGAAGAGTTGCCAAATCTACCTTGCAAGCAGTTCTCCAAAGCCAGATCGGTTGTGTGGTTTGTTGTTGTTATGGGTTATTGGTATTTAGAGCACACACAAAGGCAACTCGCTACCGACTAGCCAGACCGTCTCTCAGTCAATGTAAAAAATAAGATTTGGTCTTCAGTGACTGAAATAAATAGTATTTGCCAGCATGCTTCTTGCAGCATCTTTAACCTACAAGTAGAGACCACTTACAGAAGGATTTCCAATGTGTATCTCTTATACACAAGTATACACTAAAAATAGCACCTCCTAGACTTTAGAGCACCTGCATGTTTTAACACTTCAGAGCTACCAGAACATCTATACGTTCAAATGAGCTTCCTCACATTAACAGAATTTTATTTTCCCTTTCATTATGAATGCACACCTATGACACATCTGACTGTCCACTGGCTTATGTTTTTTTACTATACACAGGGACTTAAAACAGCCAGTGTTAAAAAAAAAACAAAGTTTTCTGGTTTAAGTTGTCTTTATTTTTATTACCATTATGAGAGAAATTACTGACTTTTACTAACAGTCTAACAAGGACTAGACTATAGGTAATTGATTATAACATGACCAAGCTATAGAGAGAGTTATCAAGCAGCCAAAGCTAGGCAAAAGCCATTAACTTCCTACAAATAACTGCAACACAAAAGAACTCTTGCTTTTAGCTAGCCATGTTTTACAACAGAGCAAAATTTTCCCACAGTCTCACAATTTACAAGCACAACAGCATAACCACACCATCACTATTTCATTTTTATTATATCAATATTATTTTCACATGCATGTGTCCTTTAAATTCACATATCCTGTTAAAGGAAAAGAAGCTGCACGATAAAAGAGGTTTCTTTTACCAGCTCAGTAATTCCAAGCATTTCCACAAACCTAAACAAGACACAAGCCAAGTAACAACACTCAACCTCCTTCTCTGACCAGGAGCAATCATCTCAACTTTCTGCTGCTCTTGACCTAAGTGTTAAGAAATCTTCACTTTAGGGGGCAACCCTAATACTATATTATACTGTAGAAACACTTTCAGGAGGCCAGGCAGCTGGCCAATACCTAACAGGGTCAGACAAAGCACTGCTGCAGCACATTTTCAATATTATAGTAGGAAAACCAGAATATTCAGACATACTTTGTCCCTTAAAATTCTTAACTCCTTGGGAAAAAAAAAAAAGCCAAACAATTTCTACCACTAGTTCACCAGCAAGAACAGACTAAGTAAGGGCAAGCCTGGCTGGCTGCAGGGAATCTTTTTCCTACCACTTAAGCCTCCTGAAAGAATTTGCTCAAATTGGTACCAAAAAATGGCTCAAGCCCCAGTAACCATGCGCACAGCAGGGCTGTCACCAGGCTGCAAACCACCAGCCCAGCAGAAACCAGGGGCTCGCAGGCAGCCAAACACAGCTTGGGGCTTGGAATCAAACCATATGTTGTGATTTTTGGGAAGCTTGACAACGCTGATGTGCTGCAATCATGTACCTGTCACTGTCACCCCCCAGTAAAATTTATTTAAGCAGCAATATCTAAAACACATAAGCCAAGCGTTGAATTGCTCTTTCTTGAACAAGGGACATAAGCCCTTTTTCATACCGAATGCTGGTGACATATGGGTGGATAGTGAAGGTCTAGAAAACCAACATCCGAGAGCTATCGACAACAGCCAAAAGAAAGCTTTAACAATGATACTGTAAATAGAATTTGTCAGTCTTCAATGTCAGTAGCTTTTCAGCTGTAACCTGCGTGTTAAAAGGGCAGTTCACTTGCCTCCATGCTGCTAACCTAGATCAGAATCGGGGCTGCAGAGGAGGGGAGCGGAGAATCACTGTCACACAGCTTTCAGAACAGAAGTACACTGAAAACCAGTCTTAGATTCTGTTTTACATTACCAAGTATTGACAGCTAAGTCAGGAGAAATTTAAAAGCAGAAGGAGAAGGGGAAAAAAAGGGAGTCATTTCCTGAAAGAACCCCATAATCACAGCAGCTTACCATGGCCTTCCTGGGAAATGCACTCACTGGCCTTTTTCCCTTTTACTGCTTGTCAAATGTGTTTGATGCATTTTAAAGTTACCCAGAAAGCACTCGGAGTACAGACATTAGAGCCCTCAGCACAACTCAGTCCTCCGGGTGCAATAAACAGCATCCATAATACTGCAGGGGCTCATGGTCCACATGATTCTCATCCAACAGGCCATCTTCCTTTGGTCTTAGGCCCTTATTGCCACAGCAAAGATGACACAATGTAGAGGAAACTTTGAAAACTGCAGAAAGGTTTGCACTGAAGCTAACCTGCACAGCTCACTGTTCCAAGAAAGATCCTGTCTGATAACCTGAATGGCAGTGTTATTAACTCTTTAATATTAATTTGCATTAACAAATTATATTTACACTTTAGAAATGCAGATGTCAAAGAATATGCTGTAACTTCTTCCTTTTGCAGAAGGCATACTAAGTACTTAAAAGCAAAAAGATGATATGTTTGAGGTACAAGAGGTATCCAGTGAAAGCTAAAGCTGCTGACAGAAAGATCAGATACATCACCATCTTGCAACCCCCTCGTATCTGTTTGAATCAGTACAACTTCTCAAGAGATTGCATCTCACCACAGTAAGTAACTGCTTGCATGTCATCTTATTACATTCAGGAATGGGGAGGGATGTAGAGAGAATATTCCTGTGTTTGAAATCCTTGACTTTCAACTGTTTTCTCTTCTTTTACATTTAGACAAAATGCCAAAATCCTGCTATATTACATAAACAATATGCCTAAAACCGTAACAATGCAAGGCGGGGGGGGAAGAGAAAACCACTCTCTTCAAAGTAATTTTTAAAATCCTTGAATTAGCTATCATCACTAGTAGGGTGTAAAAAAAAAAAAAAAGCATCATTACACCCAAGGCAGTAGCACTCTTACCTATTTATGTAACTCTACAAAACCAAAGTAAACATACGAGTGCATTTCTGACTATGTAGTGCTAAAGTGTCATGCTGAAAAACATTAAGTACTCTTCTGTTCAATAACCCTTATGCACAATAATATTTATTTTCATAAAAGGAGAATCTTTGTCTACAACTCTCAGTCAAGCCACTTCTCACGCGAGCAGACTCATTTATTCCAACAGGACTACTCATGTGGCTCAGAATGTGCAGGACTCTACTTGCTAACACAGCTTATAGCTTATGACGACGTTAAAATCACCCTTAGTATGGCAAACATGTTCTACCACACCTATCTACAGAGTAGCTTTTCACCCCCCTCACTGTAAAAACAAGTCCTCTGCTAAACCATGAAAACAGAAGTTATTTTACATCCAACTCTGCATTTGCTGTATAGAGAGAAAGTTTTAAATATGCGGTTCTATTTCAAAAGCCTATTTTTGTACTTTATTTATTCTCTTTTGGAACAACCCCAATTATCACACTTCCATCAAATTCCTCAATTAATCCTTGAAAGTAGCAAAATATGCATATATAAGCATCATCTATCATTAAAAAAAAAAAATCACAAAAATTAAATGGAAAAATAAGCTTGACTATTAACAGAGCTTGGAATAAGTCACAAACATACTGAAGCAGTACAAAATAAGGTTTAATTTCTTAATACAAAAATCAAGAAGGTAACTAACTTTCTTACCTATCAACATCTAAGAAACTTATCTATCATTAAGGCTGAAGTTTCCTTATTTAACATCACCCCCTAATAAATGGCCTTTAAGAACAAAAACTTGCGTCCGTTTGTTTGCTTGACCACCACTTCTAACACTTTAGGGAACAGACACTTTTTCAGAAAATTATACCTGCAAGTATTAAAAACCTCAACTCTCCCTCATCTACAATGCCCTGCTTTGACCCTAATCTTTCACTTTATCATCTCTAGCCCTCTTCGGGAAGACAAGTCACCAAAAATGCTGCAAGTGTAACAAAGCCAGTGTTTGTGCCCCGCCTGCAGACAGCACCCTGTTTATTGCCCTCACTTGACTCCTGGCAACGTAAATGAGACACACCAAGCTCCGTCCTATCATGCCTTACCTAAAACTGCAGTTCCACCTCTCTTTACTGCACTGACTCAAGAAAGATGAAACCTTCCCGCATCCACCAACCACAACAGTGAAACCTAAAAGTCACAATGCTGTTTGAATATAATGACCATTTTACCGATAATACTTTTGGTAAAATAATGGGCTTCAGGATGTTACAGGTAGATCTTCTGTTCACCCAAGGGCATATGTAATACTAGGGTTAAGTGTCAGCCCATAATTTAAAGGAAACAGAATGCAGCTCTTGCTAAATAATGATTTCATCACTGCATCTAATGAAAACTTGCTTCTATGTGAAAAGACACTACTCTTATTTCTTTTTAGATGATATGACACTGAAGAAACTGATCCAGCTTCCCCAGCTCCAAATTTCTACTCGCTGGTTTTCATTTAGCATTTAAGGGACTTCCTCTGTGTGGGTTTCTATGCAGGCAAAACTCACAAACACTCCAAAAGGCAGACAGCCGATTTGCATTCAGAAGCAAGAACTTGGGACACAGGCTCACAAGGCTTCACTTTCACCGCCGTTTTCAACGTAAGTAGCACAGCACTAAAAACTGGGAAAATGTTATTTAACAAACTGAGCTGATGCACGTGGCATTTAGCTACGTAAGGATTCTTATTTGTCACTTGATTAGTCAACAGTACTTATATTATAGAGGTTAAAAGCAAAAACGTTATCTTCTGAGCTAAAGAACCAATTCCTTTCTGCACATTGAGTGCCTACAAAGCAAATCATCTGTAGCATCTCAGCACTGATTACACTGCCATCTTTAAATACTTGCCATCTATAAATACTTCCTTTCTTTCAGATAGCCATCTCTAAAACAATTCAATATACAAGTCTTAGAATTTGAAAGCTGAGTATTTAAGTTCTCTTTATTTTGGGAAAGAAAGAGGAATAGCAATCTCAGTTCTGAAACCGATTCCAGTGTTGTGGGTTTGATTTTAGACTCACTTTGCCTGCTGTATTAACCTCAACCGAGTTGTCAGGCACATCGCAGCCTCTCGGACGTAGCGTTTGTCAAATAAGCATCAACCCCTACCGTAACTACTCACCACACCAGACAGCCCGAGTTCGGACTTAACAATGCTTCTGGAAGCACTCTCATCAATTCAATCAAAAGACAGGTATAGGAATCCTTAATCTCTGGTTAAGGATATAACAGGTTACCAACAACAATTGCACTGGCGCTTCACGTCAAAACTTGAGCAACGGCCGTTTCTCTTAGCAGGGACAAAGTCGATGCCAAGACACGCTGCTCAGCAGACTCACTCATCGCTTTCTTGCCGCGATGAGCAGTTTTGCCGTTTATAAATATCAATGTCTATGCACACAGTATTGCAAATGAGGCGAAAGGAAAAACATGTGGCTGTCTTTTCCTGAACCACTTTCAGGCAACAGCTTATGTGCCACTTATATCTTAAGCAGACCAGTCACGTTCCTCTACAAAATCTGTGACTTTTCACAGTAAAAACAGCACCTTGCGCTCGCAGCCGCACCACTCGCGGTTCCGCTGCTTTTTTCTACCACAGCATCAAGACTTTTCAGGCGACTCGCTCCGAGAACGACGAGGGGTTTAAAACGGCGAGCAAGGCGCTATCCCGCGGCGGGCGCAGGCTCCGGCGGCGGGCTTCCCCGCGGGGCCCACCGGGGAAGGCAGCGCCCTCCGCCCCGGCCCGGCCCAGCCCGTCCCGCCGCCGCCCGGGCCTCGGCGCCAGTCACGAGTTGGGGAGTTTCGGGCACTTATGTAACACCGCGGGGCCGATGTCGCTGTTGTTTTTCCCCGCTCCTAAAAGCGAACTCGTTACCGAGGCCCCGCAACTCCCTCAGCGCCCTGGGACAGGCCAGAGCCCGCCGCCGCCGCCTCTCTCCTCCCCAGAACCTTCCCGCCCCGCCGCCTCCCTCCCGGCGGGAAGCGGCAGCGCCCTCGCGGACGGCCGGGAGCGCCCCAGCCCCGCGGCGGGACAGCCCCGCACGGCGGCCGCCAGCGGAGCCCGGCACCGCCTCCCGCCGGGGGAGCTCCTTCCCCGCCAGGCAGCCCCCGGCTCCCAACATGGCCGCGGGAAAGCGGCCGGAGCCCCGGCGGGGAAGGGCTCTGCGAGGAAAGTTTCCTTCCCCTGCCCCGACGGCCGAACCCCCCACCCCCATCCAGGACGCAGCCAGACCCGCGCTGCTCACCCAGCGCGCTCCGCTCCGGCTGCCGCCCCAGCGCCCGGCTGCCGCCAGCCCCGCCGCCCTCTCCCCGTCACCGCCGCGGTCATACACCCCGCCGCCGGGAGACGGGCTCCGGGACACCGCCCGCGCGGGGCGGGGCCGCCGCCATCTTGGGAGGAGCCGGGCGGCGGGAAGGGGTGAGGCGCTGCCGCCGTTCGCTCCGCGGCGGGCGGATTCGCTGGGGGCCGGCCCCAAGGAGCCGCTCTGCGTGGCGACAGGAGGGGAGGGCCCGGCGCTTCCATCCCACGGGTGGCACCTCGTGGAAGAGCGATTCTCAGGACACGAGAGCGTTACCTCAGGGTTTTTTTAGAAACCCCACATTTCCAGTCTTTGTGCACCATCCCGGGGGCGTGTGTTACGTCCGTGGGTCCAAGCATGCTCTCCCAGAAGTACATTAGGGTGGTCACGTTTTTCGTTATCTCTCTGTATATAAACCCTTTATAGCACATGGACGGGAGTTAGTGAAATGTTTTAGTTTGAAGAGTTGCCAGTCAGCTTGGGGAAGCTATGGCAGGTCTGCTAGTGCGGCTGCCACCAGAAACACCACCGGAGCTGGAAACACGAGGAGCCCCTTCCTTCCTCTCTATTATCATTTTTAGCATCTGCACATCTAGCCATCCAGAGCAGTATTTTCCAAACGTAGCCTGCTGATCAGCAGATAACCCAGTCTTTCCAAGATTGCCAGATGTTGTTGGGTGCCACCGAAGTGGGAGGGCGGCTGGGGTGTTTTGGGGAGCTGTGGGGTGGGTGGGAAGGGGGAAAGCTCCCCTGTTTTGGTGGTAGCGCCATGCACTGCTACGGTGCCACTCCGGTGCCAAAGTCTGCGCTCTGGAAAATGGCCCAAGGGGCTTTTTTTAAATAAAGTTTCACTTACATGCAATACAGCAGAGTTTCATTTTCCAAATTTCACATTATTGGGCAATGATGCGGCTGGCTTTTATGGAAAAAAAAATAGAGTAGTTAGGTGGTGGGGCTTTCCAGTGGTAATAATGAACCCACTGAAGTTTCTGAATTTCATCTGAATTTTTTATTCCAGCTCAGATGGTGACACAGGCGAGAGCCGCATCACCAAGCTGGGTCTCTGCTGCTGTGGGAGAGGGACACAGGGAAGGGAGCAGGATGTGAAGGGCTGAGCACACGTGTTCTCCCACCCCACAACATGGCCGACTGTCAGTCTGCTTCTCCCCTCAAATCCAGCCGGTGTTCAGCCCAAGCCAAACGCTGCCCTAAGGGTTTATTGAAGACAGAAATGAAGGAATGGCTCTCTTTCACTGTTGTGACAGACGTAGCTTCTGGACATGGGGCACATTCAAAAGCTTCTGCGTGGGGGTGTAACAAGTGACATGGACAGCTGTAAAAGACCACTAACATATGTTCAGATATGCTCCCAGCTCCATGAGCGAATTTCCTACAGAACCAAAGCAAGCGGGGCTGCAGAACCCACTTCCCTTCTGCAAGTAACAGATCTGACCCCTTCCAATGGACCCTGATAAAGAGTAAACGGATGGTGCTAAGGAGAAAGTGCCTGGTGAAGGCGAGCAAATCTCCCACCAAGACAAGAAACCCATGGCAAGCTGCTTGGATTCTATGTAGAAAGCAAGCAACAGCTAGAAAACTGAGTGTGCATGAAAAACATTTTTTATTAATGCTTTTTTTTTTCTCTAAATAATATTGTGGTAGCTTTTTAAGCCCTGATGGAGTCCCATATATGTTGCCTGTCAACAACAATTTTATTTTTTTAGAGCACTTCTGCGAAATATGTGAGTTTTCTTTATCACTCTTATCACTTCCTCACTCCTTTTGGGGATCTGTTCATTTTGTTGTAGACAAAAATAGAATTAAAAAAAAATCCAACCAACAAATAAAAGCTCCATAATGCTCAAAAGAGACCACTCTTACTGAAACTCAACAGCCTACATGAGAAGTGGTGCTTGACATCTGTTTAACCTTGTGCCCTGTCCCCAACAGTGACCACTAGTGGAGGCTGAAGAAAAACAAGTAAAAATAGAGCAATTACGTATTTATCTCACTAACTGAGGTTCTAATAAGTCTTCTTTTGGGGCGGAAGGGAGGAATGTGGGCTTCACATGATAGAGATTGCAATTAATATGCTCCTTAATAGACACCAGCTGATAACAAATCCCTAAATTTATCTAATTCCTTTTTTCACCTTCATAACATCATGTGTCAATTTATTTATTCGCTGAAAACTCATTATTTGATGATTGAATGATTCAATTCATTAATTCAAAATAAGTATATATATTATATATAAACATACGTTACTAAAACATTGCCGCCATCTATTTCTATTCATTCTATAGGATCAAGCACACCTAAGAGTACAGTTTGTGTTCGGAAAAGTATTACACCTGCCTCCAGGTAACCTTTGAGCAGTTAGTTCTTGGCAAACCCACCACAGCCAACTAAGCAGCCGACTAGAGCCAAAGATGAACTGCAGACACTTGCTGTTAATCATTTCTGAACACCTTGGTTCTCTAAACAGAAGTCAGGTCAACAAGTGTTTTACCTTCAGTTGGGTCAATGTGGAGTTAAAATTTTACTCTTGGCATATGAAAAAAAATTGTTAGAGGCAGACAGACCACAGTTGCAATGGAGATAGTCGAGTGACAAATAAAGATTCTCACACCATTTTTATGGAATTGCATTTAACACTCGTAAAATTGATATATTACGGTTCTTATTTTCCATGCAACATTAATGAGAAGAGGCAGTCAAAAGAACATTATTTGGTAACTGGCTTTAAGCATTTCCCTTTTAAAATAAAAACATGTAAATATATGGGCTTTTTTTTTTTCTGTGAAAAAGCACAACATTTGTCTGTCTCATGTATTATAAACAACATGTCCAGTATAACAGGACCATCTGTAACTTCATATAATTTTACAATATTTTGTCAAGCTTATGTTAGTAATATGAATTTATGGCTGTTAGACTACCTTCCAAAAAAATTTGTTGCAAAGGTTTTGAGAGTTGCATTAAAATTACATATACTGTTGCATAATGAAGAGCTTGCACTGATGTATTATTACGAGAGCCAGTATCTGTAGACGTACAACAGAAACCAAACCAGGGGACTCAAATTCAAGACCGCAGATTGATTCCCAACCTCTCTGTGTTAAAACTGCTTAAGTGTGTTCTATAAATTTAGCCCCAAGCTGTGCACTTGAATTCAGATGGCTATATGTAGTTTTTGTCTCAAGTTTTTGGTTGAGGTCTGTCCATGTACAACTATTACCAGAGTTTAACATTTGAACCTACCTTAAAAGCTAAATTGCCAACTGATAGGTTATTTTTGAAGTGAGACCAAGACAGACTACAATGCAGTACTTTTTCTTTCTGCCCCTCTGCTATACATACCGTACAGATGAGACTTAGCAATAACCATTTAACACAGTATCTTAACAAATAACAGAGCCAGAAAGGCTCAAGCCAAGCTCATTTTCTGATGGATTGCTTCTCTTGACGCTGACAGAAAGGGATTGCTGGTTTTGACCCAGTAAGGATTGCTGCTCGCCATCTGTATATTCAAAACCTCTTTGGAACTACTCAAGGGCAATTTCCAATCGGCCAAGGGAAAACTAACAAAATCCATCATTTGTGCTCTGAGTCTTCATATGATGAGAATTCATCATCACCAAGAAGCTGCACTCACTGTACGCCTAAGGTATGAAAGAATTTGGCAAAGAAGTAGCCTCAACAAGCATGGCCTTTCCCTAGAAATAATAATAGTAATTCATATAAACATAGAACAACCTTTTATTTATTTGGTGTTCATCCCATTTTCATTGCAGAAACTCAGTTCTCATCCAAATAGCGCTCTTTTTCCTCAGTTTCCACATCCAAACTGCTAGCCAACAGCCTGAGAATGAAGGGCTCAGAAGCTGAACCAAAAATAATTCTTTGTTTCCTAGGGAATGGATGTGTCTTGTTCTGTCCCTGCAAATATTCGTGTCATTTTTACTTTAGCTTTCATTAAATAATCCATAATGCTGAATTCTAAACTTGCGCTGTTGAAAGCAAAAGATGATTCTCTACTCCTTGTTAGAAATGAATCTGATAAGAGATTTTTTAAAGGCAAAAACTTCAATAGGTGCTAAGTTTTTTACTTTTTGGCTTTCCAAGTGCCATAAAGGCATAGCGTTTTTGCCGTTCAAAGCATATTACCTTACTAAAAGTTTTAGACTATAGGATTTGTTAAGTATACAAATCATACTAATCCAGCTTTGTGGAGGGTTCTGCAAAACACTGAAGGAGTTCGGTCCCATTTCTGAATAAACCAATCGCCAAAATTTGGAATTCCATCCTTCAGCTGGCCTGGTCAGAGCTATGGTTTAAGAGGATGAACTCCTGTGTTCAGCTTGGGCAGTGACAAGCAATAAGAAAGTGCGGATGGACAAATCTTTAGGGTGCTTTTACATCTCCTGATGTTAGAAGACAACAAACAGATGTTACGCTGTATCTCTGGGGATTTTCAAGCAATGATAATGGTGTCTGACTGTGGGCTGGCAGGGATGGAGCTTCAGACCTCCATCCCTCCAGGAATGGTTTGCAATGAAGCTTCCCAACGGACAGAGGCCCAAATCCACATCTTAAAGGCACATAAATGCCTAGTTCCCAGCCTCAGAAGAGGACAGCGGAGCTTGTTGGTCTCCTCTCAGAGGTGACAAATACAAGTGCTAGGTCTGTATCATCACAGTCCCACTGACCTCTTTCCAAATGTGTTGTGAATCCTGTGCTGCATCGTGGAATAACTCCTGTGGAAAAAGCTGAGTCACACAGAGCAGCCTATTCACATCTCTGATAGCTTCAGGTTAGCTGTCTCCTCGTGGATAAGGCACCCTTCTGCATGATGAGACCTCGAAAGTGCTACAAGCTGGAGGGAAGCTGGATTGGGGTCTCCATTCCTGGGATGCCCATGAAGGACTGCAGCCATGGCTGCATTCTGTGAAAGCCCAGCCATGCTGTTATGTCCTTGGCTGGCTGAGGGGCTCAAGAGGCCTCGGTAGAAGGACACTGTATATCCAGAGCCTGTATGACATGGAAATGAGAGGAACACCAAACTACCCATACAGGGACAGCGCTGAGCCTGCCCAGAGACACAGCTGCAGGCACCTCAAGAACTTGAAAGACAGGGGTCTGTAAAGATTAGTGGCAGCTATTGGGCAGCAGAGTTACTTGCACTATGATTTTAGATTTATGGGGTGAATTTCTCCTCTGCCTCACATTAGTTGCTTATGTCCTTTACTTAAGCTACACAAAAAGCAGTATTTGTAGGCAGGCAGATTTTGTGCAACTTCCACAGCTACAGTTCAGACCTCTCACTTCCAAACACTGCATCTGTTATGAAGCCCCTTACACATATCCACCGTTGGTCCAGCCCTCCTATGGAGTTTGGTTTTTAGGGAGGGTGAGGGTGGTTTGTTTTTTTTTTTTTTAGCTAGAATGAAAATATCTGGGGGAGTCTGACTGAATCTGGGAATCTCTACATTTGTACAGCATGAAAACAGCGGCTAACCTTTGCTTGGGCTTTTTGGTTAGAACAGAGACTACACTACTAAACCACAATGCCATATGCAAAGACTTTCTTGAAGGAACGTGGTCTTTCTGACACTGAAGAAGCCCAAGAGTTACATCTTAACTATTTTTCTTCTGCCTTCATTTAATTTTATGCTTATTTAAGCATGGCAATCTAAATAGGCATGGATGTCCTAGACCACAATCTTTTGCTCTGCCTGTGGTAACTAAAGAAGGTGTGAAATTACAAAATCTAAGTTTTCACGCTTCAGCCTTAACTGATTATCTGCAGTAATATGTCAAGGAACAGCATCTAGATACAATCTGACAAAACTAGACATGTGCTCTGAATTTTTAAGCATTTGAGGTTTTGGTTTTTTAAAAAAAACTATAGACTGAGAGAAGTCTAAACAATCTCTCCACCCTAGCCCCAACATTTTGGCTTTGACTCTCCAGAGCACTGTGATTCTGATGTAGAAAACCATACGAGATGGATCAGCATACAAAATTTCTCCTCCCTATTACAGCCCCTCTCTCGTTGGTACAGATTAAATACTGAGCAGTAGTAGGCTGCAAATGTAATGACAGTCACTATATGACTGAGAGTCACCTGTGGATGTATTGCCCTCCTTGCTCCACTGGCAACCCAATATGATTTAAAACATCCTTTATGTTGCTTTAAAATAATCCTGGTGAATAGCTGTAAATCCTGAAAAACTGAAAGCAAAAATTATTTTGAGTTCTTTCTGCCATCTTCCTAAACCATCATAAATTATAAATTCCAAATCTCTGACAATAAAAAAAATCCTGTTATTTAATGCATAACATAATCCATTTATGCATAACATTTCATCCATAAAATGGGTAACTGGATGCCATGGCTATAGTTGATTCTGCTGATAGATGGACTGGTACTTTAGTTACTTCCCACGGTCCCTTTTGGCCCTATTTTTATGATGCTGTACGCAATATCTGAGTGAAATCGTCAAGATGTTTGCGTAACAGATCTGTATGCCCAATTGACCCTATTTGTTCCTGCTAAGATACTGCCCCTAGGGAAAAGCAACCAGAAGACACGCATTTGTGGCTGTTTGGGAAAACGTGATCTTTCAGCCTATTAGAGCAAGTTGTCAGTGAATATGAAGGTTAAATGGGCATACCAATTCATTAGGTGCTTAAAGAAAAAAACATGTTTAGGCTGATGAGCTACAACTGAGCTAATTTAATAAAAGGATAACTCAGTTAGAGCTAAACTAACAAAAATGTCCTGTCTTGTCACACACTGCCTACCTGCAACTTCAAATAAGCTGCAGATTTTGTGCATTATGTACAACAACACAAAAAGGTTTTCTGTTTTTAGGCAAATTCCAGCCTTCTGGATAGTGACTGACAGTTAGAGCTTTACACATTTTTTTTTTATTTCCTTTGGAGTCTTCAGATCAATAAGATAGAAAGTTTGAACTGCCTGAGTAAGAAGAGAGTGTGCTCAGCCTAAGATGCGCAGAGCAAAATAATCCTTAGCTCCAGACAGCAGCGCTTGGGTAGCTGCCCCTAGACCTTACCACAGGTTATACAGAGGTAGCCACTACTTACAAGTTGTCTTCTGCTGCTGACTTGACAAAAAACCCTCAACCACTTACTATTGCACAATTAAAGGTTTCAGAAGTCCCCCCTCTAGTATGACGAAAGAAAACCAGCATCCTCCTTTAAAGACTCCCAGCTTTTTTATCCATGAAACAGAAATGCATATCTGTCCTACCTTTCTGACTTTGTGTGGATACAGAGGGGCCTACCTAGAACAGGGAATGTAGAACATCCATAGATTAACCCACTCAATATATAAATTGCCCCTGTTGGAGCAGAATGCTAAACACCATTTGCTTCAGCTTGAGAACATAAATCAGTGAATGATTATCTGCGAATTGTTGCCTGTCTATAAAGGCAAATACCAATCAATATATAGCCTGGAGCATAAAGGATTGCTTGTATACTTTGTCCTGATTTATGTATCTGTGGATGTTATTTATCATAATTTTTTACTGGATCAACGTCAATGGACTCAAAGTGGTTGAGGGTCTGCCACATTTAAAAAAAATATTCTGTAGAGCAAGATTCATGAAAGCTGAAAAAAAGATGATGTTTTGAGACAGAAAGACAAATGTAGTTTTGAGAATGCACAACTGCCATCAGCAAACGCAATGGAAAATGGGTTCTGAGAACATTCAGTATAACACTGTATTCCCTTCTAAATTCTTTTATAACTAAACCTTTGTAGTTCTTAACCTGGAATCAGAGCAGTAAGAAGAAAAAATCTTCGCTATTTTGGCAGACTGCTCATAATCATCTAAATGATTCCTCTTGTATTTTCCTTTGAAAAACACAAAGACAAATGTGTGCTTGAAAAACAGAAAGACAAAAGTGCACGGCCCTCCCCTTCTGCAGTATAGCAGTTCCTATGTTTATGGCTGGAAAGCATTTTCTGGTACTCTTGAACGTCTTCAGACTAGACAGGACCAAAATAAGATGTTGAACGTCTTCAGACTAGACAGGACCAAAATAAGATGCAGATATTCAGATGCTGAGCTGTGAGGGAAACGGGGACAATCTGGAGGATGCATTTCTCAAAAGCGATGATTGAGATTTTTGTATTTTTCCTTGAAAATTAATCTTTTCTTTGGTTTGCTTTTACCAAGACTATTACATGGCTAAGTGGGAAACCAATTAAACTGCAAGATCACTAGGCAAGTGATGTCTGATGTGTTTCAATTCATTCAGGCCTTTTGATCCCATAGCTGTTACCTACCATGGACAAAATATGATCTTGTTACAGGACTAATACAATTCTGATGTTTAGCTCGCTTAAACCTGCAAGTCAAAAGAGACTCTGGAACAGACTCCAGTAAACTGCTCTGAAGAGAAAGACAGAGATCCAATTCTGTGCTGAACCAAAGGCAAGCAAGACCATAAAGACCAAAGATACACAAAACATTTAAGGTCACTGAGGAGGATCCCTGCTAGACTGCTGCTTTACATGGACCAGGCTAACTAGGCATGGAAATTATTTTCAAACATGTAATTAGCAGCTAGCAACAGATTTTCTAGTTGCTTTTCTGATAGGAACAACCAGTAGGTTGGCAACAATATGAGAAAATATTTTGTCAGATCCAACAAACAAAAACAAAACAAAACAAAATAAGAAAAAACAAAACCAACAACAAAAAGGAGAAATAGGACAAATTTTTGTAGGATGTAGAATTATAAATTATTAAAACCAATGAACAGAATTTCTTATATGGCACTAATTGCTATTGAGAAATAAAAGGAGATAATACTAGTGAAAGCAGACAAATTAAGACTACCTTGTTTGACAGGTATTTAATGCCTCCATTCACAACGTTGTCCCTAAGGGCAGAATCGGGCATGACCATCCAAGAGAGAGCTGTTCCCTGAAGGATACAAAGGAGACATAGGTTGCTTATTCAAGCAGCCTCCTGTCATTTGCAGTTCAAAGTGCTGCTTTACTTTCTGAGGTCGCTCAAAACTCTCTTGTGACTGAAGTCATAACTTGAATTTATTTATTCCATATCCTGTTTACTAATTCACTGATAAGTCCCTCTCACCACGCTAGCCACTCACTGCATCACACGGCTGCTTTTCTACAAATTGGCCCTTCCATTGATGCCTTTGTAAGCACATTGTCAAGATTTGTTCCACTTCAACACCGAAGCAAAGCACTGGCCTCATGGCCTGGAAGCAAGATACCACTGTAGCAACTCGACGTACTGGCGATACTGCATGGTTTCCCTTCTCTTCCTCCTTGCTGTGCTCCTGCCAAAAGTTAACTTTACGGGAGAGCGATTCCTTTTGAGAGGACAGACAGGGCTGCCTCTATTGTCCTTACTCAGCATGCTCGGAACAAAGTGAGGACCAACTGCAGAAAGAGACATTTGTAACGCTTTCTCCAGAACACAAAATAAACAGAGCAAATGTGCAGCTGGCCTGGTAGCAGCAACAGAGCCCAAGCCTTTGCTCTTCATTTGGCAGGAAGAGCTGTGGTGCCTGCATAGGAAGGAAATATTTTCTTTTCACCAGACCTCTTTTGCCATATTCAAGAACACCAATGATAAGATACAGCAGCTGACTTGAGAAATGGACAGAGCCTGTTAAGATTTTACTTTTAGAAAATAGCCAGTATAATCCCGATCCAGTATACACGGATTTTTCTAGGTTCGTATCAACCTTGATTATTACACTCTGAGTAATACAGAAACCAAGATCCTGAGCTGAACAAATTCAAAGAGAAATGTCTTACTCAGGAATAGGAAACTGCAGAATTAACCAAGATCTGTATCACAAACCGACTTCAAACATGTAAAACAAAATCAACAAATGAAGGATTTAATGTTGGGTTCCTAAGATTTCTACCATGCTAACGGTTTCTGTGATTAAAAAAGCCATGACTCTTGTTCTCAGAAATTCATTATGTAGCATTGTACACTAAAATACAGGATGCTGTTATACAACCAAGCATCTGGGGAGATTAACCCCGATTAAAAAAAAAAACCTCTGGGAAAAGCAGTCATTTAATAGAACAAGGATGATGGCAGAATAAACTACCGGATTTGTGCAACTGAATCAAGTTGAACGTTAGGAAGTATTATTTTACCAAACAACAAATGAAACAGAAATAGTTACCTTGATCCTAAGAGATCTGAGTACAAAGCTCCCAGTAATTTCCCACCAAAAAAACAGAGCAGTATCTTTACAGAGAGGGAGGACTAAAATGACCTGGAACATTCAGGAATATGTTTCCTCACAGCACCAAAGAAAAGGAATTCAGGAAAGCCACACAGGAGGGTGTCCTGAGAGACACACGGTGAATATGAACAAAGGGGGCAGTCGAACCCACGTTGCAGTGACAGCTGTGGACAACAACAGAGAGACGAGAGGCCAGGAAGAAGATACAGCCAAGCTAAGAGCAGAGTGAGAAAGCCTCTGGCTGAGCTGGAGATAAAAACTGTGTAAGGGTTCTCTCCCTATGTTGTAAAGCTATCCTCCCACTACCTATAGTCACTTCAATGCTCAATCTCAACACGCAGTTAAATAATTTCTGTACTGCAGCTCTATTTCACCATTCTGAAATTCTATGTAAACACTACATAATTAAAACAGCCAAACCTTTTTCTACAGTTTTCTCGCATTCAAATATAGGTGCTCATGCTTCCAATTGTGAAGCATCATTAGTATTTGCAAGAAGTCTGCTCCTTGCACTAAATAGAATTGCTTAGCTGATTTATAAGGCATTTACTGTAACTGCTTTTGGGCACAAACAAAGCAGTCTTTTTTTTTTTTTTTTCCGTTTTTTCAGTAAAGTGTCAGAACTGTCAGAAGTATCCATTAGCACAGAGTTTGTCCAAGAAGAATTCTATCATATTGCTGTTATTACAGGAAAGACAAGAAAAGTAATCTCAGACGAGGACATATGACTTGGCAGACATGTGAAGCAGAGATATCAGCCTAATATTCCAAGAACAAACTTAACTACTGCCAGCAAGCTGACAGCTACAGTTTATGTGCATCTGCTGTTTCCCATGAACTGCACTTTGCAGAAGTGTGAAGTTAGACACTTAGCAATTCTAGCAAGTTATGACATGAAAGAAAAAACTCAGCACTCTGAACCCATATTAAAAAAAACTTTAATATGTTTTTTTCCAAGATCTAATATATAAATGCAATGGTAATAATGTACTCTTCTTTTGTAAGCTTGGATGAAATATATTGAAGTCCACTTTTCGCATATTATATAAATAATCATCTAAAGCAACCTAGAAAAGAAGAAAAAAGCTTAGTCCATATGGTGCACACAAATAATTGGGTATTAAGTTTAAAAATACATGAAACCGAATGAGGAACTGCAAAAAGACTCAACAGTTTGCCTGTTTTATTAGGTGGTAGCATAACCATCACATTCAAAGGCTATAAAAAAGGCAGGTTTTGTGAAGACAAGCATTATCTTTTACTAGACCAAACAGCAAATTATAAAAACAGACAAGATTTTGGGCCCTTGCATCAGAATGATAGTCTATGAATATACATACATCTTGGGTGAAATGATGTAGTTAAAGAAGGATTAGAAGTGTTGATCAAAACTATGAGCTTCCACAGTCAGGCACACATTATGATTTTCACAAGTATTAGGTACTACATCCTCCCAAAACAGACACATGAAGCATTAGTTAACTATGCTTAATTTGATACTCTTACTCTTCACAAACATATTAGCACAGAAAAGAGTCCATCACTTAAAGAGTGCATGATATATCACACCCACCGTACAGTAAAAAGCAGGGTATGCCTTCACAGGAACTTTCTTACTGAAAGATCTAGCCTGAAAGTAAATGGGTGGAAGAAAAAAAAAAAACAAAAACCAAACATACTTATCAGGAGAATTTAACATTTCAGATTAAATATCAAGTACTATATACAATGGTTAGAGCCAACAGACTGTATTATGAGCTTCATCCCTTTTTATTTTGACATCCTGAAACTATAATCATTCATTATGTGCAAGCCAGCACCATCCCTCACTGTACACAAAAGTAATTACACAGCCAGTATGTAATACTGGGAGAAGCCTAATAAAATTGTTATATGTTTTGACGTTACAGTTTACATATAATAAACCAATGCAAATTAGCATCCCTTGTTCTGACAAAGTTCCAAGTTGCATCTGATTTAATAAATATGGTTTAACACTTTTTTCCCCTGCCAAATAACTCTTCCCAAGAGACAGAAATGATGGAAGACCAGAAATGCATTTCTCTGAGTGCATCTTTTTGGCCTAGTGTTCCCATCAGTCCCAGAAGTCCAGTTATGCTCCATTTCCATTTATGGGACTCTAAAAGGATCTCAATGCCTCAGGTCCTCAGTATCTATGTATCAACAGAGTCTAAACCATGGCTGAATCAAATCTACAATTTAAACCCATGTACAACTCGGGTACATCTACCAGAGCTGAAGCAAATCTTCATGTAATGCTTATTTATAAATACAAAATCCCTCATTTTGCCTTTTCTTACAGGTTAAAAAAAACAACCAATCAACCAAACCTTTATGAATACTGCTGAGTATGCATGCGCTTCTGTTAGTTTTCCATGGATCTTTCCAGACAACTGAGAAAATCAGGCTGAAACTTTAGCAGGGAAAAAATACTGAATCTTTTCAGAAGGCAAATTATTTTAAAACTTTGAGCTGTAGTAACATATGTGTGTGTGTGTGTGTGTATATTAAAAAAAAAAAAAAAGGAAAATGCTCTTCCCTGATCTAATTCTCTGCCTTACTATTATTAATTGCAAGATGAAAAAGGAAAGTAACCTTGCTTGACCTTCTTAACCCAGAACGGGTTGCATGTCATTCAGAAAGCGTGTTACCTTCCTTGGTAAATTGAGTCCATAATGATCTAGCATAATTGAGATAAATGCAAAAGCCAAAAGGAGACCTTCTTTTTAAAGAGGAATGGAGGGAGTGCTTAAGAGAAAAAGGGGGAACATGTAAACGTATTTGCAGGTTTTCAAAAGGATCACTGTGGGACTGACAGAGCACTTTTATTATATGCTTTTATTCTAAAAAAACACACAATTCCTAAAGAAAACTGCAATCTTCATTATCTTATTTTGCCCTCTGCTGGTCATCAGTCGCAGTATCAGTAAGAGCTGACCACACTTCAGAAACTTTTCTCCCAAGATTAAATGCCCCATTACTACAATATGCTTCATATAATATCACTGAGACTTAATTTAGCATTTGAGAATTATGTTTCTTCTGACTGTGAAATGGGGCTGGTAACTGTTACCCTCATCCTCCAAAATACACGGTTTGTGTAACAAATGCTGATTGTTGAAACCTTGCTGGAGGTTTAAACTTTACCCTATCCTGTAATTCCAACTAAGACAGAGGGTAAGTGGCTGAAAAGACCCTCAGGCTAAACAAGATGGTGTTTTTATACAGGAGAACAGATGCATTTAAAGACACCAGCCCATTACATTCACCTAAAGTCCTGAAATACCCGGCAAATGTTGCCAACAAAAGACCATTTCATCCATTAGGGGAAAAAGTATCTTTACCCTTGCATTAACAAAGACCATCTGATTATCAAGGAGGCTAATACCCTGTTATTACTGCCAGTTATTGCCACAAACACTCTAGAGATCCAGAACTGTCAATTTTTCTTCACTGATGATGATGGAGGCTGGAAGCAAGTATTCAGAGAGGGGGTTTTTTATTTTAATTAAAATTATATAACCTATGTATTTAAAAAAAAAAAGGATGTAAGAGGGTGCCAAGATCAACATTCAACTGAATAAAATGCTAATGCTGCCCTAATCTGGTTTCCTTGTGTTTATATTTTTCTGTATAGTCTCCAATTACATGATCACATTGCATATTTTCCACAGGACCCTCCCAGTGCATAACATAGGCCGGGCTCTAGGAATGGAGTGGGAAGGAAGCAGGGGTAAGGTTCTACCTGTTCTCTTCAGAAGCTGGCTGGCATGTTGGGAGCCAGGATACCAATGCACTAAGAATTACCAAATTAGATGAAAGGCTCTGAAAAACTGAATTCTCTCCCTGCTTCTGTTCCAAAGTTTCCATGCAATACCAGCAACCAAATTTTAAACAGCTGGACAATAAATACACATTGCTCGTTCTCCATGCTTCCCATCCCTGACATGAGGCATTTCAGGCCAGGCACTTGGCGTTTTTGTAAGCCACATCTGCAACCAAAGTCAATGGCTTTTACACACTGTGCATTATGGTTTGAGGAGTGGGGAATAAAAAAGAAAAATCAAAATACTTCAGCTTGAACAAAGATAGTGGACAGTTTTGACCTTGCATTTTCTTTGTCTCTGTTCCCTGCTTCTAAATGGAATAAACAGTTTCCTTGGGCATGTGACAACAAAAACTGAGACATCAGGTGAAGCAACATGAACAGGAATGCATTAAATGCAAATTATAAATAGTCTGCACTAAAAATAAAGCCCAAGACTACATATTATTAACAAAAAATAAAAACATTAATCAGCTAACTAACCACTGACTGAACAGACCAGGGATACCTCATTTTACCTTAAGAAAAATGAAGAAGGCTTTCCTATCTCTACTGCACAAAATACTGTGATCACAGGTAATGCTGTAATTGAGGATTATATTAATGGCGTAAATGCAGAGATAAATCTGGCATTACTTTCCTTTGAAGTGGTATCTTCTCAGACTACCTTGATTGGAAGCATTGGGTGCAATACTCAAAGTATATGTGTACATGTACTTGTAGACTTAAGAAACTCTTTACAGTGCTTCTTGCAAGTTTTGTTTTCCAGATAAAGGCAGACACAGAATTGCTGATGAAACATTCTTTTGCTTTTGTATTATGTACCAACAAGCAATTCAGAGTGTAGCTAAAATAAGAGCTTAAAAGAAAAACAGAGTAGGACTCTGCAGTTCTTCAGGATTCATTATCCACTGTTCCAAGCAAATAAAAGTCTTTCCTAATTCACTTGGCTGTGAGCCAGAAAGAAAATAAACAGAAAGCACCTTTCCCAAGATAGCTTTGAGCATGGCTGGTCCTGTTAGGGAATGAATCCCCCCTTCCACACACATTAACCAGCAGTTAAAGGCAAAATGCTCTGCTTTCCTGGCAGCTATTCCACTGGGCTGTGAAGTACCATATGCAGAACCACTTTCTATGGTGCAGCAAAAGGAGGGTCAAGGAGAGCCTCCACCACTTGCTGAATGAGGAGGGTAGTGTAGTGTCAGGGGATGAGGAAAAGGCAGAGGTGCTCAATGCCTTCTTTGCCTCGGTCTTTAATGTCAAGACAGGTTGTCCTCAGGAGACTCAGCCCCCAGAGCCTGAAGTTAGGGAGGGGGGGCTGTGTGAACCCCCCGTAATCCAGGAGGAGACGGTTAGTGACCTGCTGTGCCAGTTGGACACCCACAAGGCTATGGGCCCAGATGGGATTCACCCCAGAGTAATGAAGGAACTGGCAAATGAACTTGCCAAACCACTCTCGATTATCTACCGGCAGTCCTGGTTAACTGGAGAAGTTCCAGCTGACTGGAAATTAGCAAAGGTAACGCCCATTAGACATTGGAATGGGCTGCCCAGGGAGGTGGTGGAGTCACCATCTCTGCATGTGTTTAAGAAAAGACTGGACATGGCACTTAGTGCCATGGTCTAGTTGACAGGGTGGTGTAAGGGCAACGGCTGGACTCGATGATCCCTGAGGTCTCTTCCAACCTGGTTGATTCTGTGATTCTGTGATCCCATGCTGGCATATAGTGGCATTTATAAAAGCCTGCTTGAAGTTTCTCTCCCAGTAATAAGGCTTTTAGTCAGTATTTACATTTATGCAATTGGGCCTGGCTGTGAATCAACTCCCTCCTGTACATACAAATAAATATAATATTCATACAGAAGTAGTTGTAATATTTAAAGGTTTTGTGTGGTGGTATTTTAATTTAAACTCTCGAAGTAATTAAAGATAAAATATTTGAAATTAAGGTATGCAGCTGTAAGTCTTCTAACAACACATGCACAATGCTTTGTGAAGATTAGCATCAATTATGTTTGTTTAAATAAATAAATAAAACGGAAGGCATCTCACGTGTTCTAGATGAATATGGGCCTGACTGGCAATGTCATAAATTACATCTCTCACATTTTTCTCTTGCTTTCCTCTTATAAAATCCTCTTGTGAAACTCCATGCTAGACATAGGAAGGAAAATCAGAAAGATAAAAACCCTCAATAAATATCAAGTTTCCATTTTAGCTTCTCAAAAACCTGTCCCAGCAACCATACTAATGACACAAGACTGAATCAGCCTAAATGTTTTACCACTGCCCCTCGTTTTTTATTTCCCTTTTTTTTTTTGTCAGTCACTTGGAAAAAAATTGAAGAGAACAAAGTGAAGAGTTGGTACAGACTCTCTCTGCACAAATTTGATCCCTAAAGACTTTGTGGTCAGTCAGATAACCAAGTCAGATTTTAAAGTTTTGGGAATTTAGATCAGTTTAGATGCCCAGTTTTTAAAACCATAATCCAAGAACTGATATTAAGCAGAAGAAGCCAGGAACAGGTAACACAGAAGCCATGCTGGCTTATGAAGCAAGTCATTATCTTGGGATTGGTGTGTAACACCAGGCTTGCAAAAAAAAAAACCCACGAACAAACAAAAGCACAACACAAAACAACCCCAAAACAACCAAACCAAACAACGAAAACCACCAAAAAAAACCAACCCAGAAACCCAAAAAAGCCCAACCCCAAACTTATTCTCTGACTACAGTGACCAATGTAAGACATAATATGGTATATTCAGAATTGCACCAGTGGCCCGTTCTTCTCAACAACACTCAGACATGTGAAAGCCGTATAAAGGTAGGCAAGTAGGCTTCACACGAGAGAGAAACTCCAGTAGAACTCTGCGATACTTGCCAGCAGCTGAAATGCTTACAAGATGCTCAGTCTGCACAGAAGAGATGCAAGCTGTTTTTACAGTTTCACTGTAAAACACCTTCTGTGGCAAGGAATGAATGTGAATTTTCAGGCTATGTTTGAAAAGCTAAAAAACTGGAAGGCCTCCCATACCATCCAGCCCCAGAAGGGCTGAAAGCAGGGTGCAGCTCCTTTCCGCAGTGTTATTACCCTGACCTATATTAGTATCTACGTTTTTTTGCAGCTACCTAAATTACTAAACTTCAAATCAAAACTTTCAATTGTATTGAAATGATGTTCAGAAAATACTAACACAACTGCCTTAAGCATCACCATAATTACACAAATTTTGGTTAAGTATAAAAGGAACAGCATTAACATTTAAAAATAAAGACTGGAGATGAAGGAATAACAGCTGCGATGCCTACAGATCTAGCCAGAGAACATTAATGAAAAAATTCGAGCTTTAATCACATTTTACCTAAATTGCAAGATCTGCTAAATTCCAATGCAAATTAGGTGTACTGTTTAAACTGGAAGACTATACCATCTCCTACAGCAATGTATGGAATGTATGCTTATAGATATCAAATATGTAACAAAAAAAAAAAAACAACCCAAAAAAACCCAAACCACCAGCACATTTATGAAAAGGTAGTAAAGAGAAATCCAAGAAGGTTGTTCAGAAGTAAAATTTCTCACAGTGAGTCCTTTATGGGGATAGGAAAAGAAAAAAGAAAAAAAAACACAGGCCCTCAAAACCCAGGCCCCATTCCATATGTGTATTTCTACAGGTTAATGGAAAAATTCCTGAAAGCTAAAATAATACTACATTTAATTAAAAAAAAAAAAAAAACAAACCAAAAACCAGAATCCCTAGCATTTCATGCAGCTCACTCCTCTCACCTCCCAAAAGATATAAAACCATGACAATGGCATATTACTAGGCCACAGCAGAAAGAGTTAAAATAAAGACAAAAGGTGTTCTGTTTCTGGCCTAATAAATTACAATCTCATATCTAGCGTTGAGAGACACAGTTAGAAACACTATACTCTTCAATTCCAGACAACCTGCTTCTCTTACCAACATACAAATGTCCATGGGAAGAAAGACCTTTTGTCTTGTACTATGATATGGAGTTGCTCTTAAACAGGTAACTATGCCTTGCGCTTTCCCAATGTGACTGGCTGCATGGTCGGCATGGATGTCCCTCACACCTAAAATTGAAGAAAGAATATGTTTAGAAACATAGTGTCAGGCCTTTTGAGGGGTATAGTTCTCCCTGATATGTACCACAGTCATATTTAAGGAAGGCTAAGTGTGTGGGTCCATGATAGAACTGTCTATGTACATAAATTGCCTTGAGATCTCATCTCACAGGGGCAAACCAGCAGGCAAATTCATTGATTTCCACATTCAGGAGCAAGCTGCCTCTTAGCTTGTTGCAGTTTCTGCAAAGGGTCTACTTAGCAGAGCAGCACCTATTCAGATAGAATACATCAGTACACAAACTCATTTTCATTGGCATGTCCTCTCCCAGGACAACAGTATTCCAAGAGCTTTTTTTCCTGCCAAAAAAATCATTCAAGTGTGAGATTCCTGACAAGTATTAATGCTTACAGCATGGTTTCATGATAGCTGCAGCTGATTCAGCAGTGTACTGAAGCCAAAGAGAATGGTCCCTTTGAACCCATATTTCTACCACCTCCCTTCTGCTGTCATGGGCAATGAGGCAGTAGCATGGTCAACTGAATCAGATCACCAAAGCAAGGGAAAACTAACTTGAGTTACTGCATGGTCACACAACCGTGAGAACTGAAATATGAGGGAGATGAGTGGGTCAGAGCAGCACCATTGCTCTTCATGGCAAGACCATACAAGGTTGGCTTAGACCGATCATAAAGCCATAATGTTTTCACAGGACTGACTGGGGATAAAGTGAAAATTTAAAGGACAATGGAAATTAAAATTCACAAAAGCTCTAACAGAAGCACCATTCTACAAAGAAAGAAATAAGGATACAGGAATTGCAGATCCATGAGCCTAACTGACACCTGAAAACGATACTGGGCATACCAGATTCACTGCCCAAGCCTGCCTGAGCCTTGCATGGGTCTCAGAAGCCTTTGTGAAACAGTGGCTATAGGCAGACTACATGGACTTATTTTAGCAATGGTAGCAGAAAGCAGAGTGAGGCTTGGAGGAATCAATGGATATAACTTACTGACTAGGCAGTTCAGGCTTTACGTATAACTAGAAATTAAAAAAAAAAAAAAAAAAAGCTCAAAGAGTAAGAGTTACCAATGACTCATGCTCAACCTGGGAATATATCCCAAAAGTGAGGTTCTGAAAAGGTTTAACAAAATTATTGAGTAGTACCACACTCCTAACTACTTAGGCAATGAATCAGAGAGCACAATACTAATATTTTTAAGTGACAGGAGCTGGGAGGAAGTAACAGGACTTTGGACAACAAGATTACCAGTCAAAATGAGCTTGACAAAAGTAGTAACCCGAAATCAGTAAGAATAAAGCAGAACGACTACTGGGAGAGATACACACAAACTGGAGACAGGTCAGCAATAAAGAAGCTAAAAAGCACAATAAATTTAGCAAACATGAGCTGTAATGAAACCAAGTCCACCTAGTCTAGAAAAGACTGCTGATGGGAAACACCAAGAAAAGGGCTGTGTTCAATTAATTTCTCCATCTGTGGAAAAAAACACAGAAGTTAACTGTTTAATATGCAGTGAAGGAGAGTTCTGCTTAGATATTTTGTTACATTGGTATATTTAAGAGAAGTTAAAACATGACAATAAGGCACATAGAAAATCCAGAGCCCCGTAACAGATTTTCAAGAACAGGATCATCTGACTTCTATCAGGAGTGACCCAAGCATGACTGAACTCCTTCAGGATCGAAGGCATTTCTCAGAATGGAAGATGTTGGTATGCCTCATACTCCTGCATTTCTTCAATCAGAAGTTCAGAAACACACTTGAAACATTTCACTGATTTCCTACCGAGGAAGCGAACATCAGATGTTAAGAGATAGGGTCCTCATTTCTTCCTAAGAATAATGTGCGCATCATATCTCTCTTTTTACTTCTCTTTTTTTCTTTTTAAACTCTTTTAACCGCAGCATTGGCCTTCCATCAGACTACTCTGATAAGCAAGAGGAAAATACTGCTACTACAATACTAAATACTACTAAATAATAATAATTCTCACCCTTCTTTTACATCTGAGCTCATACAGGGAATACTTCCATAATGCAAGAGATACGTAAAAGAAAGTTACCCTTTTCTTCACTGCAAATGAACAGTTCTTTCCCAATCTGTGACTCTTATATGAGACATGACACAAATACTAGGTCTTAAGCACAAGGATCCTATCATCTTCGTTGCATTTTTTCTTGCTATTCAATTATTGATAGTTAACCTACTTTCAGGAAGTGGAGAGGACTCAGATCCAAATTTACAACATCACCAAGGGAAGTTTATAGGTTGGGAAGTCTGCTGTTTCAAGATAACCAGTGTACATCACTGCAATATAGAACAAAAGCTGCAGAATAACTACAGCACTTTGTGTTCTGAGAAGTGGGACAATCAGAAAATATGGTGAAAAGCTGAATTTACCACACTCTGTAACAGGAGCAAGAAAAGAGAAAACAAAGCAACAAAGAACAGAGCAGTAGGAAACCGCACTTCAATGAGCTTTCCACTGAGCAGCTTCTAAGGAAAGTACGTAGTTCTAGGACAGGTGCAGCAAGATTCCCGATTTATGGTTGAGCGTTCAAAAGATATCTGAAGTATTACCTAAGACAACTTCTCCTGAAATTAAACTACAGTGGAAAAAGAGTGGGCTTTTTGAAACATCAATAAATATTGTACCTGCACGAATGAGTCATCAACAAAATCTAGAAAGGGGAAAATGCCTACCCAGCATTTCCAAGGTGAGGTACAAGAGAGCACTCTGAGTGTTCTCAGCATACGTTTCAAGCTCCTGGATGTTCTGGTATGCTCTATCATCCAAATTCTTCTCCTGTAATATGAACGCAGAACTTCAGTAAAATGTAAATATAACTGCTATTTGTACAAGTTTATTAATACAGTCATGTCAGTCTAATCCACTATTAGAATAAAAAAGGACAAAATAAAGAGATAGAAGAGAGTATAAACGCAGACAGAAGTAGTCATTAAAGCTTATAGCCAGTCTAACATAACCAAATAAATACATGTAACTGCAGCCAAGTCTGGTTACTGGAGCAAATATAACCTTTTGCAAGAAGAAGAAACCAAGATTCTTCATAAAAAAAAGATACAGCCAAAACAAAACATCATATGGTATTCTTACACTACAGGGTTGACAATTATAATACTTAATTTGTATCTGAAGCACAGAGAAATTTAGATAAATAGGAATGTATTTTTTAAAACATGCACAAAAATCAATCCATCATGTGGGGGAAGTAAGGAGGGGCAAGAGCAGAACTTCTGCCTTAGATTTCCGCCGGGCAGACTTTAGCCTGTTTAAGAGGTTGGTGGACAGAGTCCCTTGGGAGTTGGTCCTGGAGGGCAAAGGAGTCCAGAAAGGCTGGATGTGCTTCAAAAGGGAATTGTTAAATATTCAGGAGCAGGCTGTCCCGGTGTGTAGGAAGACAAGCCCTTGGGAAAAAAGACCGGCCTGGTTAAACAGAGAACTTAGGCTAGAACTTAAGGAAAAAAAGAGAGCCTACTTGCTCTGGAAGAAGAGTCGGGTAACTTGGGAGGTCTATAGGGATGTGGCCAGGTCATGTAGGGAGAAGATTAGAAGGGTCAAAGCTCAATTAGAGCTTGATTTGGCTGCTATGGTCAAAGATAACAAAAAAAGCTTCTACAAATACATCACCAGCAAAAGGAGGGTCAAGGAGAGCCTCCACCACTTGCTGAATGAGGAGGGTAGTGTAGTGTCAGGGGATGAGGAAAAGGCAGAGGTGCTCAATGCCTTCTTTGCCTCGGTCTTTAATGTCAAGACCGGTTGTCCTCAGGAGACTCGGCCCCCAGAGCCTGAAGTTAGGGACGGGGGGCTGTGTGAACCTCCCGTAATCCAGGAGGAGATGGATAGTGACCTGCTGTGCCAGTTGGACACCCACAAGGCTATGGGCCCGGATGGGATTCACCCCAGAGTAATGAAGGAACTGGCAAATGAACTTGCCAAACCACTCTCGATTATCTACCGGCAGTCCTGGTTAACTGGAGAAGTTCCAGCTGACTGGAAATTAGCAAATGTAACGCCCATCTACAAGAAGGGCCGGAAGGAGGATCCAGGGAACTATAGGCCTGTCAGCCTGACCTCGGTGCCAGGCAAGGTGATGGAGCAGATCATCCTGAGTGCCATTACACGGCACATGCAGGACAATCGGGGCATCGGGGCCAGCCAGCATGGATTCATGAAAGGCAGGTCCTGCTTTACCAACCTGATCTCCTTCTATGACAAAGTGACCCGCTTAGTAGATGAGGGCAGGGCTGTGGATGTAGTCTATCTAGACTTCAGTAAGGCATTCGACACTGTCTCCCACAGCATCCTCCTAGACAAACTGGCTGCCCGGGGCTTGGATGGGTGGACTCTTCAATGGGTTAAAAACTGGCTGGATGGCCGAGCCCAGAGAGTGGTGGTGAATGGGGCAAAGTCCAGCTGGCGGCCGGTCACTAGCGGTGTTCCCCAGGGCTCAGTTCTGGGGCCGGTGCTGTTCAATATCTTTAGAGATGATCTAGACGTAGGGATTGAGTGCACCCTCAGCAAATTTGCAGATGACACCAAGCTGGGTGGGAGTGTCGATCTGCTGGAGGGTAGGAAGGCCCTACAGAGGGATCTGGACAGGTTAGATAGATGGGCCGAGACCAACGGCATGAGGTTCAACAAGAACAAGTGCCGGGTCTTACACTTCGGCCACAACAACCCCCTGCAGTGCTACAGGCTGGGGGAAGAGTGGTTAGAAAGTGGCCCGACAGAAAGAGACCTGGGGGTGCTGATCGACAGCCGGCTAAACATGAGCCAGCAGTGTGCCCAGGTGGCCAAGAAGGCCAATGGCATCCTGGCCTCTATTAGGAATAGTGTAGCCAGCCGGTCTAGGGAACTGATCGTCCCTCTGAACTCGGCACTGGTGAGGCCACACCTTGAGTACTGTGTCCAGTTCTGGGCCCCGCACTTCAGGAAAGATGTTGAGGTGTTGGAGCGAGTCCAGAGGAGGGCGACCTAGCTGGTGAAGGGTCTGGAGGGTCTGACCTACGAGGAACGGCTGAGGGAGCTGGGGCTGTTTAGCCTGGAGAAAAGGAGGCTCAGAGATGACCTTATTGCAGTCTACAACTACCTGAAGGGAGGTTGTAGTGGAGTGGGAGTCGGCCTCTTCTCCCGGGCAACTAGCGATAGGACGAGAGGACATAGCCTCAAGCTTCGCCAGGGGAGGTTCAGGTTGGACATTAGGAAGAATTTCCTCTCAGAAAGGGTCATTAGACATTGGAATGGGCTGCCCAGGGAGGTGGTGGAGTCACCATCTCTGCATGTGTTTAAGAAAAGACTGGGCATGGCACTCAGTGCCATGGTCTAGTTGACATGATGGTGTCAGGGCAATGGTTGGACTCGATGATCCCAGAGGTCTCTTCCAACCTGATTGATTCTGTGATTCTGTGAAATACACAAGTTTCAGAGTCATATGCAAATACACCCAAATATATAACATCCTCCATCATTCTTCCTGTCCTAGTGGCTTTTGCCATTAAAACATACCAGCCTTAAGATTAAAAAACTCCGAAGTCTTTCATAGCAATGACACTCTGCAAGTAACTGACCATTAATTTTCTCAAGGTATAACTTCATGGGACACTAACTTTAGCATCAAAGCTCGCTTAAGGAATTCCTGCCCTCGACTATTCATTCTTGCCCTCGTGTCAGAGTTGGTAGCAGCATCACTGTACCAGTGAAATTCTTCCTCTTGTTTTTTCCCAGAAAAAGGGTGGATATTTTAAATTTCATGTGATTTGAATGCTCCAGTTTACAGCACTGCTTAGAAAAAACTCCACAGCCATGATAAGGAGAAGCAGCAAAGTGTGGCAGAAAGGTTCAGATGGGTCATTTAATTTTTGAGATTTTATATCCATGGCTCATTACAAGAGAAGGCTATTTAGGGGCAAAATTGACACAGTAAGACAAGAGGTGATGAGGAATAAGATGATGCCAATAATGTAGATTTGTGCAACTTTTTTCAATATGCAAGATGTCCTTTCTCTTGGGGCAGGATTGGAATGGCACAAAAAGAGACTATATATGAGTTTCTCTTCTTGCACATCTTCATTTCCGTTTCTATTAAAATGTAGTTTTCCACAATTCTTAACAGTTGCATATAGAGACCTTACTACTTAATCCCACACAATGGAACTTCCTTGACTTACATACATTAAGGTTTCTAAGTGTAACTCCCAATGGATTACCTCCTAGGGGTAGTCACTTCAAATCAGGACTAGAGACCAGCAACAGAAAACATGAGCACAGATACACTGGTGATCAGAGCAGGGAACAAGAAAGATGTGGATTCACAAGCTACATCTATCTTAAAGCAAAAAACCCCACAGGATTCTATTAGCTGTTTTGGCCAGAAAGAGCAGAAATTATGAGTAGGGGCATCAAGGCAGAATTAAAAGGAAATATATCAGTACCGTTCTTAAAGAGAAACACTACTGTTTGGAAAAGATTAATTACTTAAGCTTTTGTTTTACACACAAACACATAAAAATAAGGGGGGAAAAAACAAATATGACTAAAACCAGAATCAGACTTTGAATGGTAAATACTTACTCTTTCATCAATGATCTTCATCAACCACATTTTAGTCAAGTTATGCCTCTTGACAGCCTGAAAATTAACAAATAAAACATCCACGTTAATGTATACAAAGTGATGGCAGCACTGCATTCTGAAGGCTGAAATATATTTTAGATAATCCTTTTCTTACAAGGGTTGTATTCACTGGGTTAAGTCAAAGTGGCATGTCAGTGGAAGATGAGAATCTTCTTCAAATAGCAAAATTTTCAAGTGGCATTTGTCACACATTGCTGCACACAAAAAAAATGAAATCTTGGACATGAAGCCAGTTAACTAAAAGCATTTCTTTAAAAATATTTTTGAAAGTAAATTATTCTTTCATGGAGTCGTATGTTCCCACAAAATATTTGGAGATAACTATGTTCACTTTCCAAAGAGAACAGAGTTTCCTCCAGAGTCAAGCAATAAAAAGATTTCCCCTGTAAATTTTCAAGAAAATGTCAGGACAACATACCAATATGTACTGTAAAGACAGCATCCTAACAAAGTAATATGATGAATATTACGGTTTTGTTTTAAAAAGTGTCCCACAGCATCTCATATTCACACATTATTCTTTTGGCTCTTCTCTTGTATTTGACTTCCTTCCTGTACCACTTCATTCCATCAACTTACCTTCAGTCCTCTTACTTACACACACTAAATTTTGCAGACCAGATTGTCAGAAGGGCTACAATCACATATGCAAATATTTATAAACAAAACTTATGGAGCAGATTTCTCACAATCTTAGCCTTTATAGCTCGCTTTCAACTTCTTCACATCCATTATATTTGCAAATATTTTTTCAAGGTTTGACAAGACTAGATCTTGTTGATTCAACAAAATCTGCTCGAGGAAGTACCTGGTATGCACAAAGGCAAATTTAAGTTACAACTACAAATGTCAGTTTTGGTTCTCACTTGTTCATCTTGAGTGTCATTTTGTAAATGAAATCCTTGTCACAGGTCAAGACTTAAAGCACCAAACTAAGTTCTGCTAAATTACCCAATTTGTACATTACATCCATTTTGAGCTACCTTCATTCAAACACACAGGTCCTCATTTTTCATAAGTTTTGAAAACTGGCTTCTTCCACAGACACGAATGGAGAATTAGGCCTCACTTTTCATATGTTCAAAGTGGACAGATAAGTAAGAACAAGTATCATACAGCTGCCATATAAGTTTATATTAAAGTCACTGAGAGTAGAGCTATTAATAATCCTAAAAATACTATTAACTTTACTCGTGCATAAAACTCTTGGAATTCAAATGTAAGTATTCTGGGATATACAAAACTTCGGGAACACATTTAACATGATAAATTAGTATTTATTCTGGAAAATCAAAATTGTCCTCATACAAACTCAATAGCAAGAAAAGAGTATACATAAAATATGCTGTGCAAAAGACATGCTAATTCTATTAACAGCTCTGCAATACTTGTGAATTCAGGTGTCTTTCCAAATCCTTCTAAGAATTGCAATTATGTTCTTGAACATTTGTGAAGATGTGCTCTTCAAATAGGTCATTCTTGGGGTATTTGTTGAAATGTAGAAATAAAATCACATCCTGAGTGCAAAGGCCACGAGGCCAGGTTGGATTGTTAGTTCGCTGCAGTGCTCTGCAGTGTTCAGAGCTCCCAGAAATACTTTCTAAATTATTTTTCAACATCTTATTTCACAACCAGTTCTGTTTGGATTGTCTTACATTCGTCTTCCTTTAGAGAAATCATATGTAAGTTGAAATCTTGCCACAGAGATAGGCCAATTCTTTTTTCCACTTCAAAATCAATTTTCTGGTTTGTGAGAAAGGAGTATGACTGGCAGTATTAGCTGTTGGAAAGGGTTGCAATTGGTATCTCAATATCTGAATGTTGTACTGGTTTTGGCTGGGATAGAGTTAATTTTCTTCTTAGTAGCTGGTATGGGGCTGTGTTTGGGATTTGTGATGAAAACAGTGTTGATAACACACGGATATTTCAGTTACTGCTGAGAAGTGCTCACACAGAGTCAAGGCCTTTTCTGCTCTTCACACTACCCCACCAGCGAGCAGGCTGGCGGTGCACAAGAAGTTGGGAGGGGACACAACTGGGACAGCAGACCCCAACTGACCAAAGGGATGTTCCATACCACATCATACTCAGCAATAAAACTAGGGGTGAGGTTGGCAGGGGGGGCCCCGCTGTGCTCAGGGACTGGTTGGGCATCAGTCAGTTGGTGACGAGCAACTGTTTTCATTTGCATCACTTGTCTGTCTTGGGTTTTATTCTTTCCTTTGTTATTTTTCCCCCCTCTTTTCCTTACAATTATTATTATTATTTCTTTTTAATTATTAAACTGTTTTTATCTCAGCTACCAGTTTTTTACCCTTCCAGTTTTCTCCCCCATCCCACCACTGGCGGTGGAAAGTGAGTGAGCAGTTGTGTGGTGCTTATTTGCCAGCTGGGGTTAAAGCACAACAATGTTTTGGGTTTTTTATAAGTTACTCTTCTGCTAATAAACATTTCCACCCCACGCTGATACACACACAAGCAGCGTGAAATTAGAAGTGATTGAAAGAATATATACAACCATACCCAAAACTAACTTGTACATAACCGACTCAATGAAATAACTAAATGAGAGGATATCTTCAGAAACAAAAATAAGTTAAGCTACACTAAAGCAAGTTCCTCTTTGGAAAGGAGACAAAAGCATTTTGAGGGAAAACGGTGTTGCTCCTGGGAAGTTTGCCATATGCTGGAAGAGAGACAGAAAGAAGGAAATAAAAAGCAAAGGCACAGACAGATTGACATGCAGAATGACCAGTTCTACATTTTAATGTCTGCATTAAAACATCATCCTACGTGCATCTTCAACTTCCATAATCCCATAAAAATGCTCACAACATTTGCCAGTCTTCATTCTAACTGTATGAATGCTTTGTTGTGGCTAAGGCACACGCTTTATCTGAGATGGAGACACCTATGAATAGCTCTGGTCCTCCCAGAAGTGACTGGAACAGGTGTTTTTCTTTTCTTTTACTTCTTGGCTTTACCTATGTTTTCTCATAGTTAAACAAACTGTATCTTGTTTAAATCCCAATTTTAATCTAAACATGAGTGTTGACAGACAGGAACAAATGCTCACTTTGCTTTATTTCACATTTGAAGGAGGAAGAGTCAGGGAGAGGCCACAGTTTCAGCACTGCCAAAAATCACTGAAAGAGGATTTGGAAAAGACTCATTTTTGTGGTCTCAGAGGTGCAGCAGAGTGTCTTTGAAGCCAAGATGGCAACAAGTGAAACACTCTAATCCCCCAGGAACTGCATTGTTCTAACCTAGCATTACAGCGAGTGTCCTGCTTTTCCCAGGATTTTAACAGGAATAATGCAGATGAAGACTCCACATTTCACTGCCTGTTTTTCAGCAGGTCCATAACCTACCTACCTATGTGATCTATGTTAGCTGTATTCAGCTATTGAGATCTAGACAAACTGCAGCTTTTCCTGTCCAGCAGCTCAGAGATCTTTAGTTTAAATGCAGGTTCTGTTCTTATGAGTAGAGGCCTTACGGTTGCTGCTCTTTTGAAAGGTTCTAAGACTTGCTGTGGCACATGGCCCTAAGATGACAAGTGAGAAATGTACGGAACCTCCCCAGTCCAGGAGGTTCCTCCAGTGCGTTGATGATAACTTTCTGATACAAATGGTGGATGTGCCAACTAGGAGAGGAGCGCTGCTGGATCTTATCCTCACTAACAAGGAGGGTCTGGTTGAAGAGGTGAAGGTTGAGGGCAGCCTTGGTTGTAGTGACCATGAGATGGTAGAGTTCAGGATCTCATGTGGCAGGAACAGAATAGCTAGCAGAATCACAACCCTGGACTTCAGGAGGGCCAACTTTGGCCTTTTCAAGCAATTGCTAGGGGAAATCCCATGCGACAGGGTACTAGAAGGTAAGGGGGCCCAAGATAGTTGGTTAGCATTCAAGGACTGCTTCTTCCGAGCTCAAGATCAGAGCATCCCAACAGGTAGGAAGTCAAGGAAGGGTACCAGGAGACCTGCATGGTCAAACAGGGAACTGCTGGGCAAACTCAAGTGGAAGAAGAGGGTGTACAGATCGTGGAAGGAGGGGCTGGCCACTTGGGAGGAATATAAGTCTGTTGTCAGAGGATGTAGGGAGGCAACTAGGAAAGCTAAGGCCTCCTTGGAATTAAACCTTGCAAGAGAGGTCAAGGACAACAGAAAGGGCTTCTTCAAATACACTGCAGGTAAAGCCAACACTAGAGGCAATGTAGGCCCACTGATGAGTGAGGTGGGGGTCCTGGAGACAGAGGATAAAAAGAAAGCGGAGTTACTGAATGTCTTCTTTGCCTCTGTCTATACTGCTGGAGGCTGTCCTGAGGAGCCCCGGACCCCTGAGGCCTCAGAAGAAGTCAGGATAGAGGAGGAATCTGTCTTGGTTGATGAGGGCTGGGTCAGGGACCAATTAAGCAACCTGGACGTCCATAAATCCATGGGCCCTGATGGGATGCACCCGCGGGTGCTGAGGGAGCTGGCGGAAGTCATTGCTAGGCCACTCTCCATCATCTTTGCTAAGTCGTGGGCAACGGGAGAGGTGCCTGAGGACTGGAGGAAAGCGAATGTCACTCCAGTCTTCAAAAAGGGCAAGAAGGAGGACCCGGGTAACTATAGACCGGTCAGCCTCACCTCCATCCCTGGAAAGGTGATGGAACAACTTGTTCTTGGTGCTGTCTCTAGGCACATCAAGGATAGGGGGATCATTAGGGGCACTCAGCATGGCTTCACCAAGGGGAAGTCATGCTCAACCAACTTGATAGCCTTTTATGAGGACGTAACCCGGTGGATAGATGATGGTAAAGCTGTGGATGTGGTCTATCACGATTTCAGTAAAGCGTTTGACACGGTCTCCCACAGCATCCTCGCAGCTAAACTGAGGAAGTGTGGTCTGGATGATCGGGTAGTGAGGTGGATTGTGAACTGGCTGAAGGAAAGAAGCCAGAGAGTGGTGGTCAATGGGACAGAGTCCAGTTGGAGGTCTGTGTCTAGCGGAGTCCCTCAAGGGTCGGTACTGGGACCAGTTCTATTCAATATATTCATTAGTGACTTGGATGAGGGAATAGAGTGCGCTGTCAGCAAGTTCGCTGATGACACAAAACTGGGAGGAGTGGCTGACACACCGGAAGGCTGCGCAGCCATTCAGAGGGACCTGGACAGGCTGGAGAGTTGGGCGGGGAGAAATTTAATGAAATATAACAAGGGCAAGTGTAGAGTCCTGCATCTGGGCAAGAACAACCCCAGGTATGAGTACAAGTTGGGGACAGAGCTGTTGGAGACCAGCGTAGGGGAAAGGGACCTGGGGGTCCTAGTGGACAACAGGATGAGCATGAGCCAGCAGTGTGCCCTTGTGGCCAAGAAGGCCAATGGCATCCTGGGGTGTATTAGAAGAGGTGTGGTCAGCAGGTCAAGAGAGGTTCTCCTCCCCCTCTACTCTGCCCTGGTGAGGCCGCATCTGGAGTATTGTGTCCAGTTCTGGGCCCCTCAGTTCAAGAAGGACAGGGAACTGCTAGAGAGAGTCCAGCACAGAGCCACGAAGATGATTAAGGGAGTGGAACATCTCCCTTATGAGGAGAGGCTGAGGGAGCTGGGTCTCTTTAGCTTGGAGAAGAGGAGACTGAGGGGTGACCTCATTAATGTTTATAAATATGTAAAGGGCAAGTGTCAAGAGGATGGAGCCAGGCTCTTCTCAGTGACATCCCTTGACAGGACAAGGGGCAATGGGTGCAAGCTGGAACACAGGAGGTTCCACTTAAATATGAGGAAAAACTTCTTTACGGTGAGGGTGACTGAACACTGGAACAGGCTGCCCAGAGAGGTTGTGGAGTCTCCTTCTCTGGAGACATTCAAAACCCGCCTGGACGCGTTCCTGTGTGATATGGTCTAGGCAATCCTGCCCCGGCAGGGGGATTGGACTAGATGATCTTTCGAGGTCCCTTCCAATCCCTAACATTCTGTGATTCTGTGTGATTCTGTGAACTTCTAACCCCAAAGAAATACAAAATTCAGCTCAATGTGACTCTGATAAAGAAGGCCTAACATCAAAGTTAGATCAGGTTGAGTGGCAAGCTGGACTAGGTAACAATCAGAAATCCCTACCAACAAAATTATTTTGTGGTTCTGTATCAGCATCAAGGGGAAATCCATTTACACTGCCTTCAGACCTCTAATCACCCATCGAACATATCAATGATGGTCCTAACTAGAACCAAAAAATTTTGCAAGAAAGCCTGTTTCTTTGGCCATGACCAGCAGAGGAACAGATCTGTAGGTGTAGTTTACGTGTGGTGTTCTAGTGCCTGCAGAACTTGGGCATCTTGATGAAAATAAACTGATAAGTTCACAAGTACATTCCCTGAAGTACATTCCCTGTTATTCAATGCACACAAAAGGATCTGTGCAAAACATAATACATAAATAGAACTCATCAAGCAACTCTTGATGCAAGGAGAAGACTGTATTAAGATTCTTCCTATTATCCAGTAACTAGGTATGAAGGTCTTGAGCTTTTCCTCATACCCTACCCTATCTGCTAGTTGAATCTCCATGCTTACTCTCATGTCTTTTTGTACAGCTTAATCTCTTCAGGCAGGACTAGCACTGGCTCAAGAAAGCATACTTATGCACTTCACTTGCTATCAACTTACGGCTTACCACAATTTACTCTGTCCTTTGTCTAAACAGAAGAGAAAAAAGCAGATGGTTCACAGAAGTCTAACCCTAGAAATAGGTCCTACCTAAATATCATCCTTCTGTGAATCTGCTCTTTGTTTGTAGGTAACATCACACACAGACACAAACACAATTTACAATATCTGTTTTATATTTAAAAATGCTGTTAACTATGCAACACAGCACACACAAAACAATGACATCATTTCCCACAGTAATATTTTAGCTAAGTGAATTTTAGGACAGTAAAGGTATATTTTACCCTCCACAGTTCTGTAGCAACTGGCTGATGTGGTGGTTTATTGCAGTATATATCTTCCACAGCCTCCCTCCAGAACTGCATTCGCATAAAACCTGTAGTCTTCTGAGTTATGGAGTCTTTAATCTGGAAAGGATACATCTGGAGTGAAATTCAGTGTCTTTAAGGCACTTGGTCTATTTACACTGAAAAGACAGACACAGGACATAGCCAAAGTCAGTAGGGAAAGTGCTTAGCTCTGAATTTACATTTATTCCTCATAGAGCACATGAACACTACAGAGAATTAAAAAAAAAATCTTCACCACAACTTGACTTTGAAACCCATGGAGATTAAGTCCTGGGCGACCCTCATCTTGGCTTTCTTCCCAGAAGGAAAAGAAGCAGTGGTAACAGCAGCAAGGGAGGGCAGCGCCACAGGCTGCCAGAAGCACAGCCCACAGAAGCTGATCCAGGATTTTGTTTGGTCAGCACATTTCCTGGATTGCTCCTTTCTGGCAAGCGTTACCAACTTTCCTGGTTGTACTGGCAGTTTCTGGCCATCTAGCAAAGGGAACAGACTGCAGACATTCCCACAACTCTCTAATTACAAACTTCCCTCCAGCAGCCTTTCCATCACCTAGCTTCCGCCAACAAAGACCTGGAACTGATTATATCATCCAAGTTTTTGACAGACCTTTTACAGATAGGATTTAGCTGCACTTTACCAATTCAGTCGCTGCATTTGAAGCCAGGACATAGATGCAATCACGTAACTGTATTAAGGACCACAGCCTGTTTGTCATCATTTAATTTTAAAATGCACAACAAAGAGGAAAGTCAGAAAAACTATATACATCAACAAAATAAATTGGAGGAGGCTGGCTACTTTCCAAGGGCCAATCAAAACTAAAGGTTAGTATTGCACTATTTATTCATTGCTCCTTACAGTACCAAAAGTTAATCTCGGCAAAACACCACCTACTAGCGTAATTTAGATTGAAACTGTTATTTTACATTTCCAGAGTCCACAAATATATTTTAATACCTGCCTGAGCTAGTTCCACATTGAAGGCTCTCAAAGCAAAAGCAGAGACTCGAGATTCCGCAGGCAACAGCAAAGAGCACAGAAACCCTTCATAGTCACGCTTTCTATAAAAGGATGAAAAAACCACATTTATTTATAGCTCTGTGTAAATTGGGTGTGATATTGCTTAGCACTGTACTCCTAAAATAGCAGCAATAAGTTATACTTCAAAACTCTGACTTTGCAAAAGTAGCAGCTTTTAAGCTTATTTTAAAATCAGACAAGCTCCAAGAGAGAGGCGATGCTGTCTGAACTCTCAGCGTACCTCTCAAATCCAGATCTCAAGATATTTGGCTAAAGGCATGGAACAAGTCTGTGACAGAACTGCAAATAGAATCCAGATTGTCTGACTTCCAGACTTCTGTTCCAAACATGAAACCACATTTCTTTAAAAGATTGTGCTTTTGAGCTTGGCAGAAAAGTGCTTGCTTAACCAGTGTGTGTTTGTTTATTGGCAACTATAGTCAAAGCACAAAAACTCTGGGTCTCGGCAGTTTCGCTGCAGGTAACTTGTTGCCAAGCTAGAGTGATATGCCTTTGTTTGGCCACTTGGGTGTGCCATTAATTTAAAAACAATCACAGTGCACGGAATCATAAATTGCATAATCATACCGAACTGTAGCTAACAAAAACACCTGGTCACCTCTGAAAAGCTAAATCGCTTGTGTTGAACAGCATTTTTGTGTACTTTCTTATAAGCCAGCAACTTGAATTTTCATTAGAACAAGACCAGCAACTCCGAGTTTCGCCTCGAGAGTGGAGAAGCAGGTGTCAAGGAAAATACATTTACTTATTTTCATGAAGTCTGCTGTTCTTACATGTACTCGTATTTCTTTTGAATGTGAGCTTAAAATAGCAAAGCCAAACTAAAACCAAGGGTTATTAGGGTTGCTACTTTTAGCATCAAACGAAAAAGGAAGCAAGATTTAACTGAGGTTCTTACCCCCACAATACACAGCAGCTGGTAACTAGCAAGTGCTTAGAGTTTTCACACCAGTTGTGAAACTTGTTTTAGAGCTTGATGCAAATCCAGTGCATCAACAAAAAAAAAAATAATGACATTTGTGAATTTTATCGGGCTTTAAAGGTCACCCTCATATTAAAGAACAGATGCATCAAACCTCCCTCAATTAAGACACTTTCTAAAAAGTATTATCTGCTCAAAACCTAGAAGTTTTTTTCAAGGCTGACTGTAGTAATACCCAGTATTGCCCACCCTGGACAGAGCTGCAAGGTTTACAGCCATGTTTTCCCAGTTCCAGTTATGCACTTTGCCTGGGTTGCTCACACAACACAGAACCACCTCTAATTCCAGAAAGGAAACAAAGAAACACATTACACAAAGTAAACAGCAGCACAATAAAGAAATTTGTCTTCCGTCTAGTAATGATGTTGGCATGTTGTTCTGGTTTTTTTTCCAATTATTCTAAACTTAAAAATTAAGTGTAGCAAAAAATAGTTAAGAAAAAAATCAGAAAGAAATGTGAATTTTATGCTGACAGTGTGCCCTTGGACATAACAGTAGAAAAGCAAATCAGTTAAGCCTCGGCCTGTAAAATAAAATCGATATTGCTATATATCATGTTCCACCCCAACTCTCTTTGTGTATTTGGGTAAGGAACAAAGAAAGGAGGGAATGACCTTAAGTCTGGTATTGAGTGGTTTTCATAGTTTCCCTTTTAATTAAGTATACGCTTACACATGAACCCACAGATGGAAGAAATGTTGGTTATGACAATTACTGAACTTGCAGTATAATGAAAAATTTAAAGTCTTAAAAAGAATTTCTTCCATGTTACGAAACTCCACAATACCATAAGTCACAAGCTTGGCTTGCAGAGCAAACATCATAAACAGGAGGAGACAGAAAACATACCTACTAGGGAAACATATTTGTAATCAAATAGCTTAAAGCTACTTGTAAAAGAGTTATTTAACATAAAAAGGAAAACCCAAGAGAAATCACATCTTGCATATTGCAAAAAGTTGCACAAATCTACATCATTAAAACATAACTCAGTTGTTGTTCTTCCTAATGTGTGGGAGACACACATTCAGGACCACGGAGTTGCTGACACTTGCACAGCCTCAAGTGTTTTACTTCTGTTTGAACAGTAACTCCTTCCTCTTCCTCTTATTTTTTATAACTTATGATTTCCATGCAATATATGAGCTGTGAACAGCAGCTTCAATTAAATGATGCCAAGAGCATAACCACCTTCATTTTATTATTTTGAATGCTTGTGTATTTTTATAAGTAGTTCTTTTTATGGTTTAACAAAAATAACCAAAAAACGTTTAAATTCAACCATCTTAGTTTCTGTGCCTTGGAACCTAGCTATTCTGTTCACAAGTGTTACTGAAAACATTTTACCTGTATATTAACTGCACACACAGCCTCTGATCTCCTGAGTAACAGGTGAACAAATCCTGGGTAGAGTAACCAGGAAAACAAAGCTGTAACCTGAGGTTTTATGAAGGAAAATGCAACCTGGCTATGCATGCTGATGCATCTGTAAAGTCTGCTGCTTGGTGCTACACAGAAAATTTACGATTGTCACATTTCATTTCACTAGTTTTCCTACTTCCGCTGATCACACACACCTTTATATTTTTTTACAAGCATCAGTTTGGAGAAGATGATCCTGTTCCACTCTTTCTCTACACACTTGGAAGCCTTCTTCCTGCTTTTGTCAACCATCTAGGACAACTGTATCCAAACAGAAATTATTTAAGTCTGTAAAGACTTTGTAAAAGACTTAATTTTTTACTTCTGAACTCTCGTAGACTAGAAAGCAGCTAAAGGGCCTTGCATGTTGTTTACAGCCCAGAAGCCAAGCAGGAAAAATTGCCTGGCCTGGAAGTGCCTGAGCTGCGCTCCTGCTCCTCTTGGAGCATTTTGGATTTGACCAAAAATGGATACTTTTGAAAACTAGGCTTCATCCCATCCTGCACTGAGATCAGGGAAGCTACTTGAGCTGTCTGTCCAGCTGTCAGATTTCCTCTGCTTTTGCCCATTTTTCAAAGGACTACTTGGGAAGCTTGGCTATTTCCCAGCAGCCAAGATCTGAAAACAGCCATTATTTCTAAACATCCCCTTCGGTAACCTTTCTCTCCAAAAAAGCCGAGACAATGAAATGGAAACGTTCAAAATTTCAGAAAAAAAAAGCAGCTGTGAAAGAAGTGGGGGAGGGAGACTGCCGTTCAGGTTAAATCACCCTTGTAGCTCCCATCTTTCCCCAGTTTCCGCTGCTCTCCCCACGGCCAGGTGCCGCAGCGACCCCGTCCACCGGCGCGCTCCCCTTCAGCGCCGCAGGGGTTATTTTGGCGGCCAGGCGAGGCCGAGGGCGGCCTGGGGCGAAGCCCCAGTCCCCTTCGGCGGGGAACTCAGCAGCTTTTCCGTCAGGAGGGCTGTGCTCGCCAGCCTTCCTCCGACAGCCTGGCCGCCCTCCTCCGCGGAGAGGAGAGCCCACGCGTTTGCGGGCCTCCCCCGCCGGGCACTCACCGCACCAGCTCGGCGCAGTACTGCACCTCTCCTCCGGGCGCCGGGCGGCTCCAGCCCGCCGCCACCGCCCTCCCGCCGCCAAGCCCCGGCCAGGGCAGCCCGCTGCGGCCGCCTGCCGCCCTCAGCATACGGTGGCAAGGCCCGTGCCGCAGCCCGACCCACACCATGGCAGCGGCCGCCATGCTGCCCGCCGCTCCGCCCCTCCCGTCAGTCACCCCGACCCTGCGGGGCCTCTCCGGGGTAAAGATTTAACGGAGAAAGTGCCGGTAGATGGCACCCGAGGACGCGCGGTTTGCGCCCGGGGCTTTGTGGGAACCGTACGGCCTTTTGTTGTCCTGCAAATGGCGACCGTCGTGCCGCCTTTGCCTCACTTTCCCCCGGCTCCCGAGGCGAGCGCTGCTGGCGGCGGTCTGAGGAGAATTCCACCGCTCCCCGAGAAACCAGGCACTGTGGTTTTCAAACCGGGAGCCCCCCCCCAAAAAACGAGGAAGCTGAGTTGTAAACATCTCCTAGCTCTGTAGCTGTGTGGTACATGAGACTTACAGGAGCAGCTGTAGGACTAGGAAAAAAGGCTGTGGGCCCGTTTTCTGTATGAGGGAGCAGAGCAGGGCAGTTGTGCCTGAGCAGCAAAGCTGACCCCAGGGCTCAGTCCTCGGTAAAATGTTTTAAGTTTTGCAACAGAGGCCGTATTTCCTCCTCCTCACTGGGAGAGGGACTCCATATCGTACAGGATGGCTGGAGTTTATTTAGAGACGGAACTGTCTTGTTAGTTTTGTAGTCACGGACAGAGATGCTGTGCTCCTTCAAAGTTTGGCCTTTGTGGGGATAAGCCAGCAAATTCATACAAAAGTGCCACCATGCTTAAGAGCAGTTTCATCTTAAAACTACGCCAGCCCAACCTATTAGTAACTAGCTCAACCTAGTTATTACTAGAAGAAACAGTGGTCTGGCTTTTCTTTCTATCACCAGCCTTGCCATCCTCTTCCCTGGTGCCACCTTTGACCTTCATTTTATAGTACAGTGAGTTGTTTTAGGGAGTTAAACCAGCAGAAACACATCCACTGCTCACTTTTGGTTTTCCTGAGTTCGTTTGCCAGTTTAGCGCCTTGAATCAGCTCACAGCATGGTCAGCTGAGCATCAGTACCAGCACGGGGGGTTACCACGAGCACGGGGCTGTGGGCTGAAGAGAGACTAGGATCTCCCAGTTTGTGGACAGTGATACATATGTTCACTAGCTTAGCTGTAAAGTGAAGGCACGCAGTAAATATGGGGAGAGTTTTGAGTGGGCAGCGATGTTCAAGTGACAAGGCATCTGTTTGGAAATGAGAGCAAGCCTTTATTTTGTGTCACAGAGACGATGAGGAGGGGGAGGCTAGGGATCTCACTTAAGTATTATTTATTTTATTGATTAGTGGCTCTTGTGGGTTTGCCCTGAGCCTTTCTTCATCCCTTTCCCTCATCTCTAAAGTTCTCTTTGTCTTGGAACTCTGGACCTTGTTTTAAACCCTTGCTATGCCTTGAGCAGGATTTATTGTTTGTTAGGGCACCCAAAGGAGGTCATTTAACTTTGGGTGGAGGCTGAAACTGCTGTTATTTAAGTCTTCGGAGAGAACCCCTAGATAAATGAATCCTGCTCTTTCAGCTGCTGCCAATTCCTGGCAGAAGGGTTACATAAACATACTCTAAACCTCAAGGGTATTATAAATAAATCTTATAAAATATTAACTTTTGTTAATCACTGAACCAAAAATGGTGCTAAACTGATTTAAACCCTTAGTAAGAAAATAATAAACCAGGTGTCTTACAAAAAACAATAATCCTGACCTCTTTCTTAGTGTGCTGACATTTGTTTCTTATTGTTCTGTACCTTTACTGTTCTCATTAAATTACAATTTTTTTTCTTTAAACAAATATTTCATGTGTCATGTATAGTTATTGAAAAGCTTCTTCAAGTCTGTATAGAGTATAGTAAGTTAACCTTTTGTGTTGCCAGCATAGTGGGAGTAATGATTTGGCTTGATGTTTTAGTGAGTTTTTAACACTGTATCTGAAAATTTAAGCTTAGTAAGAAATGTCTACAAACTTTTTTTAATGATCTTGTGTTAAAGAGCACGTTTCCTCACCTTTTTCAATATATCTCTCAAAAGCTGAAAGACGATTGCCTATCTCCATGTAGTTCTTACTGCAATATTTTGACCCACTGACTCCTCAGAAAAAACTCTGAAATCCTTGGGCAGCAATGCTAGTGACAGCAATGGCTGGTTTAGGTAGAGATAATTCAGTTATTGCTCTAACCTGGAATTTCTGGAAAAAAAAACAAGTTTTGTGTCAGGAAATACCTATGAGTTTTAGCCGACCCTTGTTAAAAGAACATCCAGATATTTGTCAGCATATAAATAAGAAAAAGAGACCCTCAGCTGTCCCATGATGGCCAAACAGAGGCTGAAGTTTAGGAGGTCTATGTATATTCACATGCTTGTACCAAAAAAGTCTTCATGCAGAGGAGAACTGGGGAGAGACCTGCCTCAGGATGTCCAATGGCCAGAGGCTGAGGTATTCACTGGGGTATGGGAGACTGGCACCAGGATCCCTTGTCTGTAGCGCCAAGAGCAGAAATATGAACAGTGATCTGACGGGTCTGTTCCCTACGCTCATATGAGCAAGGATATATTCTCCCTCTCTCTCATTTTCCTCTTCTGAATAATCCTGAATTCATTCCAGTATCAGAGTTAAGGAGAAATCTGTGTGTAGTAACAATAGTGTTTCCTGTCCAGTTCCATGCCACAGCGAGCAGACATATGCAGTTATTTTTACCTGGACTACTAAAAATATTCAACCAAAAATCTTTTTTTAAAGGAGTACACTAAGAAAACGTGTCTAACTGCAGTCATTTCAGTCCTGGCCACAGAATAATACATTAATGCATGTGGTAACAAGCACTAAGCCACTTTAAAACACAGTTTTCCCATTTTCCATGGTTTAAATATCTAAGTCTTTAATTACAAAGTAGATGGAAAGTTCCAAAAGGATCTTGCAGTGAAGGGGTTTCATCTTTGTTGCTGCTGCATTTGGGTTTTTTTTGTAGGTTTGTCTGTAGATGAATTGCTGGTAAACTTTCATTTATTTCTTGTTACCATTTTGCTCTTTCACTCCCCAGTTTCAAGCACAAATAAAGGTTGTGAAAGGTGCTATGCTAACAGCAGTGGGAAACAAGAGTCTCAGTGATTTCTGGAGGATGAGGACCACTGCATGCTGCCTTGGCTGTGTGCTGCAGGACTGAGCTGGACTGACTGTCCTTCGGAGTCCTTATCCACCGACACCTTTGCCAACCGTGGGCATAATCCACTGCGCTTAATGGGACTTGCTGCTCATCTGGTATTCTCAAGCCTCCTGTGGTTTTACCTGAGATTCAGTTTTACTCCCATGAAACGGATGGATCTGTCAATGCACTTTACATACACCGTCAAGGATAGGCCAGATATTACCAACTTTCAGTTACTCCTCATTCAGACTGTAGACTTGTGAGTGAAACATTGGGTATTTGGGTCACATAACTTTTGTGGCATGATACCTTTTGATACCTATCTTTGTTAGGGTTGTCTCTTATCTCTTTTTAGCCAGTGGAGTAAAATAGGACTTCTACAGAGAGTCATTCAGAATAAGGACTTAGCTTTAGCACTCAGATCATGCTAATTAACCTTAGTCTCTCTGCTGGTTGTAGGTTACTGACCTTCTCTGACAAGGAACCTCTCCACAGCTGTGCCACGTTCTGTGAACACACAAACAGGCAGAAGCAGAACTTGGGGCCAAATTTTTGAGGGCTTAGCACATCCTAACTGCCCAGCTTCCACTTTGACATCAAAATAAGACCTTCAAAATTAAGAAGCCTTCTCTATTAAACTAATGAGTTCCTTTGAAAATCCTGCTGTCTGTGGGGACAATGCACTCCCTTCAGAATTTTCTCCATAGTTTTTCAAGAGCCATCCTAAAACCTCTGTACTGTCATGAGAAGAGATGACTTACCTGGCCACCCTTGCACAGAAGCGCAGGACCACACAAACACAGTTTGGTTCCATGTTGTTGCCTGGGGTGACACACATACAATATCAGATGCAAATACAGTGTGTATTTGAATGGAATTCACAAAGTGTATGCTTTTAAGATAAAGTAGAGCCAAGTCCTGCTGCTGCTGCTTTGGATGCAAATGTATTTGCAATGAACTCTTGTTTTTATATGTATCCCTTATCTTGCACCTGTTATCATCTTTGTTGTAAAAAGCTTACGGGTAAGCTTGCCAATGATACGCCCCATCTGTGCTACCTGGATAAACAGTGTTAGCAAGAAACATGCAAACTGAAAAGCCACAAGTTCCTGACAGACAGGTACCAGTGCTGTTTCTCTGGCTAGCAAGGACAAGGTCTTTGTGTTCTTTCAACAAGTTGCCAACCTGTTCTTGTTTGAAATTCTTGTGAAGTTGTTGGGAGGGAGATGGGAGAGAGAGGAAGCTGGGGATGTGCAAACTCGGTTTTGGCATGCAGGTGAAGTCAACTGCAAATATAACAAGGATTTCAATGGAATCCACCAAGTGAATGTTTTTTTACCAGAGCCAAAATAGAGCAAATAGAACCAAATGTTGCGTCTGCTCTGTTGGAGGCAGCTGTATTTGTTGTGAACGCTGCTCTTGTATCTTTTTGCTTGGATCCCTGCAAACCAGAATAGTACTCAGAAAGAGGGAAGGTGAATAATGGGAAATTGTATCACTGGGACTTGTCCCTGAGAAGTCTGGAAAGAAATGACAGCAGATATAGCAAGGTGAGAGAGCCCTCAGGTATTTCAGCAAAGAGGCAACAGTAGGGGAGAACAACTTGTTCCAGGACCTTATCATGTTCTTCTGAGATCTCTACATTTTCCTCTGTTTTCTTTTTTTAGGAACTTGCAAGAGGGAACACTGTTGAGTAATTAAAACACAAGGCTGGCAGCTTGGCTTCTGAAGTCCTGTCACTGAGTTCCTGTAGCAACACAAGTACTGTCTGCAATGGTCACATCTGAGAGAGGCTGACACTTCATGGTCCCTGGGACAAGTCATTTCAACTGACTTGCATCTTCAGTGTTCACATCTCAAGGCCTTTTGGGTGCACAGGACGCATCACTACTGCATATTAGCAGGGACACAGAGTGATGTGAGACCTGTCCCACCGTGGAAACATCCACAGGCCTGTTTCCACCTTTGCTACCTGAGACGGAGGACATGAGACCAGCAGTACTCACTGTGGCTGGGTACAGACCGCTCCCTCTTCTGCCATTCATCCTCTGCATTGTGCTCCCTGCGCAGGCACGCTGATGCTTGCTGCTTTTGTGTGTTAGAGTGAGGTAAAGGGTAGAAATTGGCATCGTGAGTGCCCTGTCCTAGATCTTGAGCTGTAAGGGAGGTTGCCCAATGCCATTTCACCAAAACAAGAGATAGAAGTAGAACCCACATTCCTATTGCTGCCTGCCACATGGGGTCTGTATCAACAAGAACTAGGAAGGGTACAGCACCCTGATCTGCCCGAGCCTTGTCAGTCAATGAGGATAATTCATAAACTGGTTACCCTGGCAGAGTCCAAGATGACGGCATCTTTTGGCACTTGAATACGTTCCACCAGACACAAGCCAGGAACTTCTGCTGTCTTCTGCTGTTTAAAAAAACTGTTGGTCTGAGGGGATCCCTCTTGATTATGGTCAATTCAGCCTCACCCCTGACCTGTCCAGGAACTTTAACCAAGCTCCAAACTCTTGCAGGGTTGAGTGTGCTGCCAGGCAGCTGAGCGAAACATTACAGATTTGCTGGCAGTGCTACAGCATCCCAGGCACCCTTGCTGCCTCCAAGGCCCTTGTAACAGCTTGTAAAAGGGCTCAGAGAAAACTTTCCATGTGGAACGGGCAGTCCTGAGGTACTGCAGGCCAGGCAACATGCCAGTCTCTGGGGATGAGACAATGCTTTTGGAAGCTCACCTGTAACCAACAGCTGGCAGCAATGCGTCCAAAAGTTACAGAGCCGCAAGGACACAGGCATGGATTCATTCCACCTTGACTTTTGCTCTCCACCTCTCACTGGCAGCCTTCTTCCCTGCTCATGGTGTGAAACTGACATCTTCTTCTCACTCCTTCCTTCGTTCCAGCCCCTCATGGCAGGTGCTAGATGGTCCCAGTGAGACCAGGCCGTGCAGTCAGCTGCTTAGCAGGAGAGTGCCCCAAACCCTGCAAGCTTCTTTTTGAAAAAATGTTTCTTTTTGAAACCCATTGTGCAAGGCTGACAACCCAACTAAGTATCCTTAAATGGTCTGGTGATTTTATACAGTGCAGATCATAGGGAACAATTGTAGGGACAGGACTGCAGAATACAGTAGAGACACCCGCGTAGGCTCCTGAAACACTGAAGCACTTTTTCTATTTATGCTCATTTTAAAATGATTGTTGAGAGCATACAGGGTTTCCTGGGGCTGGTTCCTGAAGTGAGTAAAGGATGATGATGTGCAAGAGATGCTATGACATCTGGCTCTACCAAGATAATGGCACCTACAGCCACGCACAGAAAGAAGGTCTTGGGTGCCTAAGTGTTTTTCCTGACAAAATCTTGGGCACTTACAGCTCCTCAGAGCAGCAAGCAGGGCCTGAATGTCCAGTCAAACTGCTTTCTGCCTAGTCTTTGCTTTAGGCAACCATGTCCCCTTCTGAAACTCAGCCCGGTTCCTCAGAGGTCACACAGAGTGCTTCAGCCCTGTCACATTGGTCTGCTGTGTCTCACATTGGGATCCTGCTCTTTCAACCATCCACTTGAGCATTTGTGTTTGCATGTTTTCCCCTTACATGACAAAAGGAAGCCCAAGCATGGGGTAGAGAATAGCTCTAGTTGGCTCTACTTTAGCAGGGGGGTGGTCTAGATGATCTCCAGAGGCACCTTCCAGCCTCTGAACAGAATCCACTGATTCTGTCATTCTGACTGTCAAAAATGTAAATGATAGTACCAGTCCTCACTGGATCGACAGAAAGCACTTGAGTATCCTTGGGCAGAGTACGTACAGTGTAGCAGAAATTGAAAGTACTGAAGAAGCCTGCAGAGGAAGCAAGGAGGCTGACATTTTGGTTGTGGACACCACAGTAACGGAAGTAACTTATGCTTCAGGGAAGTGAATGGATAGTAAAATATCCATGTAGCCAGGGAATAATGCCAAATTTCTTTTCAAGGGTTTGGGTTTTTTTCTTTCCATCCCCTGGCCCAGAGCATGTGAGGAAGCTGCAAAGCAGAGCCGTCACTGGTAGGGAAACTTCACATCGTTCAGCAGTTAGCATGCTTGCTGGTTTACAGATGGCATCGCTATTCCTCAAAGAGAATCTCTCCCAACTCTGCTTGGCCAGAGCGATTTGCCAGATCCGGGGGGCCTAGGAGAGGGGACACACTTGGGCAGGAACTGGGAGGATCTTCTGCAGAGTACTTCAGGGCACAAACATACATGGGATTTGTAATACTGAAATCTGCATTGGTAGGTAGAAACATTCTCCTCCAAAAGTGCCCCTTATCAGCCAACCATAATAGCTAGCTAAGTACAGCAGTTGCTGGAAAAATGAGATGCCTAGCTACTGCCCTGCTTTTCACTTCCTCACATTTTTCTGGTGATGTGTGATCTCAAAGCATTTCTAAAACACCTTTTAAAAACCAACCGTTTTCAAATCCACAAACAGTTCAGAGTTCAGTTCTGAGCATTATAAATGGTCATGCTAATTAAATGCAGCTAAAACAGTGAAAAGAGTTGCAGGGCAGATGAGATCAATGACAAAACACCCTTGGAGAGCACAGAAGGGGAAACAGTGCTGATGTAGAAAGGTGATTTATGGCGATTCTCTGGTTGCTGAAACAGAAGAATTATTGAGAACCTTAAGGAGAAAGGAGCTTTAGGTTGGAAGATTGACGACTAAAAACCACGGGGAAATAATCCTTTCTGCATCAGTATGGCAAAGCTTCAGCTCTGGGAGGCAGGTCAATGTAGGTCAACGCTTGCACTGGAAATGCTAAGCTGGGGAACTTCTCTGGTCGCCTCCTTCCCCCACATTGCCTCCTCCCCACCCCCTCTTTGACAAAGGGAAGCCAGTGCATTTCAGTGTTGTGATTTCACATACTGAGCATTCAGCTCCACGGTCTTATCCGTAACCAAAGACTTCAGCACTAGACAGCCTGAAGCAAAGGTAAAATAAGTTACTCTGAGTATGGTGATTCTTATTTTAGCCTAGAGTTAGCAAGTTATTAAATGTGGCTGGCACTGGGATTTGGCATCTGTAAGTGTAGGAGGTCCTTTTCTCGCCTTTTATCCTATGTAAGCCATTATCATGTTTTAACGTAAAAACATTTCAAGATCAATCTCACACACATACTCAGGTGTTACACACAACTGTGAGTTACTTTGTGCTCCTCCCCCCCGCCCCCCCCCAGTAGCTGCATTAAAAATAAAGCACGGAGAAACTTTTTATTCAAAGTGCCATTTTTACACTTCCCTATAATCTGAAAACATTGTGTGAAAAGGCTGTCACTCCATATTCTACACAATAAGTAATATTCCAGCCTGATCTGTAATTCCATTGCAACACAGGATGAGAATCTGGGAAGAGTTAGCATGTTGATTTTTGAAACTTCTAAATTTCTTTTGGGTGAATGGAGTTACAATCATACTGTTAGGTTTGGACAGTTATATTATTATATGACCATCATAGGCTGTAATTAGACATAGTTGTCTCACTTTAAAGATACCGTTTTCTTTGTTTCAGGAGGTTTCAGCCAGCAATTATTGCAATTGGATGGCATTTCAATAGCCGGTCTCTAGCAAACTCCGATGATGAGTCACAGCATCGGTAAAACATGGCAAGTGCGGTAGTGTAATGTCATGTAACAGCACGTCAGTGTCTTCTGCTAATATTTTAATGACAACCCTCTCAAGTAGACCAAGTTTTCAGAAAGTGTTTATTATTCACACATAATGATCTGCTTTGCAAAAACACCCTTGGAGGATAGAGCTAATAAAATAAGCAGCTAGTTAGTACAAACTTCTTCATTTAATTTTACTGTGTGGAAAGAAGCATAGTTTTCTCGCATGAGAAAGGCACTGCTGCTCTCTGGAAAGTTTCCATATGGCCCTGCAGCTTTCAGATTACTCCAGTCAAAGGTGTCAATCAGAAGTTTGCTGTACTTTCACTGTTGTTGACTTGTACATCTATATGTATTTCACGGATTGGCTTTATTTGAAAAGCAATGTATAGCTGTGAAGTATTAGTCATTAACCTGGCACCATTTAGCTGCAAAGTATTAATCATTAATCTGGCATCATTACGTGCTGGGTTTGCAGTCTAATTTCCTTTGTCTTGATTGTGAAATAATGTATTGCAAACAAAATGCAAGCTTACTTTTTGTTTCCTCTGTGCTTCTGAAATGAGATGCATTTCAGAAGCCGCCTGTTGTGCTCCTTTCTATCAGAGAAGCAAGCAAACCTGCCCGGCTCAGCGAGCCACTGCACTGCTTCCTGCTCACCACGACTAACTCAATTACACCAGAAGGAAGTTTAAAATAATTGTGTTAGCGTTTGGAGCATGAGGTTCATCTTTAGCCAGACCTCAGACCATGCTTTCCACAGCGTTTGGATCACTGAAATACTCTTATATAAGCCTAATTGACACAATTAGAAGAATGACTCCTTACAGATGTGTGTTGCTGTAGCAACCTGGGAGGAGGGCAGCCAAAGTGCCCTCCATATTTAGCAAAATAATATTAATCATAATAGGTAGAAGCACTTTATCCTTTTTTATAAAGCACTTACTCAGGAGCCAAGTGCCTTATCATGTTGCAACAAGGATCACTGTAATGGAGTTGAAGTAATTTGAAGGTGAGCTAAAATTTTCTCAGTAATAACCAAAATTACATGGAGACAGAAACACAGTCAAATGTTGCCCAAATCTCCTGGGATATAGGCAGTCGGGTTAGCTGTTCAAGGCTTTGGTTCTGCCACCATAGGAGCACTGGGGGAAGAAAAACACCAAAGGCATCCATGGAAGCAGGAGGAGGCCTAAATCACTGAGCTTGTCTCAGGTTTATCTTACCAAAGGGCCCAGTCGTCCAGTGAGAGCACTGTGGGCAGACTTTAAATCTACCTGCCAGCTCCTCTGTGTTAGAGGGACCCCAAGTCGCTCCGTGTTGTTGGCAGTGGATGTGGATGTGGATATGCATGCAAGTGTCGATGGGTGCCGGCAGCGTGGTGAAATGGTAACAGGTCTCCTGCTTTCTCCTGCAGGGAAAGCAGGTTATGAGCAGCAGAGCGGGAGCAGCTGCTTTGCAGAGTGGATCAAAATGGGTTTATTCCTGACTCTTTCTTGCCTGTCCCAGTAAACTTGCACGTTTCATCCAAACAGCATGGTCTCTTTGAAGTCCAAAGGGACCATGCAAATTACCTGAGTCTCACGACTTAGGACTTGTTTTCATGAAATCTTTTGATTTGAAGCCAATGGTAAGTATTTTGACTGCTATAATTGTCGCTTCGAGGTTATTATTTTAACTAATACCATTTTAAACTTTGTCTTGATGTCTTTGCAACTTGAACAGTGACATTGTGTTGCTACGGAGTACAAGAAAAACCTGAAGTCAGTGCTGACTGCGACTGAATAATGGGATTTCCATTTTCAAGATGAAGAAGCAAGTGAATAGCATGAATAAACAAGCAAGTCTGAAAAAAACCAAACACTCATCTTTTGGATGATCATGAAAAATACAGATGAAAAGCGATCTCAAGAAGTCATCTATACCATCCCACTCTCTGCCAATGGATGAATTTTATCTCTGTCATTCCTGACTAAGTTTTATCTGATCTCTTTTTAAAAAGATTTACAATCCCCAGGCAATCTAACTTAATGCATCACTATCCTTATTTTTAGAAAGTTTTTCCTAATGTCTAACCAAAATCTATTTCTGCTGCAATGGAATGTCTTATTAATCTGTAATATCTTTATTTCTGAAGACTGCTCTCGTATTTCTGTCAAGTTTCTCTTCACTAGAGCCAGCACCCCCTGTTTCTCCAATCTTCCCATGTAAGTTGTGTTTTTCTAAAGCTCTGATCATACACATTGCTCTCCATTGTAGCCTGATGAGTGTTTTATCTCTCCCAAGCAAGGTGCCCCAAACCAGGCTCGCTGAGCTCCAGATGAGCTTTGCCAATACTGAAAAAAGTGGAAGAATTACTTCATGTATTTTATAGCCTATGTTTATATTTGTACCTCTCAGTATGTAGTTTGTTTTTTTTGAAAGAATATGCAACCTCCAGAATATTTCTGCAGGGCTGCTCCCTACTCATTTGCTCCTCAGTCTGTGTTTTTGCAGTGGATTATTCTTGACTAGACATAAAATCTTGGATTTCCTATTCTTAAATAACATCTTTTTTTTTTTTTTACTAGCAATCCCAGCTACGTAGTTAATTAATGTGACATTGCTCTGTTGAATAGTAAACTCGTATTTCTTCCAACTTGCTTTCAAGCTTTATCACACTGTTTTGTGCCTGGGATCTATAAACCTTCAGCTTTGCTCTAATTACAGTTCCAGAGATCCAGGTACAGTATGTTCATGTTCAGCCTGCACTTATCCTATTCCAGGTACGGTGGTGTGATTATAGCTGTTTGACCTGTTGCACCATTGGAAGCTCAGCTTGTCCTGATAGCAGTGCAGTTATGTTTACTGTCCTTGCAGCTCTGGCAATTACATCTCATTACACCACCTTAATTATTCAAGCACTGACATTTGAGTGATAATATGTCTAAAATTCAGGCACAGAGAAAAAGAGTTCTTTCAACTTCAGCATCTTTTATTTAGCTCTTCTCCTGAACTGCCTGTTTTCTTACAACACATTCCTCACTCTGTCACAACCAGTCATGATGTTTTTCCAGAAACCCTGGAAGACACTCTAAGGCCCTGCTTCTGCCAGGAATTTTTTTATAAAAAAACGCTTTATAGTACTTGAGCACTTTTGCCACAGCAGGATGAAAGATGTATCTTTAAAATACATCAGGTAGCATGTTTTGAAGCACTGGCACAGGTGAGACAAATGGCTCTTAGCACATCAGCTGTTCTGGTTGAGCCCTGGGGGATACCAGGTGCTTGGAGACTGACATCACTGTCAAGTTGTCACATTCTGTCACTCTGTCACTCATAACCAAGAAGTGCTGTTTTGTTGTATATGTATAGGAATTGAAGCATACTAACTTTATCTAGGTTATGGACCTCACACCAGCTGAACCATCAGCTGGAAGAATACCTCAGGAGCAGCTCTACTTCATCTTATCCAAGAACCATTCCTTTACAGCTATTTGAAAAGTTCTTAGCCTACAGTAAAAAGGATTACGTGCAAACAATTCTCTTGCATCATCCCGGTGGAGTGCCTGACTACCTGACCACATCCTACTTAGGAGGAACTTAGGCAGAGTTACATAGTCTGCCCAAAGCCACGTAACAGGTTAACAACTAAATCTGGAACTACAGGTCTCCTGCTGTGATGACTGGACAAGATGATCTTGCTGGCAAGTTTTACTAAAATCATTGCTGTCATCTGGGGAGTTATATTGTTATGCGGGGAAGCTATACATTGCTGTGAATGCTAACTTTTCCAGACTGGAAGGGAATGTGGCAGGATCTGTCTCTTGCCTGGAGGCTTCATTAGCACAAATCTTGCAGAGACTGAGACCTCATTAATTTGTTATTGCGCAGAGCCAGTTTTAAAATGCTATCTGAAAAGAGCTCTTCAGATGACTGTAATACCAGATTCTGAGTTGCAGCGATTCAGTATGCAATGATGACTCTTGTACCTGGCTTCTATGAAATGCTTAGCCCAACAGGCAAGGCCTCCCAGGCTATTTATTCATTCAACAGAGCTGAGCTGGCACAGACTGCTGGCATTCACAGTGTCTGACCTAAGCAAGAAAGGGAACCTGTCAATAAGTGCTTGGGATCCCAAGTCAATTCCTCCATATGTAAACTATGTATATGTACCTATATACTGTAATACACTGTATAAATAATCTATGAAATACACAGAGACACACATATATATTTGTATATATGCCATGCTAAAATTAGGTTTGAGTGTGCAAGCTAAGGACATTGTGAAGTATTGATTGTCTTTGTTACCGATGCAGTGCCTGAGACCTGGGAGCAGGAAAGGTCACGTCTTTTTTATCCACCGTGATCACCTCAGGCTCCACTGCAACAGCCATTATTTGATCTTCTCTCAGAAGTACTTGGACTTTTGTTTTTTATCTTTTGGGGCCAGTCTGAGCTATGTTGGGAAATGTTTGGCTCAGTATTTGCAAGAAACATCCATGGCTGAAAAGAGTAACAACGCAGAATCATGGTGTGTGGCTTTGTACCTTGCAAAGATTAAAAGATCTTTCAAAAATAATGGTAATTTGCAATTGGATGGAGGCTTACAGTTGAAATCCAAGCACATCCAAGTATATGATGTGATTCATATTGCTTGGTGCTAAACTGATGTTGCTAATTCTTTTGTAACTCGTCACAACAGAACAAAGATAGTGCTCACTATTTTAGGAAGCATATGAATCAGCGGGAGAGCCAAAAGGAAACAAATGGATCGCTGGTGAGACTCAAAATGCCTCAGAGATGTGAACAGTGTGTGTCTGCTGACTCTGTGGTTGTGCAGAAAAATTCAAGGGAGGGTTTTAAGCATGGCTAGCCACACAACAAAGCACGCTTCGAGCTGACAATTTAAGGAGGAAGCTCTCCTGCACACTGTCATTCCCACATGATTTAAACCACAGATATGCTACAGACAGAGAAACCTACTTACCTTCTCACCAAGTGTTAAGTTACAATATTATGGCACCAAGGTAAATTCCTCCTAAACTCAACCTGTAGTAGGTGCTTAAGAACAACTTTTTACTGACATGAAACTGCAGCAGCTTTCCCCAGTGCTGATCAGGCACACTTGCCTGTACACTGGCTGTGGGATGCCCATCATCCTAAGATCACCACTGAAATAAAGAACAAAAAAAAATGAAGTGTTAATAACCATGGTAATAACCCATCAAACATCTGAAACGTGTAGGAGTTTCATAAAAGTATCAAATGCATGTTCAATGCCAAAGTCAAAAATTCACAGGTCATTTCTCCTTTGGATGATAAAAGCGCTTTACTTGACTGTCTTAGATGGGAGATGTGCTTCTGGAAAGCCTCTCCAATCACAGGGCAAAGAGCAAAACAGTAAGGCAACGTGATTCCTGGTTGTACCCAGAGGTACAATAGGGTCTTTTATTACCAAGTGCTTGAAGGAGAGGACAGGTTCAGGCAAGATCAGTGAAGCCACGCTGGACTTTTTCTAGTACAAGACACAAAAAAAGAGGACAGACAATCCCAATGGAAAATATTTGATGAATGCCTCGGGGCTCAGGAGAAAAATCATTCACATAATGACACAAGAAGAGGCATCTGCCTCTGGCTCCCTGCTGGCTGGCACTGCTGTAGGGCACTACCTGCTGAGATGCCTGATACCCTCCAGCCCGAGCTAACGATTCAAATGCTCTCACTGAAAGTGCTCTAGAAAAAAGCAGAGATATTCAGACTGTGGAAATCTCTACTGGCTTCTGAGAGGTTTTTTATTTTGATGGAATGGAGTAAAAGAGCTCAATGTGTGGCTAAAGCTCACCGCTGTTTTTTTAATCTGGCTATGATTTACAATGGCTTCCTGCCAACAGCAATTTGAGGACAGAATTATACCTGGTTTTGCTCTCGAACAATATGAAAAGCAGGAATTTCATTTTGACAGTTTCTAAGGAAAAACATTTTTTTTTAACCAAGGACTCTTTTCTAAAAAAGGATGACATGTTTAATGTTTTAAGATAATAGTTCTTCCACAGAAAACTGAATCCCCCAACGTTTTCAGTCTGGTTTGGAAGATCATATCCAGTAAATTCAGCCTTCTTGGATCTCACTCGGCCAAATCATGAGGCTCCTAGTCATGTCAAAATTGGATTCTTGAATTTGCTGAGTTCATGCTCTAGAAACACAGAAACAGGTCTCTAACACCTGTTTTGCATAAAAGTCTGGACAGGCCTGCTCTTACTCAAAATGTTAACTTGCTGTTTGGGAAAACAGCATGAGAAACTTGTGACTTACAGCAGGAACAATCAATCTGGTATCTTTAAGCCAATATTGCAGAAACCTTTGCACTAACTAAAGCCAGAGGAAGAAGAGCAGAAAAGGTAGTGCCCATTTTCATTGAGGTTGGTGTTTAAATCTAGTCCACTTCAAAAAAGGGATTGGCATTTGCACAAGGACACAAATGTCAGACTGTACTTTTTAAAACTTGGATCTGTTCAGACGACTCGTGCTTTAAACAACAGGTTTGAAGTGCTTGTACCATAATTTGGACAGAAAAGGTCGGACTTTTGAGCAGCAGCTAGTATCTTTTCCATAGGAAAAAAAATTAAGTATTTCATTGTGGTTAATCGTAAACTTGAGATATTTTTTAAATTATAAACCCCCGCTATTTCTGCATATCGCATTCAGCAGGACAGACCAAGACCCATCTGACAATGCTGATCTTGCAGAATCATGCAGAATCTCTTCCTATACAGCACAGGACTTTCTGCCACAGCCAGATGGAAGCTATCTTCTGTCGGGGAGAGGGCATTAGATTTGGTCTTAATCATGATCAGGTTCAGGGCATCAATTTTTTAACTGAACTTTAAACTGAAACTTTGGTTTTGGTAGCTGTCCTGCACTGACCTTAAACCAATGACACACATATCGGCAAAGGTGAATGGTGTGGAGGTTCCTGTACAGATACGCCAGGTTCATGCTGCATGGGAACAACGGATTTGTTTGTGCAAGTCACTCAGAGTGATAACAAGTGATTTGTTACACATTTTTTTGAAAGAATTTTTATTTGTCTTTGTCTGGAGGATATACCTTCTCTAAAGTTTAGAGAAAGTTTATTTTTTAGTCTGTGCAAGCTCTATTTGGCATCGTTCTCCCTCCTGCTAGTCAGTGCTTCTAATACGGAGATAGATCTGCGTTCTCACCTACCATTTAAACAGTCACATCTGCGGAGCAGGGCCTCTCCAAGAGGCACAACACATGGCAGTGCTTTGTTATAAGCTCAATGCGCTCATTGTAACTCGCAGGTCTTGTGGTAAGGAAGGTCAGTGTTTCCATACTCCATGGCTAGACATATATTGTGCCTGCTAAATACTGCTGTAGTATTTCATCGCAGTGGGAACCCAGACAACAGGTCATGCCTGGCATTAACGTGTAGGATCTTGAAAAATCAATACAGTTCAAATAACAGGGGACTGCTCCCCAGTCGTTTACTATTCCTAGGACACACAGAGCACTTTGGATGCACAGGGAAATTTTTGCAGGCGCAGCAATGACTGTGCCATTAAGCTGCCACTGAGCACACAGAAAGCACAGCAAACTCTCTGCTACCTCCTACCAATAATTCAGTGTCGTGCAAGGGCACGGATTGTTGGAAACACGAATGGTTCCCTTGCTGCAGAGATCTCTTCAGAGTTTTTTTCTGTAATACAAATATAAAAGTCAAATTCCTCAAGGGAAGGCCAGTCTCTGAGTCATCCTTTGTGTCCAGCAAGCCCCAGACCAAAGTGACTGTGTTTCTTTTGCTGTCTGAGGGCCTGATCTAACAACCAGTAGAATCAATAGAAAGGCTAATTGATTTGAAAGACTTTGGATAAAGCATCTAAGACCACAGCCTGCACCATTGCAATCACCAGAAAATTTGTCATTGACCTCAGTGAGCGCAGGATGAAATACCCAGGCTCTTGGTCAGCAGGTATTTAAGTACACACACATAATTTGTTTCATTTGAAACCATTCATATGCCTAAGTACTTGTCAGATCTGGAACAAAAGCATGCTGGTTGCCAGGTTGAGAAGAGGGGTAGCTTTCAGATCTGCCCTTCTCCTACCAACAGCGATGTGATTTGGAGGAAAGAATAAGCAAGTCCATTGTTTCCACCATATTGTGATGACAGGGAATTAAAGAAGATAAGTGAAAAGTAGAGAAAAGAAATTGAGAGCAACACTACAGAAAAAGGAGAGCTTCATCCCTTTAATTACTTCTTGGGAGACTTTAAAAAATATAAACACTGGCCTTTTAACTTCATTACAAGTTTGCGTCTCAAATACAACCCAAGCCTTCCTAGGGCTTGCCTACACTGGAAAAATACATTATGTTAATTGATTAACACGTAATGCTTAATATAATAGTCAATATAAACAAAGACTACTATGTTTAACATTTTTTGTTGGTGTTGACCCAAGGTAACCCAGCTGCCAAACACGACAATTCTTGTCTACACTAAGTGCTTTGTATTGCCCTAATTAACGTGTTCTAACACAATGTAATTTTGCAATACAGATAAATCCTTTGGGGCATTTGTTCTGTAAATTTAATTTTCTGTCTCGCCTATCTTGAATTCACAGACATGCACCACTTCTGACATCTCCCCTCCTCCCTTCAATCTCGGAGCCAATATCACTGAAAATCAAAGAGACTTTGTAGGCTTTTTCCTGGGTTGCTTCAACTTATAAACCGAAAGTTCAATCAAATATACAATCAGTTTATGCCCCTTGATCATGCCGGTGTTATAAAAATAAAGTTGATCTCATAACTCAGGAAGGGTTAGTTCAGCCTAGAAAAGTATCATCAAACACCAGACATTTGAAGTTTTTACAAAAATATTGCAAACTGTACAGCTAGACAGTTTGTCAGTCAAATTACATGGCCTATTCCCAGCTGCAGGAAGACACTTTTCAGCCTTTTTCCAAAATTTACTTTCTTTTGTTTTACATAGAAAAGCTTTGTCCTTACAAGAAAAAAAAAAAAAGTGTACAAAAAAAGATATTAAATACTGAGGTTAAAAGATCAAGCAGTAACACACTCATGTTGCACACCTTGTATTTTAGTAGAAAATGTTATTATCGGCTGTTACAAATCAAGTTACTCAGCACTACTGAAACCCTGGAAAATACTAAACTGTCAAGATGTGTTGCATGTAAAACAGTTTGGCTACACGTCATGCATTTATTGCAGCATCTTCTGAAGGATGCAGATAGTTGCTTGATTGGCATTTGCTCTGGTCTGAAGCGACCATTAACACTCTGATATATTCCGAGTTATATTAAGCAGCTGAAAGTGTGCAGCATGGCTACAGCAGCTGTCCTAATTCCTTGCCTTCTAGCTGTTCATCTCTCAGAAGAACACTGCATTTATGTTCATCGCCTTTTCTTTCTTTTTTTTTTCCTTAAAGAAAAACTGAATGGATGGGGCAAGTGACCTAATGCACAAGTTTTCTAGGGCTTCATATGTGTGAGCTGGAAACTTTATAGCCCAGCTAAGGTGCTTCAGCCTCATAAATGTTGAGGGAGGTGGTTCTGCCTCTCTGCTCTGCTCTGGTGAGACCCCACCTGCAGTGCTGCATCCAGCTCTGGAGTCCTCAGCACAGGAAAGACATGGACCTGTTGGAGCGGGTCCAGAGGAGGGCCCACTGATCAGAGGGCTGGAGCACCTCTCCTATGAAGACAGGCTGAGTTGGGCTTGTTCAGCCTGGAGAAGAGAAGGCTCTGGGAAGACCTTATTATGGCCTTTCTATACTTAAATATTTTACAATAAGGGTGGTGAGACACTGGAACAGGTTGCCCAGAGAAGCTGTGGCTGCCTCTCCCTGGCAGTGTTCAAGGCCAGGTTGGATGGGGCTTTGAGCAACCTGGTCTAGTGGAAAGGTGTCCCTGCCTGTGGCAGGGGGGTTGGACTTAGATGCTCTTTGAAGACCCCTTCCAACCCAAACCACTCTATAAATTCAGATTTTGCATATTTAATATCTAATTAAATGCACATGTTTAAATAATAATCAATTTGTGTCTTTCATTACATCATTAATTCTGGTTTTGTATACTTAATTACCTCTGTTCCTAACCACCTGCTTTCCAAGTTAACCATATAACTACCACCTTAACGGAATTTCCACCGCCCCGGTGTGTTCAGCACTTTATTTCCCCAAATTTAGCAAATTTATCCACAGCCACCGGCTCTGGGGACGCGGGGGCGGGGCCAGCGCGGGGAGGCGGGGCCAGAGCTGGCCCCGCCCCGTCGGCCCCCTCTCTGCGTCCCTGCCCGCCCGTCACGTGCGTTAGCGACAGCCGGCGGCGGCGCCCATTGGCGGAGGGGCGGGGAGGGGCGGGGACGAGGCGGCCGGGCCGTCAGCTGCGCGCCGCGGCTATAACAACAAAGGGCTCCGCGGACCGCGGAGTGGGTGCGGTCGCGGAGCTGGGTAGCAGCGCGGTCCAGGTGAGTTTGCTTTGCGGGGTTGGAGCCAGGCTCGCTCCGGTGTACCGGAGCACGGCGGCGTGTAATGGTATCCTGTGGTCTCAGAGCCCGGGCGAGGCGGTGGAAGGCAGCAGCGGAGCGCTCGTCTACCCAGTGCAACCACCCCGGCTTCTTTCTCCTCGGAAAACACCGAGGCCGGGAAGGTTTTGCTGTTCTCCCGGCTGCCGAGCAGCCGGTAGTCGTGTCCTTCTCCCCCGCCCAGCGGCGGGGCTGGCTCCGGAGCGCAGCCGGGAAGGTGCGCAGCTGCTGCGGGCTCTGCCGGGTCACCCGCCGGCCCCGCTGAAAGCGGCTTGTTGGAGCCTCCTGGTGGTAATTACCAGGCGGCGAGCGGGGGGCACGGGAAGAGCAGCAGCCAAGCCCTAACAGAGAACTGCAGCAGTGGTTTGGGAGGGGTGTCTTTTGTTCGGGTTTTTTTTTTTGCTTAGCGCACACCCTATCTCCTCTGCTAGGATAGGAAAAAAAAAAAAAAAAAAAGAAAAAAAGGGAGGTTTTGTGCAGTTGTACAACATTGTTAACGTGCGTTGGATGTGTTATCTATAACAGCCTTTTAATCACTACTGTAGCAGAGTCAGCTGTTCATAGCCTTGTCTCTTCTTACAGCTGATAGTTCCTGTCTGAGAACCAGAGTACCTCTCTTTCGGCCTCCGTCTCCTCTGCCTCCCCTAAGGATGGCCCTCAATAGCAGCGTCACTTCTCGGTCCACATCAGGCTTGCACAATAGCGTGCAAGTGTGGCATTTTTAAAGGCGCTTGTCCAGAAGGATGTCAAAACATCAACCAGTTTCTAAATGATTCAGATGGTTTTTTGGATCCTCCTTGGGGTGGGTGGGGAAGGGGAAAAAGGGACAAACTGCTTTTGATCTACATAAAGACATTTGTGGATCAAAAGCTGTAGTTTGTTCAGCTTACGTTCTCGGGAACAGTGATCTCTCGCTCGCTTGTTAGCGGTTAATTATTTGATGTTGCTGTGATGCCTATGGAGCCTTAATACTGGAGTGTGAGCTCTCAGCTGGCTCCACTCTATGCACAGAACAAAAAGCCTCTGCCTGAAGGTACTTCCAGTCTTGGTCTAGGAAAGAGGCAACACATGTGTGTGGGAGTACAGGGAAAGCCAGTGCTGATCAGCAGTTACACTACAGCTTGCTAGTTAGCCTAAAGAAAACCGAACTCTTTTGTTCCTGGGCCTTGTGCCAGAAGAGGGTTAGGGATGGATGTGGAAGACAGCTGGAAAGCTACAGACTCATGCTTTCACTTAGGGTCCGTTTCCTTATCTGTGACAAGCTCTGTCTGTAATCGAAGCAATTAAACCTTCTCAAGAAGGTGCATAGGAACACTGTGGGCATTTGGCGTTTCCTTAGGTAACCCAGCAAGGGCTTAGTGACCTTAATGGTTAGAAGCGTTTCCTGCTAGTAACCACTGAAAATCAAACTTTACTGCAGTTAAAAGCCAGTTCTACCACTTCTGCTTGCTGGGAATGTAGAAGAAGGGAATAAATGTTTGCCTCTTTCTTCACATAATTGTGTGTTGTACTGTTGTCATTTTTTCCTTCCTCCTGTTAAGCTTTTCCATTTTTTAAATTTTATTGTTTTTCTTTAGACTTCTGATCCTTCTTGTAGCTCTCTTAAAGAGAGCCCAGATGTTTCATTTTTCAAGTGTGGTCCTAAAAACCTTTTATCACTACCGCAGCTGAGACGGTTGTTCCTACTCTTGTGTTTTCCTGCAGCTGATAGTTCCTGTCGAAGAACTAGAGTACGTAACTTCTTGAGTTACACAGTACCTTTTCATATTGCTTCTGAAGACTACTTTAAATTCTAATCCTATCCTTCCATGCTGTTTGAATAAGGAGGTAGCTGCATAGATGTCTATAGGAGTAGTACTGTATGGAGCAGGTGCTTGTCCTTGAATTGAACAAGTAGATGATGGGGTCTGGTGTCCTGGGGTAAGGTGATGTAGGAGGCCAAAATGACCCTTTAGAGTGGCCTGAGAGTTATAGGGTGAAGCAGGGTATACTGGCCTTGAATAATATTCTTTATGGGTTGTATCTTCTTTCAATGGCTGGGTTTGTCTAGTGTGGTGTGTCTTACTCCATTTATCTTTCTGAATGCAGACACTCATACCTCTTACATGTATATCTTCTTCCGTATTTGATTATTAAACAGGTATTTAATCTGTCATAATTCTGACATGCTCTGATAATTCAAATATTCCTATGGTGAAATTAATTTGTAGTTAAATGGGTGAATATTTCTCACATATAGTCTTTAGTTTTTCAGCTACTTTAATGGCTTCTATTTATTGACTTATACATAAATATTCAAAGGCTGTAAGCACACTGATCTGAGGGGGTTGAACATTCAGCTTCTTGGTACCAATGGGATTTTTTCACCTTAACTGCCAAATGCAGAGTTCAGGCTTATGGTGACTAATTACATGTAGATTTAGGGAAGCGTGTTGAGAAATAAACATTAGTTTTAATTAAGCATATGAGTTACTTTTCCTTATTACTTAGACTTACCATACGTGACTAGTTGGGCACTTGCTGTGAAAATGATCCCACCAGTAACTATGTGTAATGTACTTTGAACCTGAAGAGGGGCTGTGCCTTCCTACTGTGTGAACTTGTAGGCAGTGGCCCTGAACTGTGTGTGATGGGAGAGAGAAGAAACCCTGCCTTAAGTGTCCCTGGGAGCCCTCGCAGGGTCTCTGGGAGAGGTGTGAGGCTGTGTCAACAGAGGAGCTGCGTTGTCTGGAGCAGAAAACACGTACTTGCCCTTCACATCTCTCCCTGACCAGGAAGAAGACAGGCAGGGAGCTGGCGCAGCACCTCGGTGAGTGTAGGTACAGGACTCCTGCACAAGAGTCCTCTCCTCCTGTAGGAGAAGGTGGGGGACCAGCAGCTGCGCAGACCTTTGCACAGGGAGGAGGATCTAGGAGGAAAGTGCTCAGCTCTGAGGAGAGACCTAGGCTTTTTCTGTATATCTAGCTGGGAGGGAATGGTGAATGCTGTTGAAGCTGCCTCTCATCTTAGGGAAAAATGTTCATGGGTACCTCAGACTGCACTGACGAGAGGGTTTTTCATTTGTTCCCTAGGGATGTTACTTCTTGCTTTGTCATTAAGACCCTTGTCATGATTTTTTTGCAGGTTTCGCATAAACTGTTTACCAGCCATGCCTCTGCATGTCCTGTACCTAAGCTGATAAAGCACCTATGCACTTTAATCTCAAGTCTATGCCACTCTGCGAGTACAGGGTGAGCTGTGCCTTGAACCTTGGATATAAAGACCTACCAGCCAAAGTCTTGTTCCTGCCTTAGTAATGTTCCAGAGGTTAAATAACATGCTCTTGGGAGAGATTGATAGCCTGTCCAGCCAAGAGCCAGAGTTCAGTGAGAAGGAAGATGATGAGTGGATTCTGGTTGACTTTATAGGTAAGACGTCCGTCAAACATAAGCTCTGCCTTTGTCCTGCTTTGACTCTTACTTGTCTTACTTCCGTGTGGAGAAACCAGTAGCTTGGGACAAACTTTACCTAAGCAAAGTCAGTGTGGGTTAGAGTGTAGGGTGTCTTCTGAACAAATGTACCAAAACACATTATGTAAACTGATGAGCAAGGTGCTGTCAGGTTTGTAAGCCTGACACAGGCTTCAGCAGAACCACTTGTACAGATAAAATATATTTGACTTATTACGCAATTGTATTGCTTTACTGATAACAGCTGTTTTACCTGTCAGGCTTATCAGGGAACTCCCTTTCCCCTCCCCTTGCTTTTAATAAAAATTTGTGTACATGCTACTAATAGGGGTTTATTTCTGTTTCTTTGTTTTTTTTAATATCCCGTTTCTGGCTACGTGCAACTTTGTTTCCGACCTCCTGCAATGACCAACATCCATGGGTTCCTCTCCACTGACTGATGGGCACCTACAGCAGACACTTGCACTAATTGCTCTGCAGAGGAAGCAGACATCACTGAAGCTTCAGCTGTGGACGGCTCGCCGGTCTTCTCTTGTTTACCGTCTCCCTTGGAACACTTGCCAGAGGCCAGCGAGTCTTGCTTCATCCAGTTTGAGTCGTGTCCTATGGAGGAGAGCTGGTTTATTACCCCTCCCCCATGTTTTACTGCAGGTGGATTAACCACTATCAAAGTGGAAACCAGTCCGATGGAGAACCTCCTAATAGAGCATCCCAGCATGTCTGTGTATGCTGTCCACAATACCTGTCACAGCCTTAATGAGACTGGATGTGGAGATGAGGAGTTTCACAGCCCAGGTAGTCCCAGGTACGTCTGACTTCTCTTGTCAAGCAGCTCTGTTGCTGAAAATATCTGGTTTCTGCTTGATCAGTTTAGACACTTAATACTGAATTTTCCAGCTTATTTCAGAGCAAGTGAATAAAGCATGAATACTACACAAGGTGGGTAGGGTGGTCAGGGCTGCCTGCCGGCTTAGAAAAATGTTACTGACCATGTCAGGAAACAATTGGGTATGCTATTTTGACACTGCAATGAATACTTATGGAGCTTAATTATTCCCTGGCAGAATATGTTCCAGTCCTGTCAAAACTGGTGGCAGTTAACCATATAGCTGTCATGTAGATTTGAAAGCACTTTGCTCCCTTCCTACCTATGTGTATTTTTCATAACTGTTAGTCAGTACCCTTTCAGTCACCTTGTGAGATGAAAAATATGACTTTAATTATCCTGACAGGGAAGTCTTTTTCTTTTGTTTTTTTTTTTTTGTTCTTCAACCTAGTGATAGATTAGGCCAGGATTAAATTTTCCACAGATGGCTTGTGGAAAAAAAGCAAACTGAAATATTCCGTAAAATTTAATCCCCTTGAGGTAAAAATTTAAGCTGCACACTTCTACTTTTAGCAAGGTAAGAAGTTGTGCTTTTTGGTTTTGAGTCCTAAAGATCTGGCCATGTGGTATTACTGCAGAGGCATGTTTGCTGTGCGCTGCTTCTTTGGTATTGTCTGTCCAGTATACACAGCTATACAAGTATCATGTATGTAGATGTATACAAGTAGAGTATTTCTTTGCCATTATGACTCCACATTTGCTCATGTGTTCATTGATTTGGAAATAATTGGGTATTTTGTGAATCCTGGTTAATAACAAAGACTGACTTTTTGTCCCATGTAGTGCTTACCCTTAGAAACAATAAAAAAAAAAAAAATCACAGTATACTAAGCTTTCTTATACAGGAAAAAAATGAGTGTCGTGGTAGAATCAATGCCCATTGACTTTTCTGATCAGCTCCTTGCCATATTTAAAGTTCTTTGTTCAAAGAAACAGATGACTTCGAGATGACATGCTGCTGTATAATATTGAAGTATAGTGCCGATACCATTAGTCTTGGAGTGAGGGATTTGTATAATTATTTGGGGAGGGCAGTTTGTGATGTTAAGCATCAAGTGTCTAGCTTAACTTAAAGCAGGGGAAAGCTATGAGCACACAGCACCTTTAAAATGAGGGTCTGAAGGAATCTGCAAGAGACCTGTAGGCTGCAAGGCATGCCCTAGTGAAAGATAGTCTAGTTTATCTAAAATATCAACAGTAACACACAAAGTCAGATAGTGACTTGTACTGGGGATACTGGTATAAGTTCTTCTGGAAAAGAGCCCTGTCTTATAGTATGAAGTACAGCTAAGCTGCTTTAATGTGTGGGGAAGCTAAAGGTGTGACAATCTTCAACCGGTGTGTGATTTAAGTTTCTTCACAGTGAATTCCGTGCTGTTGCTTCATCAGAGGATCTAGGCTTTTGTATAGGTTATTTTGGGTGGCAGAACTGGGAGGAGGCTTAAGTCTAAAGCTGAGGTAGACTACAGAAACTGGGAACATCAATTATGCTGATAATGCAGTACGTTTCAAAAGCTGTTTTGAAGTCTCTAGTGGTTTAATGGTTGGCCATTTAATATTGTAGGGCCAAGAAAAGCTGCTTAAGGCACACTGGCACAGTAAGTACTACTGTTTTGGGACAGTGCTTTTTGTTTGATCAGGCTGCTAGCAACACTGCTTCCTCTAGAGCCTTGTCTGCCAAAACAATACTGGTTTTAGGACTAACCTTTGTGCCAAATGATGTTACTTGATCAAGCCTAACTACATCTGCTTTAACAAGCCAAAATGCTAAGTGCAGAAAAATTACTTAAGTATTAATTGGGGTGGGGTCTGAAGCCTTTAATGTTTCTTGTGAGGTCTGGCTCTATAGCACAACTAGCAGGACACTTCTGCTTTCCAGCAAAATAGATGCTGGGGGCACAGCAGCGAATGTATGTAGCGGCAGTCTGGCTTTAGACACAGCCCCTCTGAGATTACATTTTGGCTGTATTGGTGGAGGCTCATCAGCCCTCTTCTCTCAGTGCCTGGGGCTCACTATTGCCAGGCTACCAAAGGCAACCACTAAGATACCAAAATGCTACATTTCAGAAGAGTATGTGGCCTTTTAGCTAATTCAAACCACCTCTGCTATCCCAGTTTCACTTTAAGGAGGCAAGAAGTGTGTTGGTTTGTAAACCACTGCTGGAAGGGTATTTGATGAGAGGGGGAAAAGGCTTAAATATCTTCAACCAGCAATGTTAAACCAGTTTTTCTCCTTTTGTGGAGGAAATCTATTTGCTCCTTTTAAATTCCTTTCAAAGCAAGAGGATGTTGTATAAACTTCCCCCTGCTTGTCAGGTTAGTCATATTTTTCTGTAACAAACCACAACACTTTGTATTAGCAGTTGATGGCCTTTGCTAGCTAGTGACATACAGCAAGGGCATGTTTGGGAAATATGGGTTCTAATAAGTGCGGTGTGGCTTCCTGGCTCCTTATGGCTTTCCCTAGGAAGGCTTCACTTGGAGTTCCACCTCTGGCACCGTTGAACATGTTAACGGATCACCCCATATAGAAAACAGTAGCCCCGTATTTGCAGGCACCCTCATGTAAATTAAACTGGTGTAATCTGCATAGAAGGTACTTACAAGGCACTGTGAATTGATTCGTGCTGTGTTATTCACTTATTGCTTCGTATTTCAAGTGCTAGATTTAGGACAATATCCAGTGAATGAACAGGGGAAAAACAGAATGTCACACATGGCTATTCTGGACTCTGTAGGCTTCAGTCAGTGATACCAAGCTGCCCAAGGAGGCAAAAGCAAGTGGATTTGGATATTTAAAAGAAAAAATTGGAAGGGAGGGAGTATTCCCTTGCTAACAGGGAGTATTTTGCCCCAGTGTGGGGTGGGGGGAGGCACAAGAGCTCACATCTGTGCCAGGCACCTACAGTCCACCAAGAGCAAGACTACAAGGGTGGACCATGGGCACAGCAGACCAGACTTATGTCTACAGAGACATCATACAATAAATGCAAGTTAAGCTCTTTCAGAAGAGAGTCTATTACAGTCATGCTAGTGCTGAAAAACAGACTTCTCAAGAGACCTCTTGCTCATGCCTGAGCAAGCTCCTGGTCTTGCATACATCTTTCCTGGGCACCACTGAGTTGACAGCTAGTTGTTGGGTCCTGGGTGGGGAGAGAGAAGGCAAGCAACTCTGGTGCCACTGGTCTCACACCAGATGTGGCACTCAGACTTGGGATTTGCTTTGCTTTTAAAACTGCCAGGCTATTTTTAGCTTTACTTTGGAAGCTTCAGGAAACACCAGTGATTGTTCTTTCAAGCAGGGAAGTCCTTTTTCAATATGTCAGTCCCTGCTTGCACAGGCTGCTGGTTTGTTTTTCACTAGTGCATGATGGAGTAAGGGTTTGCCAAAACTGCTGATTCTCTGCTCATGAAATCTAGAAGGCTGGCTGAGGAATAATCCTTCTAAGTTATTTCCTGTGTGTGTCACAACTGGTCTGTCTTTCCCATTCCTCTGCATGAACATTGTTTGGATTTACTTGTGTGGCTGGCAATCCAAACACACCCTCATTAGTGTGCTTCTGTTTTCAGGCTGAACCTGAACTTATGTTCAAGATGATTTTAAATCAAACTTTGCCTAGTGGATAACTCCAAGTCTTCTAAAGCTGGAGCAGTGTGACACACATTGCCTTATATTTCTGATCTATATTGTACTTTGGGCTTAGGGAGGTGGGGTGGGGAAGGAAGTATAAGACACCAAAAGTCCAAAGGCTATTGTGGTGCCCTCATGCAAAAAGTGAGTTAGCAGCACTAGGCATTACTTACCAGTGTGGTTTTCCTAAACTGGCTTGACCTCACCTCAGCCCAAAACCTCTGTCCTGTAGAATGAGGGTGCCCTGTTGAAATGCTGGATGTTGATGTCCATGTTCTGCCCTTTATAGTTTGTGTGTCTTTCCAATACACCTCAGTGATGAGTGATACCTGCTTGTTACATTTCCAGACTGGAGGCCCGAAATGAAACAGGGCAGCGTGTTCACTGCTATGTCGCAGCTCTTGCTACTCGTTCAACTTTTCTGGAAAAAAACAAGAGCTTTCGTCCTACCCACTGGATAAAAGAACATAATGAAAGACACTATCTCAACAGAAACGGTCTCCGTCGCCAAAACCTTACCAGGGATTGCCACTCTCGGCAAATCAAGCACAACGGACTGTTTGTTCACCAGCCTTGCCAGCGTCAGTTCAATTACTGATGGCTCTCGTTGTTTTAATCTATGGTCTAATTGTTTTTAGGTTGCTCTTGTTTTCATGCATAGGTAAGTGTGGTCAATCTGAAGCTGATCCTCAATCCCTCAAACACAATCGTAACTAGTGTTGCATTCTTTTGAAATGACACATAAATCTCTGAGCATCTTGCAGCACGTCCTAAATGTTGATGTTAAATATCAATGTCTTGGAAGCCTATCCATACGATAGTTTGTGTGCTGTTTTATAAACTATGATGTATAGATGGGTTCTTAGTTGGTATTTTAAAGAAGCTTAACTGAGATGGAAATCAGTTACATTTTGCATTAATCAAAGTGGAGTTAGAAAATTTGAGGTTAGCCGTATGCTTTAATGACCAGTACTTGACAGCTTGTGTATCTGTCTGTATTCAGCATATATGATTATTTTCTAACAAGGAAATACTATAGCTGCTGGTGGATATTACATAGCTATGTTGAACTGTTACAAGAAGGACATCTAATCTAAGTTGCCTAGTACCTACTTGTGTTAGTGGAGTCTGTGTAGGTGTGCCGGGTGCTTAATATGGGTATCAGAAAAGGGTTAAATGTCCCCCCAGCATTGTATGATATGGCACTGGCGTTACAGATGTAGTACCTCTCAGTGGAGTGGAAGGAAAGTGGACCTATGAGTTAAATGCCAACACACAACCCAGAGAGCTGAACTGGGTTTTACTTGGTACAGTTCAAGTTCTTACTCCCTTTCTAAATCTTTCTCTTTCTGTCTTTGAAAGATGTATTTCCCCTACCCCATTCTATTTAATCTCTAGTCTAGTTAAAGGAAGAAGATGGTGGATCAACCATTCTTTTAATGCCATCAGTAGCTGACTGCTCTTTAAAGAAGTCAGGCTGATGGATAGCTATTTCTGAGCTGCTAATTGCTGTTAGATTGTCTCATACTTACAGGTTGAAAGTAGCTCAAAAGTAGCTAGAAGGAAGGTTTTATCAAAAGGCCTCCTAATTTTCTCTCTTTCTCTACAAAAATGAAGTCTGAGTTAATTGTGACTGGAAATGAAGGGCAATGTGTGGCAGGGAGAAAAGCATGCTGAAAATCAGTCTTACAGAACTAAATGCAGTGATAACAGGATGTATAAAAATTGAGGTAGATCAGCAGTGGTTGTTCTCCTAGCCCACTGGGGGCAGAAGGACTGGATAGCGATTCTGTGGGCCAACAGGAAGGAAAAGCCATTCAAAACTGACAAGTAGTTTTCTTAAGAACACTGTGTGAGATGTTTTGGAAGTTGGCAGGCACTGAAAAAAAAAAAAAGTAAAGTTCACATGGTATCAAAGAGTGTGTATTACACGGCAGCCACATGGTAGCCAAGCCCTTATAGATCAATATGGGAAGTAGATTAAATGGCTATGGAGGTGAGTAAGCAGAAACCTGCACAGAAAGAAGGGGGGAAGTATAAGTACATCTATCCCCATTTCTGTCAGTGCTTAATGTAACTTATTGTTTTTCCCTTGTATTTAGTGCCTAGGGCATTAAAGTGTTAACATTACATTAACCATGTCTTCCAGTAGTCCTTATACACAAGTCAGTATAAGGAGTTGTGAGGAGCCTTTGAAATTAGGCAAGACCAACAATGTGAATTATTCCAGACCTATGAAGTATTTTCAATTTGGCCAAATATTTCAGTTTCACTGAAGCAAAACCCAACCATTTGGATTAACCTTGATGTAGTGGTGCTGTTACACATTCTGCAGCTGGAATTGTTGTGGAACATACTTAGTGTACAGGAAACAGCATTTATAACCTCTGTTTCACTGCAGATGTGCTGCTTCACTGGGATTAGTTAGGATTGTTGCAAAGGGATGTTGACAAATAGTTCAGTGTATAAAAGCAAGTGATGCTTTCCTGGATACACTAGTCTTTTTCTTTTTTTCAAGATACAATGAATTTACATGGACAGTGAAAGAAAACAAAATTGGTCACATCATGTGTTTCCAAAACAGATTTTGTTATTACTCTTTTCAGCAGTATGTGCCTATGTCCATATAACAATGTGGTCCAAATACTCTGGTTTATCTGCAAATAGCTGTAGTTTCACCAGTCTCTCATCAGTCTCTCATCTGTTAACGTATACTCTTACTTGCCTCAGATTATCTACCTTTATCACTCCAAATTTTTGCCTGGCTTCAACTTCCTTCTCCTCACTGCCACCTTTCTAGCTCAGGAAATTTCTTTGCTTTCCTGTATTATTTTTCTTTATATACAAGTAACTACTTTCCTTCAGCTTTAATTTTCTTAAAGTGAAATGAAGGAAGATGGAGTCTCCACCTCCCTGTGTTGGAAGGAGTTGAGTAATCATTTAACTCTTAACGGGGAGGTGGAGCTGAGAGTATAAGGCTCTCAAGCATTACAATGAGAGCCTTGGTCCGTTCTTCTGAGTAGGCAAGTAAATGCAACTTTAGACTGCTCCTAGAATTGGGAGATACTGATCTTCTTATACTACATTACTAGATGACTTTCTGGTGATGAAAACCTATATCTTTCAGGATATAAACTGTTTTGTTGCACAAAGCTGTGCTTCTCAACTTGTAATATTGGAAACCATATTATTGTGTGAGATAGTACTGCATCAATGGCTTTTTGTTAATTTGTTTTATGTATTTATGTTGGTCTAGCCCTGTTTTGTGCCTGGAGCTATTGGGCAATTAGATTTGTTTTGGTTTTCTGTTTTAATAGTGAGCTGTGTGGCTTTTTTATATGGTTTTTGAATTGTATTAAAGCGTGTGTTTTTTCTTGTAAAAGTGGAGGCCTTGCACTGTCTCATACTGATTGATACTCATGAATCTTGCTGAAACTGTATTTTCATATATATATTGGTCAATAAGACAGACTTGCATTTTAAACTGTGCCTTCTACACAGCAAACTTGAAGATTCAAAAGGGACGTTTCAGTTAGGATTAATACTGTACATCAGTCTATGCATATATGGCAGCTTCTCTCCAGAGCCACTTCTCTATTTGTAGCAGTCCTTTTGATATGGAAGAATGTTTGGCTCTTATTTTTAATAGTTTAACACAAGCTGAAAACCGACAAAATACAGCACTTTTTGCCAAAAAGTAGCATTGCTTAACCCGTGTGTATTTACTAAAGCGATCTTCTGTATTTTGTTTTTATAGTGCATTCTGTGCACCATGGGGAGACATGATCTTAACTCTCAATAAAAAATGGCCTATTAAGAATTGCCAGTCTGTTCTTTTATTACAGGATGGTCAAAATCCAAATGCCTGAGCACCCCATTCTGGTGTGGTAGGTACAGGTACTGAGTATCTCAGCATGCTTGCTCTAGTACAGAAGTTCCTCTGGGAATCAGTTTGCATTGCTGATCAAGTGTCAATGCTTGGTGTAAGTAGCATTTTACATCTCTGCCAACTGCTGCGTTTCCTGATCAGTGTGCAAAAGTGCCATAGGTGAACAGGGCAGAGATAAAAACATATTACCACTTAAAGCATGCACAGGGTGGGGGGAAGGTTTTTCCTTATCAAGGCTAAACCTCTCTTATTTCAACTCATACCCATTACTTTTCATCCTCCTGCCACGCACCACTGTGAAGAATCTGTATAGAAGGCTGCTGTTAGCATTCAAGAGGTGGAAGCAGGGACAGGTAGCCTGTGAGGGACATAGAGACCCTGTGCAAATGTCCAGGGATGGGGTTAGGAAAGCCAAAGCCAAGCCAGCTCTAGTTGAACCTGGCAAGGGATGTGAAGGACAACAGGCCTTCCACAGATATCAGCTGCAAAAGGAAAACTAGAGGAAAATGTGAGCATGCTGCTAAATGAGGCAGGAGACCACATGACAAAAGGACATAGAGAAGGCTGAGGTACTCCATGCCTTCTTTGCCCTGGTCTGTACTGGAAAGACTAGCCTTTGGGAATTGCAGGCTCCTAAGCCCAGTGGGAAAGGCCAGAGCAAATAATATCAACCCTTGATTGAGAAGGATCAAGTTAAGGAATGCTTAAAGAGATGGGATGTACACAGTTCTGTGGGATGTACCTGTGACTGGTGAGCAGGTGCACTGAGAACTGGCTGAACAGCTGTGCTCCAAGGGTTGTCATCAGTGGCACAAAGTCTAGCTGGAAGCCAGTTGCTACTGGCATACCTTAGGGATTGATACTGGGTCTTACACTGTTAAAAAAATTCATTAATTACCTGGGTGATGGGGCAAAGTGCACAATTAGGAAGCTTGCAGAGGATAGGACGAGTTGTTTATACACCAAAGGGCTGTGCTGCCATTCAGAAGGACCTCAAGAGACTGAAGAAATGGGCTGACAGGAACCTCATGGAGTTCAACAAAGAGAATTTTGGAGTCTTACCTGGGGGGAAAAATAACCCCAGGCACCAGTAGAGGCTAGAGGCCAAATGGCTGGAAAGCACCTTGGCAGAAAAGCCCCTGGGGATCCTGGTGGACACCAAGTTGACCATGAGCCAGCAGTGCACCCTTGTGGCCTTGAAAACTAAAAGCCTCCTGGCTGCATTAGGAAGAGTGTTGGCTGCAGGTGGAGGGAGGTGATACTTCCACTCAGTGCTGGTGAGACCCATCTACACGCTGTGTCCAGTGCTGAGCTCTCCAGTACAAGAGGGACATGGGCATACTGGAGCAGAACCAGCAAGGGGCCAGGGAGATGGTAATGGGATTGAAGATTGTGAAATAATGGGGAGAGGCTGAGAGAGCTGTGATTGTTTGGACTGAAGGAGAAAAGGGTCAGGGGGGTCTTGTCAAGTTGTATAAATACCTGATGAGGGCAGTAAAGAAGACGGAGCCAGACACTTTCCTAGTGGTGCCCAGTGAAAGGACAAAAGGCAACAGGTGCAAGCTGAAATATGGGGAATTCCATTCTAATGGAAGAAATAGGGTCACTGGTCTTCTCTGGGTTGTTCTTTTGGCTTTTTCTGAAATCATGTGTGAATACTTTTTTTTTTTTCCTTCCAGTCATCAGGGGCCCTCTATCTCCATGTCTTTTCAAAGATCATGGGGAGTGGCCTTGCAAGGACATCACTAGCTCTCTCAGCACATTGGATGCAGATTGCTGGGCCCCATGGACTTGTACGGGTTTTGTTGCAAGTAGTCCCTGACTTGATTCTCACCTCCTGAACAAACTAGGTGACAAAATTATCTATTTAACTGACATCGATGAAATGGAATTTGTGCAACAAAGCATCCATGTTCCCAGAGGAAGCACTGAGTAAAACCTTTCTTTTCCAAATGTAGATTTTGTGACCTGTACATTTATCAAAGCAGTGAGTCTATGCTGAGAGCTGTACAGTATTCTGCAGGAGAAAGTTTGACCAATTATGCCTGTATAATTGTATCCATACAGATAACCTAACATAGCTTTACTGATAGTGTTTCTCATGGGGGTGCTTAGTTCAGTTTTAATGCAGCTTTTTAAATTTAGATTGGACACTTTCCAAAACACCATGAACTAGTGTTTTTTAAAACTTCTCCATGCCAAAGCAAAAATGTTCATATAAAGGGTCATATCAATGTAACCATATTGATTTAAGTTCTCACTTTACATTCTAGTTTTCCTCTTTATATAAATCCTTGTACGTCTCTGATGAAGCTAGCATACTGATTGCTGTTCTCTGACACTTAACACCGATGGAGGCACTCTGTTCCCTCACTGAGTCGTTCAGTATCTGCTTTCTTTGTCTGACTTCTTTTGGTGCATGTTTATAACCACAAAATGCTGTTACCTCCATTATTCAGTGATACTTGTAAGTAGGGTTCAGGGTTTTTGACACACGTAGAAATGACTCATCAAAAGAACAGTGCTGCTGCAGCACTGTTGTTCCTCTGGTATTGTCGTGATAGATCAGTCTTAGAATAAATGGGACTGAACTGAGAGTTAAGAGGATGTGTATAAAGTTTTGTTTCTCAGCCAGCTGCCTTTTTCATGAAAATACTGTCCTGGAGCTACTGCTGTATAACTAATACTTCAGAAGTTAGTCTCTTGACTTGTTCCAAAGTTTTATGGGCAGATTGATAGTTGAACACTCAAATGTCTTAATGAGGCAGATAAATACATTGTAATTTCATGGGCAAGCAAAGGAAAAAGAATAATAGCAAAAAAAGAAAACCCAGATAAGAGTAACAAAACTAGGCTAGTGGCCGGCAGTAGACTTCAGGTCAACTTGCAGACATGGGCTGTGCTGTAAGACTTTCTCCTGAAGTGCAGCCTTCATGTTGTTATGTCCGAGCAAGAAGACCTAGTCAGGTAATATAATAAGAAATACAATTATGCCCAAAAATCAGCCCATCTGAGTGCTAAAAGAATCCCAGATTCCCTGGGCTCTGCAGAGAATTATAGAGGCAGAGAGAGGTGGGAAAGAGGAGGGAGGCCTCAGGCTTTTGGGGTATGTGGGTAATGGCCAACTGTCAATTTTCGCAAGGTGAATAAAGAAGATGAGATCATGATTAAGAAAGGAGGTACGGACATGGGCAGAGGTACCCCCTTGTCTACTCCCAGCAGTGAATTTCAGCTCTGGCTCTTCTGTCTGTGGTGTGAGACTGAGAAATAGGAGGTGGCTGTGTCTTGTATTAAATGGGGAGGAGAGAGAATTTGGCTTCTGTGGCTGAATTAGTGGATACATCTTTACCAAATATCTACTAATGCTGGGCAGTTTGAAATGGAGTATTATCTCCTGCACATCACCTTTACCTCTGGAGAGATCCATGTTGTTTCGTAAACGTAGCCTTAAGTCTTAGTCCCCAAGTGTTGAAAAGGTGTTTGCTACAGTGCTCAGAAGCTGGAGCACTAGCAGTAAACACTCTTCACCTTGCACGCTTGGGAGGGGAAGTCCTGGGTCCAGAGCCCAGTAGCTGTAGGTTTGCTGAGATGATGTGAGTCATCTGAATGAGGAACCACATACACTCATAGGTCAGAGGCTGAGCCAGGGAGAAGAGGGCCTTCCTCTGCAGCCAGCTGCCTGCTTTGATGACAGCAGGGGGAAGGGGTGTTCCCCTAACATGCTGCCCACCCTAGGAGGTCATGGTGAGGATAAGTTAATCTATTTTGGTTTTTAAAAGTACTGTATTATTGTCCTACTTGTGTTCTGCTTGGCTCTTTTCTGTGATCCGAGGTTCCTTTTTTTCCCCTACCTACACTTATCTCCTGGTCCAAAAGGTGTTAAGTTTACAGCCCAGTGATGAAGCAATGCTGGAAAACATGAGGAAGGTGGGTCTTGTTATTTCTTTGAGCCGCAGGCAAGAGATCCAGCACAGGGGTAGGTGAAGACAGACTCAATGCTTGGCTGTTAGCTACAGGTGCTACTTCTCACTGCGGAGATGCTGTCCTTACTGGAGTTTGACTGTGGACTTTGTTCAGGAGATCAGCCGTAAGGATTGTACTTTAAAGGTGTTTCACCCTTGGTGTGTTGAAAGTGGGAATTTAAATGTTCACGTGCAGGAAAGGGTACGGGTCTCTGACAGGCCATGGATAAAGCATCTTCTGTGTAAAAGGAATTTCAGGACAAGATAATGTTTATTCCAAGCTTTTTCTCAAGGTACATAATCTCAAGAAGAAAGAAAGAGGCTACTAACAAGAGGCAGAAGGACACAGTCCGTTGGTTTGCTTTATGACTGCTGCGAAGTGATGGCATCTACTTCTGAAAGTGGGTTTAAAAGGTTGGTAACTCACCCTCTCTGCTCCCTGCCCCCCCCCTCCCCAAAAGCATGCCTTGAAAAAAATCAAGTCAAAGAGGAAATCCTTGTATCGTGCTATACTGTTGTGGGTCTCACCCTGCAAATTGTAAGGGAACCGTTAACTTATTCCTGATCTCCACTTGAGTTTTCGTCCTCTATTATAAAAATAACTCTTAGTACTGGTCATAAGCTGATCTGGTTGTCATACAGGCTGCTTATCAATAGCTGGTCATTGCCTGTGCTCTCTGTTGCTGGTATTGACCTTAGAAAGACATATTCACATGCTTATGATTAAAAGGCTTACTCTGTGTTATGTTTTAGCTAACAGGTTCTTAGTAACTAATATGGGCTCTCTCCCCTCCAAATCAGAAAAAAAAAAACAAAATAAGTCAATCTCATAAGGTCTTAAAAATATTCCTTAACGCATATTAAACTGGATCATGCCTTGTTTGAAAAAGTCTCTGAAATGAAGCAAGCAGCAAAGTAGTAGAATATTATAGGTTCTAATAGAAAACAAGGGTTTTGAAACCTCAGGGTTTCAAGTTATCCCATGCTGTTCAGCAGAAGAGAAACATTTCAGTTTGGGAAGGGTGCAACTTCCTACTGATGGATTCCTCTTTAGGAGGGGTTTAAAGCTTTAATGGTGCTTTGCTTAGGCTATGTAGCTGGAGCCATTCTGCAATAAATGTTGACCACGGGGCAGCTTTCATGGCACCGGGCCTGCTTATGCCGGATGGGGAACAGCTGAATCAGAAGGGGAAAAGGGATATGGCCCAGAAGTTGGCAGGGCTGGTTAAGAGGTCTTTAAACTAGGTTCGATGGGGGAGGGGGACAAGACCAAGGCAGCCACAAATGAACCTAGGGGTGACAGGCCTGCGTCGGGGGCAAGGCTGCTAGCCCAGCTGAAGTGCATTTACACCAATGCACGCAGTATGGGCAACAAGCAGGAAGAGCTAGAAGCCACTGTACAGCAGGAAGGTTATGATGTGGTTGCCATCACAGAACCGTGGTGGGATGACTCTCATGACTGGAGTGCTGCTATGGATGGCTATAAGCTCTTTAAGAGGGACAGGCGAAGCAGGAGAGGCGGTGGGGTAGCACTGTATGTTAGGGAGTGCTTGGACTGTGTTGAAATTGAGGAAGATGGTGAGGATGACAAGGTTGAATGTTTATGGGTGAAGATCAGGGGGAAGGTCGGCAGGGCGGACATTACAGTGGGAGTCTGTTATAGACCACCCAACCAGGAAGAACAGGCGGACGAGGCGTTTTACAAGCGGCTGTCAGAAGCCGCCCGGTCGCCGGCCCTTGTACTCGTGGGCGACTTCAACTTGCCAGATGTCTGCTGGAAATACAACATGGCAGAGAGGAAGCAATCTAGGAGGTTCCTCGAATGTGTGGAGGACAACTTCCTCATGCAAGTGGTAAATGAGCCCACTAGAGGAGGGGCCCTGCTTGACCTGTTGTTCGTGAACAGGGAGGGACTAGTGGGAGATGTGAGGGTCGGTGGCTGTCTTGGGAATAGCGATCATGAAATGTTAGAGTTTTCGATAGTGGGGGAAGTAAGGAGGGGCAAGAGCAGAACTTCTGCCTTAGATTTCCGCCGGGCAGACTTTAGCCTGTTTAAGAGGCTGGTGGACCGAGTCCCTTGGGAGTTGGTCCTGAAGGGCAAAGGAGTCCAGGAAGGCTGGACATGCTTCAAAAGGGAATTGCTAAATATTCAGGAGCAGGCTGTCCCGGTGTGTAGGAAGACAAGCCATTGGGGAAAAAGACCGGCCTGGTTAAACAGAGAACTTAGGCTAGATCTTAAGGAAAAAAAGAGAACCTATTTCCTCTGGAAGAAGGGTTGGGTAACCTGGGAGGTCTATAGGGACGTGGCCAGGTCATGTAGGGAGAAGATTAGAAGGGCCAAAGCTCAATTAGAGCTTGATTTTGCTGCTACAGTCAAAGATAACAAAAAAAGCTTCTACAAATACATCACCAGCAAAAGGAGGGTCAAGGAGAGCCTCCACCACTTGCTGAATGAGGAGGGTAGTGTAGTGTCAGGGGATGAGGAAAAGGCAGAGGTGCTCAATGCCTTCTTTGCCTCAGTCTCTAATGTCAAGACCGGTTGTCCTCAGGAGACTCGGCCCCCAGAGCCTGAAGTTAGGGACGGGGGGCTGTGTGAACCCCCCGTAATCCAGGAGGAGATGGATAGTGACCTGCTGTGCCAGTTGGACACCCACAAGGCTATGGGCCCGGATGGGATTCACCCCAGAGTAATGAAGGAACTGGCAAATGAACTTGCCAAACCACTCTCCATTATCTACCGGCAGTCCTGGTCAACTGGAGAAGTTCCAGCTGACTGGAAATTAGCAAACGTAACGCCCATCTACAAGAAGGGTCGGAAGGATGATCCAGGGAACTATAGGCCTGTCAGCCTGACCTCGGTGCCAGGCAAGGTGATGGAACAGATCATCCTGAGTGCCATTACACGGCACATGCAGGACAATCGGGGCATCGGGGCCAGCCAGCATGGATTCATGAAAGGCAGGTCCTGCTTGACCAACCTGGTCTCCTTCTATGACAAAGTGACCCACTTAGTAGATGAGGGCGGGGCTGTGGATGTTGTCTATCTAGACTTCAGTAAGGCATTCGACACTGTCTCCCACAGCATCCTCCTAGACAAACTAGCTGCCCGGGGCTTGGATGGGTGGACTCTTCAATGGGTTAAAAACTGGCTGTCTGGCCGAGCCCAGAGAGTGGTGGTGAATGGGGCAAAGTCCAGCTGGCGGCCGGTCACTAGCGGTGTTCCCCAGGGCTCAGTTCTGGGGCCGGTGCTGTTCAATATCTTTAGAGATGATCTAGACGTAGGGATTGAGATGTAGGGATCTCAGCAAATTTGCAGATGACACCAAGCTGGGTGGGAGTGTCGATCTGCTGGAGGGTAGGAAGGCCCTACAGAGGGATCTGGACAGGTTAGATAGATGGGCCGAGACCAACGGCATGAGGTTCAACAAGAACAAGTGCCGGGTCTTACACTTGGGCCACAACAACTCCATGCAGTGCTACAGGCTGGGGGAAGAGTGGTTAGAAAGCGGCCCGACAGAAAGAGACCTGGGGGTGCTGATCGACAGCCGGCTAAACATGAGCCAGCAGTGTGCCCAGGTGGCCAAGAAGGCCAATGTCATCCTGGCCTCTATTAGGAATAGTGTAGCCAGTCGGTCTAGGGAACTGATCATCCCTCTGAACTTGGCACTGGTGAGGCCGCACCTTGAGTACTGTGTCCAGTTCTGGGCCCTGCACTTCAAGAAAGATGTTGAGGTGTTGGAGCGAGTCCAGAGGAGGGCGACCAAGCTGGTGAAGGGTCTGGAGGGTCTGACCTACGAGGAATGGCTGAGGGAGCTGGGGCTGTTTAGCCTGGAGAAGAGGAGGCTCAGAGGTGACCTTATTGCAGTCTACAACCACCTGAAGGGAGGTTGTAGTGAAGTGGGAGTTGGCCTCTTCTCCCGGGCAACTAGCGATAGGACAAGAGGACACAGCCTCAAGCTTCGCCAGAGGAGGTTCAGGTTGGACATTAGGAAGAATTTCTTTACAGAAAGGGTTATTAGACATTGGAATGGGCTGCCCAGGGAGGTGGTGGAGTCACCATCTCTGGATGTGTTTAAGAAAAGACTGGACATGGCACTTAGTGCCATGGTCTAGTTGACAGGGCGGTGCCAGGGCAACGGTTGGACTCGATGATCCCAGAGGTCTCTTCCAACCTGGTTGATTCTGTGATTCTGTGAAATAAGCTTAAAACTCCTCTTAAAAACAATGAAGTTCATCCACACAAGTCCTGGAGCAGGCCTTTCCCTTAACTAACTTACAGAATACCTTTGACAATGTGGTTATGTCTCAAAATGACAAAGCGTAGCAGCACAATCGAATGACTATAGTAAAATATTTACTGCAACAGGGTAGGAATATTGGGGGCGACAGTCTGTGTTATTTTGTGCCTGGATCACAGTGGAGCTATGTGCAAATATTTATAATGAAATACTGCTCTCTTCCTTGGGAACAACCAGGTGGATTCAGAAACTCTAGGAGAAGAGCAGTGTCAAGCACACTTGGTAAACGGATTGATCCTCATGGCTTTCAATCTGTGCTTTATAGATCCCTGGTAGACTCCGGGCTCCTTCAGAGAGATTCATGAAAGGATAACCAAGAAAAGCAACTTCAGCTGTGTAAACTTGTAAGGCAGGCTTTGTAATTCCTACCTTTCCAATGGGGTTCACACCTTCAGTGGAACATATCTAGAAGAAGTAATTAGAAAAAAAAAAAACAACAAAACATGAAAAGCACTAAACTAATCTAAAAGACTTACCAGATCCCAGCACAAATACTGCTTAGCAGTTGTAGTGTATTTCTAGAAGCTTAAAAAAATCTTCTCCATTTTGCACTCATCATCCCTAAGGAGGCATCCACATAACGAAAGAGGATGTTAACTCACTTGGAAATGTCCCAGTGTGGACCAAGTCACTTTAGTTTTATTGTCACATCAAAAGGTCAGCGCGTTAGCTTGCATTAAAATCATAATTTCATTTTCTGCAGCAGGATTTTATTACACACTAATTTCTGTTTGTTTTTTTTTTTTTCTGTGCTGCTGAAAATGTATGGGAGAAGTTGCTGGCAGGGCGGAGCATGCTTACGGGACCTGGTGCATTTTCCACTACTGAGGCAAAACCACAAATACTGTGGCACACGACCCGTAGCAGCTCACAGCAAAAGGTGAGGGAAAATGAGCAGTGTAGTCATTACAGTCTTTGTGGTGAGACCTATTCATGGCAGACACGATCCGTTCAAATTTTAGCTTACTATTCCCTTTGCAGTATTCTCCTTTCATGATGTGCCATGGAATTTATTCCTGACGCACCAAAACCGCTTTGCTGCTTGGAGGCTGGCTGCCACCAAGCCCTAATTTGACATCTGTGAGGAGTGGAGTTTTTTTAGGGAAAAAGATACTTTGTCTCTCCTCTCTTGCTAGCCCCTTCATGAAGTTCCAGTTCTTTTTAACAAGTTGGTTACAGTAGGCTTTCAACTTCAGCAAGTCAGTTAAAGGCCCAAGGTTAGAGTTAGGTCAAGTTTGTCCAAGTGCAGGAGACCACCTTCTCTCTCGAGTCAGTGGAGTGTGAGACATATCCTGCCATGTGGAAGTGCTGGATCTTGCTAGTGGACTTCAGTGGAGATCAACTAACAGAGCTAACTGCTGAAGGCTACATCTACTTTAGGCATCCCCAGCCATGACATGAGTTAGATTTCTTGAAATGAGTTGGTGCAATATAGACAGTTGACAAAGATTGTTTCTAAGTGCCAATGGGCTTAGACAGATGACAGCGGTTTGTGCTTTTTTATGTCCCTTTTGAGCCACAACTACAAGATTTCCTTCATGATAAGGACTGGAATGGCCGTTTTGCAGAGCTGAGGAGGCTGGGTGGCTGCAACATCCATCTCGCGTGTCTGCACGCTGCTTTACTTGAAGTTTGCAGGAATCGTTGTCCCCACTCTGTGACGTGCTATAAGCACCCGCAGTTGAGAGGTGGCCCTTGCTGCCCAAAACTTGTGACCTGTTAAGCTGCTGTTAGCAACCCTACTGTAATATCTCTGCCTTTGGTGGGCTTTTCTCCTGCCCTTTAAAATGGCAAAGCTGAGAGAAGGTAAGGACCAAAACCTAGTTATTGTGCTTAATTACTATAATATGTATTTGGAGGTGAAAACTATGTTTACTCTTTAATAGTGTTACACTTGGGAAAAGAAAAAGCAGAAGTGAAAAAGATGATGAGATGGTGGATTTACTTGAAGGCAGCTGTGGCTTTTCTTCGTGCTGTTTTGCAGCACGCGTGCTCTGCACTGCACAAGAGAAGAGGGAAAGTACCACTTGTTGGTCCTCAGCAAAATAGCCGCAGGTGCCCTGTGTTGAGTTGGGGGCCTGCCTCTACGCACAGCCCCTGCCATGGGTGTTTTAAAGAAAAGCGTGCGCGCAAAGCATCGCTAAGTATGTGGCACTGTGGGGTTTGGTTGCTTTTGAGGTAGTGTGGATTTTTTTTTTTAAAGGGTATTTATTAGGAAAACTCCATGCAGCCCTTGAGCGATGTTACCAGTGACTGGGAGGTGTGCCTGGTGCTAAGGGTAAGCTTCAGCATTGTCTCCTGATGGAGAAGGGAACCGCAGGGCGGGTGCTGCTGCGGTGGGCAATGCTGCCCTGGGACTCGGTGGGACCCTGAGGGGTGACGGGGGGGCCTGGTTGAGAGGTGTGGAAAGCTACTGGGCAGGGGACAGGCCGTCCATGAGAGACCATATGGGGACTTGGGGAAGGCCTGTTTTCTGCTGGGATGAATTTCTCTGTGATTAAACACGCTGCAAAAATGGAGGGAGAGAGAAGGGACCTCGGGGAAGCTTCAGACATGAAGGCCCAGGCAGAGCCCCGGCCCCTCGCAGCAGAGCCAGGTGCCTTTATGGGGCACGGCTGAGTGATCGCGGCGCCTGCGTGGTGAGATGTGTGACAGCCATCGGGCAGTGGGCTGACAGCCCGCACCCGTGACGCGGGGCGCCAGCGGGCTGGTCCCACAGTAGTGGGGTGTGGGTGGGTCGGGGGGCTGGTGACACAGGGACAAACAGGGTGTGGCTGAGCGGCCGCGGGCTGACACACCCGACTGGCGGGGATGCCGCGGGTGGGCAGCGGGCCGCTCCGCAGGCGCACAAGGTGCCGGTGAGGCCGGGCCACTGCACCCCCGCTGACAGGGGCTGCGGGCGGCTGTCCCCAGGCGGGCGGGAGGAGCCGCCCCGCCCTCAGGCCGCGGCGGAAGCGGGGCGGGGCGGCGCAGGGCGCGCGCGGCGGCGCCGTGTTTACATTCCGCCTCCCGCTGCACGTTGCCGAGGAGCGGCGGGCTCCCATTGGCGGAGGCGGGCGGCGGCCCCGCCCCGGGGCGGGCGGGCTGCGCCTTGCCGGGCGCGCGGCGTGCGCCGCGCGTGGGGCCGCCGGCGGCGCTGCCCCGGCGGGGCGCGGACCCGGCGCTGGATGCGGCAGATCGAGATGACGGTGCCGGGGGTGCTCCGCCAGCGGGGCCGGGGCGGGGGAGAGGGGACGGGTCAGTGGGCGGCTGTCCCTGCGGGGCGGCAGCGGTGACAGCCATCCTCCCCGCACTGCCCGCCGGTCTCCCGGGACGCCTCCGCCAAGGGAGCGAGGGCGAGCGGGACGCGGGGCTGTTCCGGCAGTGGCGGCGGGCGAGGGAGTCTCTGGGCCCGGGGCGGCGAAGGGGCGGCGCTGGGGCGAAAGGGGCGCGAGCGCTAACGGAGGGAGGGCGGCGGGCGGGGGAGCTGTCTGCCGCCCTCGCACATGCGCAGCGCGGGCCCGGGCCGCGCTATATAGCGACTTGGCGCCGGCGCCAGCTGAGGAGCGCGGCTCGGGCGGCGGTGGCAGAGGTGCGCGGGGGGTGGCGGGACGGGGGGTCCTGCCGGTGGGGACAGGGGGCGGCGGGCGACCGTCGTGGCGGTGATGGTTATGATGGTGATGATTGTGGTGGTGGTGGTGGTGGCGGCGGCGGTGATGGTTATGATGGTGATGATGGCAGTAGCGGTGGTACCGGCAGACCTGGTGCCGGTGTGAGGGGGTGCGAGGGTTGCAGCCGCGGTGGGGTGGCGCGGGGCAGCGGCCGGGAGCGGTGAGGCGGGCTGCCCGCCCGGGCACCGTTTTGGAGGGAGAGCGGCTGAGGAGAGCCCCGGGGGTGGATGTCCGCGCGCTGCCCCATCCGCCCCGCGGTGCCCTCCCGCCCGGGGCAGGGAGTGCTGCGCGGCGCCGCTGCGAGGGGCGATGGCCCGGGCGGGCACCGCCGGCGGGAGGCAGCGCTGTGGGCCGGGGTGTCGGCGGGAGCCCGCCATCGCCTTCCCCCCCACACCCCCTCACCTCACCCCGGGGCCGCCCGGCGGCGGAGAGCCCCGTGGGGGTGGCGGGGGGCGGGCTGCGGGTTTTGGAGGGAGACGGGCGCGGTGGGGGCGGGGAAGGCGGCCGAGCCGCTTGGCGGGCTGACCTCGATTGCCGGCCCGCGCCGCCCGCCCTCACCCCAGCCCCGGTGCGTCCCGACTCCCCCCGCCCTGGCCCTCACGATAGGGACTTGGGGAGGGGGGCGCCTGGTGAGGACACCCCCCCTCTCGCAGCCCCCGATCTCTGCGGTGCCCCGGCCCCAGCCCCCGCTGAAGAGGGTCTTCCTGTGTGTGGAGGTGTCCCGTTGTGGGGTGTCCCCTGCCGAGGGAGGGTGTTCCCCTGTGGGGGGCTGCCGTCCCGGCAGGCCCACCCCCGCACTTTCCTCTCGGGTTTTGGAGGGAGCCTCGCTCGTCGCAAGGCGGGAGCGCGGGGGAGGGGGGGCCGCGGTCCTGCCCCGCTCCCTGCCTCCTCACGCGTCCCCTCAGCACCCCTCGCCTCCGGAGGGGGGGACAGGCAGCGGCTCGGCCCCTTTTGGAGGGAGAGCAAGCGCGGGCAGCAGCGGTGCCCCCCCCGCCCCAGCCTGACCCCGCTGCGCCCCGGGGCTGCCCGAGGCGCCCCCCCCGGCCCGGCGCGGCTCGGCTCGGCGCGGCGCAGCGCAGGCCGCCACCTCCTCCCCGCTCTCTGTAAATTGGCGCGGAACCGGCGCGGCGGGAGCGCGGGCGGCCTGGCACAGCTCAGCTCGGCTCAGCTCGGCCCGGCCCATCCCGGCAGGTGTGGGGGGCCGGCGGCGAAATCGCCCCAGAGGGAGCCGCTGCACCGGCAAAACGTGTGTCTGTGTGGGTGCCTGGTGGCTGCAGTGTGCAGGGGGTAGAGAGAGTGGGGGGTCACAGCCTCAGCGACCCCCCCACATCCTCTTGCTTGGGAGATGACCCTTTACAGCTAGATGAGCCCGGCTAGTCTGAGCCAGACGTGGGCATCCCCGTGTAACCCACTTCAGCAGTGTAACGCCCAGCAGGACGCAGAACTGCGTGTGATTACATACCGCAGACATCCTCTGCTCAGGCGTTCCTCACACCAGTAAAATACTTGTGCCCTTCCATTTCAGTTGTGTAAACCATGCTGCTCTTTGTGATGCGTCTTATGACGCAAAGCACAACTTGGTCCTAACTTCCTGAGGATACATTAACTGAACTTATGTTATTCCTTCGATCCAGGCAGAGATCTTACAACCCAAAGAAGATGTCAAGACGCAGGTAAGCTGTTAGCATTGTAATAGATCAAGCTTATCTGTATTCATCTAACTGCTGCTCCCCTAATGTCTAATGTCTTTTTGCTCTTTGCAGTAGCCGTTTGCAAGCCAAGCAGCAGCAGCAGCCACTGTCATGTCAAGAAGAGTCTCCACAAGAACTGCAGGCATCAGAACATCTCCAGACCAGAAAAAGGAGAACAGCAGAGGTGACCAATTTGGGCAACTTGAAAAGTTTAATACTGAAAATTCTCCAGTGCATTTAGATGGGATAATCTTTACTCTGCTGAGTTAGAAAGCGGGGCAGGAGTAGCAACAGTTTGCTTTAGCTTTAGAGGTGGGTGTGCTGGTCATTGTCAGTGTATTGATGCGTGTGTCTCTTCTCAGCAGGAGATCAAGAAAAAAGAAGATGGGAAAATTGCTAAAAAGCATCAATATGAGATTAAGGTAATTCAGTCCTGATTACCGGTTCCAGCTAGGTTAGGGAGTCCACCTGGTTTATGTTGGTGGGTGTGAAGTCATGCATTTCACACTAGAAAGTATTAAATAGGGGAAATTTCTACTTCATATATTAAAAACTACGTGAGCTCTGCAACTTCGCAACTTTTTATACATTTTTGCTTTTTTTACGCACGGCTTTGTTGCAGAAAGAGTCCTTCAATGTGGAAACCACTGCAGAGTAAGGTTAGATGTAAAAATGAGAATAAAACTAGGTATTTCAGAATAATTCCATATGCAGAACAGGTAAGGCCTAAAGGCAAGTCTAAACAAGATCACTGCACTTGTTTTAACTTAACGTGTGGTTTCACGGCCATTTAGTTAAGAAGACTCATAACCATGCAGGCCCTCTTTACTTTTATTTAACAGTTCTTTTTTGAACATTTAAATCAGTTTAAGAATCTGTTTTAACTAACATAGGCTACTCCTAAACCAAGTGCAGGTCTTTACAATTGTTTATTTTAAAGTGGATTAGTAAAATAATGTAACTTTCTCTAGCAAACAATCTTGTTTGTAGTTATTCTGTTTGTAAAGCAAATGAGACTAACAGCTGTGGTGAAGCAAAACTCTTCTGACTGTGAAGTCGTCTTTGCAAACTTCGTATGTCAGCTGTACTTGGGGTGAAACTGTGTGTCACAACTTACCTTTGCCGAAAGGGGGAAATCCTGCTCCCCTGTCTTCCCTCCCTCGATAGCTGGCCATGCATTCCATCCCCTGCACTGCTACATTTTTGGATCTCTTTAAAGGAAGCAGTATGCAGGTTTGGCTTGCTAATTTGGCACTGCAAAATGAGTTAATGTTCTGCCAGGTTAGTGAGTTGAATCAGCCCAGCAGAGGGTCTGACAAGCATCAAAGCTGACAGAAGAAAGAGGTGGGACTTACTTGGGCAGTGAGGATCACAGGAGGGAAGAAGGAGCAGCATCCCCCTTTTCTCATGGCTGTGTGCTGTTAAGATCAATTCTACTGGAAATATGTAACTTCACTCTTAGTCTGGCTATAAATAGGTTTAGATATAGTAAGGAAATTGTATGTAGTTTACCTTGCAAAACAGCTATATAGGAAAAGTCTGTGTTCAGGGGCAGGTGTTGCCATTCTTTGGGAATGGGACCCCCCCCCCTAACTCCACAGAGCATAATTCCGTGTCACCATTTTGAAGGCTGTCAGCCATTATAGCATTGCATATAGGCTCCATGCGTTTGATACCTCCTTACTTGTATTGGTTATGTACAACCAAATAAATATTAATGAAACAAGTTACAGTTACCTAAAGTAATCTAGAATTCCTTCTCAAGCTTTCTGCATGAGTAACTTTGGGGTCTTCTTTTGAGTCATTGCATCCCATATTTGGCATTGGCAAGCTGAGAGATAGTTCACAGCTGCTGCTTGCTCAGTGGGTATCTAGCTCTGGAGCTGAGATGGGTGGCTCCTTTTTGGAGTGCTTAATTAGAAGATAACAAGTTGCTGAATTTCCACTGAGAGACAGTAGAACCTCCACCCCCTCCTTTCTTTTCCCTCTGAGTAGATAAGTAGAGAGGACCAGCAACCTAATGTCCTGTGTTTTAGTAGCAATGAGTACCTTTGCCTTATGTACTGTAACTGAGCAGCTCGAGCAACTGACAGGTAACTTGTGCGTTCATAAACTGAAGACAATTGTCTTCCTCAAAGCTGAGTTTCCCAAATTTATCAAATTTGTTTATACATGTTCCATCTTGACTAGGAAAGGCTTTGGCATATAATGTCTGTCTTTCTTGGTTTCAGTACTTGAATCAATGTTGAGGTCCAAAAAGGCTAACATACATTACAAATGTTGTTGTTACTGTAATCTACTTCTCGCCTTTCTTGCTCTCATAGTAAAATCAGCATTTAAAAGATACCTTGTTTATGTTGCAGAGTTGTTGGCCACCCACAATAACAGGAGGCATCTCACCTTGCATAATTATTGAAACGCCTCACAAAGAATCAGTAACCACTGACTTCTCAAGATTCAAAAAATACAGGTTCAGAAACCTCTTCATAAATCCATCACCTTTGCCAGAACTCAAGTAAGTTTACCAGATGCAGCAGTTGTTGATGTTTTATCAAATATGCTGAGCTACTGTAGTAAAATCTGTTGTTGTATTGTTTGTATAATAGTGGGCAGTAGTCAACCCATGCCTCTACTTGTCTCCCTCATCCCACAAACAATTTGAAGTCCAAAAAAAAAGGCAGAAATTCTATGGGTTTTTTTTTCCCCCAGTCTTATAAATGCACCGGACAGATAATTTTTGCCTTTCAGAGCTGTCCCTTTATAGCTGAACACTGGAGACTTGTAAGTGGTTAAGAGGCACATAATGGTTAAACTAAACTTCTTTCAGTGCTATTGGAACTGAGTGACCAAAAAATAGTAAACAAAGTTTTTTTCTTTAAGAACTTAAAAATGTACAAATATGCAAATACTAAACAGTATTGCTGTGCAAGTAGTTTGCTAGTGCAATGCAGTATGCTTGGTGCAGTCACAATCTAGAAAGTTTCCCTTCTGCAGAGGGATAGATTAGCTGACTAAATCAGATTTTTCAATTTTTTAATTTCTCAGCCATTCAGGTGTGTTAGATAAGTACCCTGGATGCTGTTTGTATCAGCTGGTATTTACTGAAAGAGTTGTTAAATTTACTGCAATGCATTAGGGAAAACTTCTGCTGAGGTGCATGAGAAGAGAAGCAGAACATGAAGCATTACTTTAAGAGAACCTTTCTAGATACACCATGTTTTTATTTGTTCTGGCCAAAACTTGAGCAGCACTGGGAGATGCTGCATGGTGACATTTTGCCTCAGTGCAAAGCAATAGGTCCCTTAAAGTATCTTTCACTAAGTTTCAAACTCAACTGTTCTACCCTCTCAGTATTACTCCCAAGCCTGCTGAACTGTGCTTTGAAGAACAGTATGCTCTTCTCTATACCGAGCAAATCACATTTTTGTATGTGTTGGAAAGCTCAGTGCAAAGTAGGTTTTATTTTAAAATAATAATTAAAAAAAAAAAAAAGGATGGTGAATGAGGGAATTTCATGTGCTCCTTTAGCAAGTTGTTGGAAAGTGCTGGATCCCAAAGGTATGTTCAGATACAGAATCCACGCAAGGAGTTTCATCATTGATGTTCACCTCTGGTCAATAGGCATCTGGTAAAGCTGAGCTCCATCCTTTCTGATTAGCTGAATAAGAGGATCATTTACTCTCTCCTGCCATCTTCATGCTTTCCTGACTCCTGCAGGAAGATCATAATAGGAGATTTCTCAGTGCCTGCCCACTTCAATGGGGAGATTTGTGCATTAAACAAGCAAGTATCTCTCCAGCTTTTAACATATGATGGCAGCAGAATGGAACTGATCTGAGTTAGAATTTGTAGGTGATACCAGTGATCAGGTCTGTTTAATCTCTCTCTGCTTCTGCTTGGGGAAAGCTAAATATATAACTCCAAAAATTTCAGTAGGAAATCAGCATTCTGTTGATTAATGTGCTGTCCCCCTTAGTAACTGTAGGATGAGAAGTACATCTAAGAAAAAAACCACATCATTTCATAATAACAATAATTACAAATTAAAAACAAGCCATATTAATGATATAGGCATCTTCTTCCCAAGTAAACTTGAGGGCTAATAAATTATAAGTAAAGAATAAACAAGAACTCATTTTTTCTCACAGTAGCCTGTTTCTGAGCCTTAAGTTATGCTAGAAAAACAATGGATAGATGAATGACTTAAACACCATCTGTAAATGTTTTTCTCCAACTAAACTGGACAGCTTCATGTATGTTTTGTGTTTCTTAGGGAGTGGGCTGGTTTTTTTTTTTCTTTTTTATGGGGAGGGTTTGTTTTTTATCTTGCTCTCTGGACAGCCACCTAACTAGGCAAAATAGGAAACTCTGGTTGTATGTGCAACTTTGGGATGCACACATTCAGTTTTACTGGCTGTTCTATATAACTGGACTTGCTGATGGTCTTGGTAAGCTGCTGTTGTGGTGATATAAAATGTTCAAAGTATTCCTGCAGTTTTCTAATTACTGTAAGGATCTTTTAGTATTCAGATTTTCTTTTTGTTCCTGAATATCTGTAAACAATAAATAATACTTTTGTGCTCCTTTTGTGGAGGTGTATATATACCTAACAATGCTTTGTGTAACTTTATTCCATAGCTGGGGAAATTCCAAAGATGTCTGGCTCAACATCCTGAAGAAGGAGAACAGATACGCTCATTGCAAACATTTCACATCACTACATTCTAGTTTGCAACCTCACATGAGATCAATACTGTTAGACTGGCTCTTAGAGGTGTGTTCTTTTAGTTACTTTGCCATGTGTAATGTCTGTGAAGTAGGAAGGTAAAAGCACAGCTTTCACATAAAGATCTAATAGCAAAATGTACAGTAATGATAAATGCCAAAACTAGTTTGTAACTAAAGGGTTATGAGTTACTGCTTTTGGTCCTCTTGGTGAGCTGCATTCTGGTCTTCCCTGGCAGGAGATGCTGAACCTTCCAGAGAGGGCAGTGAGCAATAGTATTTAATTTGTGTTCTTGCCACACTACTTCCTGGGAAAAGGAGAAATCTAGTTTTGAGGTGCTTGTATTAAAATTGCTATAGATGGATCAGTTATGGAGCTCTAACTTTACATCTTAGACTGTATTTAAGTGATGAGACAACTGTATCTCTACTGAGGACATGAGTTATCACCCCGACCCTGTCTATATCAAGAGCTCTTAGATGTCAGCCCCTGCCACTATTTTCTGACTTACTAGTGAATTTTTAATTCTATCCTATGAAGAAAGCAGAAGAAAGTAATGCATTAGTGGCTGACATCTGAAGGTTCTTGATATAGACTTGTTCTTAATTGAAAAGGATTACAAATAAATCTTATTCGTATTCCAGTCTAGTTGCTTTACTTCAGACTGTTCCAGTTGCCAAACAAAATGGAAGTTCTCAATCTTGGCAGCCTATGCGAAGGAGTATTAGTGTTGTAAATAGAGAGCTATGTTCTGGAGGTGTTTCCAAGAACCCTGAGCATATTCAATCACCACTGCCAAAAGCAACCTTTGACTCATGCAATCCTTGCCCATCAGCAGAAGGGATCTTGCAGGTTTACCAATTCCATATCAAGTACTCCAGGGAAACAGGTGTTACAGTGGCACTCTTGCTGTCTTGGTGGAATAGCGCTTTTAGCAGGGAATTTCAAGGGAAAGGAAAGATTTTCGTGGTTTTTTTTTTTTTTTGTGTGTGTGTGGTTTTTGTTTGGTTTTTAAATATGGCCTGAATATAAAAACTATTCCAGTTGGGTACTTCGCTGCTTCCTCTAACATGTCATTTCCATACCACCATTAAGTTGTGTTTTGTTGCCTTTTTTTTTTTTTTTTTTTTAAAATTCTTGAACTCTTAGGAAATCATCCAATTTCCAAACCAAAATGACGACAAGGACCTTGTTGTTCAGCTCAGTGGTTCTGTATGCCACAGTAGATTAATATCCCAGCAACTCTGAGAGTTCTTCAGTAGCTTCTAACGTTGTCTTCTGTAATATCATAACTGAGATACTATTTAACATGACCAAGCATTATTATGTTTGGGCATTACACTTCTACAGAAATTGTGCCATTTATTCATGGGTGGGCCTGGTCTGTACTTTTTTAGTTCTGCATCTTGTTTGGAGCAGTAGTTTATAATATCAGAGTAGCACATCAATTGGCAAATATTAGATCAGCTCTAAAAGAATGAGCTGTGGTGTCACTGCCAACCAGTTGCATTTTTGATGGTCAGGAGGGGTTTTAATTTGCAAAAGAGCTTTCAACCTTATCTTAGGAAATAGCTAGTAGTAGTGAGATTTTATTCTGACTTTGTATCCAAGCGAAATAATGAAGCAGGGCAGGAAGCTTGGACTTGGGATCTATTTCTTGGATATTCTTTCCTGTTGACTGTACATAGATTGTAAGTAATTGATGGGTATCTATCACCTCACTAGTTTCTAGTTGTAAAAGGGATACAGAGTTGCAGATAAGCTGGAGTTGTGGTAGACCCACCCAAATTCAGTTACAGATTAGAGGAAAAAGTAGGCCCCTGCCTAAGATCTCCAGGCCTGGGCAGTCTCCTTTCCTTTTTTGTTGAACGGGCATTTGAACCACTTTGATACAATGCAAGTACTAAAAGTTCTCCCTGCCAGGGAAACTTGCAAATACATGGAGCAGATGGCTGCTCTTGCAGTTTTGTTCCTGCTTAGTGAGGCTGTGTGACTGAGGGGCTGCAAGCAGTGCCGCTGGCTTGCCAGCAGAGCCACCTCAGGCAGGAGCTTTCAGGCTTATCTGCTGTAGAGCTGGAGACTCCCAAGTTTTTTAGTGGTTCTGCCCTGGGACAGACCTACAAGGAATACAGGGAGGATCTGCTCAGTGACTTCAACTTGAGGTTTGAGCCCAGAGTATTCTTAATCAAGCAAATTAGTGGGGGTTTTTGCTGGTTTGTGGTGTTTGGTTTTGTGTTTTGTTTTTTTTTTTTTCCCTCAGTTTTCCACTACTTTCAATGGAAAATTGTTGTTACTTATTTTTAGGAAAACTGGATGCTATTTAATTGGAAAAAGAGTACTTTGGAAGTACATTAGTGCATCATAGACAATCCATGTTTAGGTGGGAGCACGGGACATACTTTTCCCAGTCCCGTACTAACCATGACGTCCTAACACATCTACGTATGTGATAATTTCTGTGTGTGCAAAAGATGATAAAATTGTGCATACTGTGCTTTACTATTAACGCTTGAATACTTCCATGTGTGTACATAGAGTTTTTTAACAGAAAACTGAATCGTTTGTGGGTTTTTTTTCTGTTGTAGGTATGTGAGGTATACGCACTCCACAGGGAAACTTTCTACCTAGCTCAAGACTTTTTTGATAGATTCATGTTGACACAAAAGAACATTAACAAAAGCATGCTTCAGCTCATAGGAATTACCTCATTATTCATTGCCTCCAAACTTGAGGTAAGAAGCTCTGTTACAGGGAGAAGGATATTAAGATTGTAATAACTAAAAAGACAGTGATAACGTATTTATTTCTTCTGTCTGAATCTTTTGAACTTGGTGGTGTACATACAACACTGAAGGTCAGACGGGGAAATTTTTTTTTCTTTTCCTTCAGTTGTGCATATGTCAATCTGTTGGACTGTAGTCTTTGTCCTCCCTGTCCTCAGCAGCAGGGAAGGAGACCACAAAAACTTAAAAGGTATGCAAATGTGCTAGGAGTAGTTTTGTTTTGTTTTGTCTTTTTCCAAATACACAGCAGTTGGCAAACAATCTCAGGAATGGGCTTGAGACTTGAACAAAACTGAGTCCAAGTCTCAAACTGCCTGTACATCAGGCTGATACCCCTATAAACCCATTTAGTGGAGTTTTTTCATTTAAAGTGCAGTGGTGGTGATAAGTTACATTGTGCACTGCATCTACAACCCAAGAGCATATTTTTGTATAGTGTCTGGTAGGCTAGACTGAAAGGAAAATTTGGGATATTAAGTTTTCATACTTGGAAACCCCCCCCAAGCTAGCTGTTGTTCCTAAAGCCAAGGTAATGTGCTATAAGCAGTTGTCTATCCTAAGGAAGTGTGTGGGGCATCAGGCCACAGAGCCAGCTGGTAGAGAAGCAGTTCTGCTGGCAAGTTCTCTTTTATCAACACACCTGCCTATATGTGGCCCCAACTGGCAGGACTGGGTTGGCAAATTTCTTTGTTAACCATCTCTGCAGCATGGATTTTGCCAGGTACAGTGGCTGGGGGATTTTCTCTCATCTTTTTCTAGCTTGTTTTTTTTTTTTAATCAATGAGACTACATCAGCACTAACTGACATTGTGCCTTACAGTATCAGCAAGCCTTTTCTAATACAGCAGTGTGCTGTACAAGAATTAGGATGGTGTACGTTTTTACATCAAATGGAATAGCTGAGTAGAAAGCAATATAAACGAAAGGCTGTTCTGATTGTTTGGTCAGCATTTATTCTGTAAAATCTAAAAAAAGTTGCAATAAATCTATCATGTTTTACAACAGATGACATACAACCTACTTGTTTCTAGCACCTCCTTATCCTGTAAGTTTCAAGTAATTTCACATAACAAGAAAAACGCTATTAAGAAATGTTTAATATTTCAGTATGGACTGAAAAGTATTTGTCAGTATCTTCTTAAGCTTTCTTAGAACTGTAAGGCACTCTAATCTTCACTTTTCCTCTCTCTCCCTTTAAAGGAAATCTACGCTCCTAAAATACAGGAATTTGCTTATGTCACTGATGGTGCTTGCAGTGAAGATGATATTGTAAGAATGGAACTTATTATGTTAAAGGTAATAACTTTGCTGTGTTTGTAAGTGCTGGTTGAAAGACTGTCCAGCTGAGCCTCGTGTTTTAATGTCATTTATTTGCTTAGAAAAGAAACATGTTCAGTATGTCCTTCTTTCTGCAAAACAATGAAACCTTCATTGTATCTATCTCCAGTGGGTCTCTAAAGCCCCTGGCTGGGGTGAAATCCCTGCCTGTTAGAAAAGGACAGGATTCTCATGCTTGTATGAAAGTAAAAGCTCATAACAGGTACAGCCAGTCACGGGACAGAGCAGAAGGCTGTCGCTGTAATGTACTGCACTTGACAGCATCCTTTGCTGTCCAGGAACAGGGGCCTCTAGGAGAGCCAGGCAAAGAACTGTCACTCACTCTTCTCAGTGCTCCTTGTAGTGGAAAGGATCCATCTTTACCATCACAGAACTCCTTGTACATTTATTCTTCCTTAATAGATATGAGCTGCAGGTTCAGGCAGCTAGACCGAAGGCTTGGGGGAAAATAATTTCCCAGCTTCTGAATGGGGAAGATACAGAAGATCCAACTGCACAAGTATAGGAAAGGGGGTCGAGATACATTTTTGTGCTGATTATAATGCAGCCTGTTCAAAAAGCAGTGAGAATGCAATCTAAAATGAATATCTGTACTTGAAATTGTACATAATCTTTAGTGTCTTTTGAGGATCTGTGCAATAAGCTGAGCAAACTCAGAAGGGGAGGCATGGGAAAAGAGATCAGAGCACAAAGTTATCCTTGCGTGGTTTAATGCTCACCTTTTTAATATTTGCAGGCTTTAAAATGGGAACTCTGTCCAGTGACAATCGTCTCTTGGCTGAACCTCTATCTTCAAGTGGATGCCCTGAAGGATGTTCCGAAAGTGCTGCTACCTCAGTATTCTCAGGAAAAATTCATTCAGATAGCACAGGTAGGTAGTAAACTGTATCAGAAAATGCTTTTTGGAGTGATTAAAGCCCAACTGAACATTACACCCCAAAAGCCATTGAAAACTTCTTTTCCTTGTTTCACCTCGCCTGTTACTTTGTTAAGGAATGTGCAAGTTTGACTGCCACAGAACTTCACACTAAGTTTTTGAGGACAAGCACCCATGTGTTTCTTCTCCCCCTGCTCTCACGTATTTTAAGACTTTTTTGTACACTGGAAAAATAAAAAGCCATCTTGTTTTTTTTAATCTCTATGTACTACAGCGGCAACAGCTCTGAGAGGAGAGTGGGTAATTTAAGATGCTATGGACAGTTAACTGTTTTTACCTGTTATTATCTGTAACAGTGTGTATTTCTGCGTATTTGCCTAGAAGGGCAGTCTGAGGAGGGTTTTGCCTATTTCAAAACTGCTGTGGTTCAATTTTTATGGGCATGTGTTGTGTCCAGCTCAGAGAGGCTTACTTAAGAGTAGACTGCTCTAAGTCACTCAGCTGCTAGGTAATATTTTAAGAAAATACCTTCCTGGAGCTCTGTTAAGAGTGTCAAGGTGTACTTAAATCTGTGCAAGCAAAGCCTCGTGCATGTTACTTGTAAAAGTGCAAATTGGTTTGCATCAGAACTCTGAGAGACCCACTTCAACTGCAATTGGTGCCAAAAATAAATTAGGTGCTTGCAATTGATGCTAAAAAGCTCAGCCATGTTACAGAGCACAGTCTGTAGGAGGACTGCTGTAGGCATAGCAGTTTCTGAGACAGGGTTATACTAAAGTAAAGTATCATCTTGTTAAAATTTGAAACTCTCATTTCCTCCACTCTTTATTTCCTCAGCTCTTAGACCTGTGCATTCTGGATGTGAATTCTTTGGACTTCCAGTATAGAACACTAGCTGCTGCAGCGCTCTGCCACTATACCTCAATTGAAGTAGTTAAGAAAGCTTCAGGTAAGAAGCCTTTGTAAAGCTTGGTCTTGTTAGGTAGGGAATTCTGAAAGCTGTTACGTGCCTGAGGCTGCTAAGAGTGTATCGGTTTACTGGGCTGCCAAAGAGACTACATGGACACAGTTTGTTCTTCTGTTAGGTGGGGGTTTTTCCCCCCACTAATTTCACTTCCTTCCTACCACTACTTCAGATGTTACAAAGACTCAAAAAGAAGGAAATGCTTTCAGAAGCATAGTCTCAGCTAAGGAAATGAAGCAGATTTACCCTTCTTGCTGTTGGGCTAATACTACTGCTCTATGACTTCCAGTTGTTTTGGGGGATCATTAGCTGTACATTATTTGACTACTTTTTCTCCTAAAATGTAGCTATCAAGCAGTTGTCCTTGTCCGTCAGCAGCATTCAGTTGACCTTTGTGCTAATTCCTACCAGCCTGTCCCTTATAAAGTGGAAAAAAAAAAAAAAATCACTTAACTAAGCTCAGCACTTGTGTGCTGCCTCAGGGTACCATAAAGGACTGTGACAATACTGTATGTTTTCATGGTGTGAACCAAAATCTTGTGCCTCAGCCACCCCTGGCCAGTAACAGGAACCCTCACGCCCGAGCTGCTTTGCTCAGGAGGCCTGTGCTCACCATCCTCCGCCACGACGCTTTTAAGTGACAAGCACAAGAAAATGCTGGGAGTTTGGGGGAGGATGTTTCTGAATTTTTATCTGCAGTATTATTTATTGTTATTTTTTAAAATTTATGACCATATTGGAACACTGTGCAACTCCCCCATGATTTCTAAATATTATTACTGTGTTCTACACTCTAGGCTTAGATTGGGATGGCATTTCAGAGTGTGTAGAATGGATGGTTCCCTTTGTGAACGTGGCAAAAAAAGTCCCCGTGAAGCTGAAGAACTTTAAGAAGGTTGCATTAGAAGATCGACATAATATCCAAACACACACAAATTATTTGGACATGCTGGTAGGTGGTTTGTGGACTTGCAGTTCAGGCAGCTGAGAGTACATTACGCACCCCTTCTCCTCAGGCAGCTAAGGCTGGCCAAAGGCCTTCCTGCTCCCACCTTGCCTGGCTTATCTCAACTGGCAGAAACCTTTTGTTTTTGTGCTTGTGCTTGACAATGCTATAAACTAAGGGTGTTTTACCATAACACTCACAGGCCATAAGCAAAGACCTGGATTTATAAGTACTGGTGAAATGTGTAAAAGATAGTAATCTTTACTGTGTTGTATAATGTTGCCTTGTTTTTTTTATTCAGTATCCTAACTCTGGAGTATCTGAATTGTACTAGCAGTTTGAGGAAGTGCTGCTGAAGAGTACTAGTGAAACAAAACAGCAGAATGTGTTGCAGGTATTAACTGTCATCTTCTTCCCCTAATATACAGGAAGAAGTTAACAGTGGAGTAGCATCTACTGCCCCAGGTCAGTTATCACCCATGTCAACAGGAGGAATAATAACCCCTCCCAAAAGCACAGAGAAGAAATGAAATATGGACAACAAACATCACACTTCTGGAAACAGAACTTGGTGCTTCAGAACTAGACCACACTAAAGGTGACTCATGCTCTTTACTGCTATTCAAGATTTGGGCAGTAAAAGAAGCATCAAACAGAGCAGCAGGTGGACATTGAGACCAGTGTCCTGCTACAGACTTGATAAAAGACTTAGACCAAGCATCCCTCCATGCTGTCGCAGGAGCCTGGACTACTTTGGTCCATTCTCAGACACGACTTAGTTCAACTCTGACCATTCCTAACTTATGAATTTCAAGAACTTTCTAAACATGGCTGAGTGGCAAAGTTTGTCCACTCAATTTACCTGTCAAACTTGCTTTAACTTGGGCTAGCCATAGAGGAGAGCTTAATGACAGCTTGTACATATTACCTCTTCTTGACTTTTTTTTCTTTTCTTGGTTAAGGTCAGAGCTTAATGCCTGGCAGTTAGTCACCCACGAGCTCAGGTGCAGTATTACAGAGGTCAGTGGGTAAGCAGTTTACGTTTCTGAAACCACTCTGCCCTTGCATTACAGTGTAGCCAGCCCTGTATCCAATTCTAGCTCCACATGAGGCTGATGAATTTAAGGTGGCCCCTTACGGCTGCCATAAACTTGAGTTCTAGTGTAGCACTGACCTCAGGTAAGAGTACAAGCAAACAACGTGCTGCTGAACTAACCTTAACTGGAAGAAGTACAGTCCTTGAAGGAAGGAGTTTATTTTATACAACCCAGCCACCAACTTTCAACAAGAACAAACATAAGAACTGGAGAAGGTATGGAAAAAAGTGAGCCACTGGTACTCTATAACCACTCATGTCCTAGGAACAGTATTTTAAACTAACTGTGGAGCTATATTTTATCAGTGTTTATAAACAGCATTAACTACTGTGTTTTCCTTGGAATATTCACTACCTCTGCCTGTGAGGTGCTTTACTTCTGTGAGGAAGGGACAGTACTGGGAAAAATGGGTATTGGTCCTCCTCCCTCTTTCAAGATGCTCCTACTTATGCCCCACACCCAGGGTCAAGTTTTACATGACACTGAGCATCAAACGCCGACCACATCCACATTAAACTCATGCTCTTAGCAAACGAATTCATGTCTTCTTCAAACAAGCCATTACAGAACTAGCTGAAATTGCTTCCAGCCTTCTGTACAGTTTGTAAAAAGGGGTTTATTGTAAGATTTCATCTATTTCTAAAAAGAAAAATACTAGACTGTAAATGTTGTATAAAAATTTAAATGAATTTTAAAAATAATAAAGTCTTGAAAGATTTTTTTCACGTCCACGCATTTTATAAGTCTTCCAGCATTAGCCTAGAAGTAAAGTTTTGCCATTGCTTGAAGAAACTTCTTTTTCCTTCTCTGCGCAGCCAGCTGTAGGACTTCCTCAGGATTACTGGCATTCAGCTCTGTCTGCCCAATGGCTTTTATCTGAAAAGAAAAGGAGACGTCACTAGTGACAGTCACTCTAGTAAAAAAAGCTGCTTCATTACAAGGTATTTTCAGCACTAGTTCAATGGGTGTTTTTTTTCTGTAACATGCTACACCACCCCACCCCGCACCCATCCCCGTACAACTTTCCACCAGCATCCTGCCTCTGTTAAGAATTACACAACAAAATTAAAACTGGAAGTGACCATTCTTTTCAAATATGCTTTCAGGGAGGCAAAGACACACTAAGGAAATCCCATACCCCAAATCCCCCACTGTTCACTTACTGCTATCTGTCGCTTGTCTGTCTCGCCTCTTTTGTGGTGGAGATCTGAGGGTGAGTCAAGAAAAGACACATGGGTAGGAAATGGACTTTTTGCAGCCGTGAACATCCAGTACAAGCTTTCTGCAGTGGCATTCTAGTGAAAGGATACATGTCAGATACTCCAAGATGGTGACATCCCAGATGTACTCGTAATAAGAATCCATGGCATCATGACTGAAAGAGAATACAGGTTAGATTATCTAACATTCACATATTGTATATGCATATTTATAAACTTCGTTGTAACATTTACCTGTTTTGTTCCTGCAGTGCCTTAAATGCAGTTTTATAGTCTACTTCTCTGAGGAACTGACATAAAATAGCTACCTGTAACAAAAGATTCACGGGTGATTTTCACAGCCTTAATTCCCCACAAACTGAAATATTCGACAAACTGCCTCAGTAATCCCACCCCTTTTCTAGCCCTAACCAAGGGCTTGTTTCTATAGCAAGCAAGTTCTGAGCACCTGAACTTTGAGAGCGTACACAGCTCATTCCAACTACCAGCAGCAGTAGTAGCTAAAAGGAAGAAAAAGGGGTTTTACTTAAGTCTGAAGGGACAGACCTGAGCCTAATGGAAGCCTTGTTAAGAATGAACAATCTCACTGAACAACACTGGCCACATACAGTTATCATGAAGAACAAGGCCAGGTTCCCAACACCCCCCCCAGTCACCCTACTCTATCTCAACTCTACCAAGAAAAAAAAATAAACCCACACCTCTATCCTAAGAAAAATGGGACAAAAACCCCACCAGACCGTTTCTACTTTTTACATCATTTCCAAGTATATGTTTATTTACTCATTACTTGGGGTCCTTTTAGTGTCCTAGAAGGAAGAGTAACAACAACAAAATCTTTTTATTGCAGATTGCATTTACAAAGAAAGCTGGATTCAGTTTTACTTTTTAGAAAGTTCTCCCCCCCTTTTAACATCAAAATATTTATAAACTAACGTTTTACTAAATGCCATGTTTCAACTCTTACCTGGGTGTGACAGTTGAGTAGAGAACAACACTTGATCATTCTTTTTATCACCTGCAGAATGGTTAAAAAACAAACACAAGTTTTGAAATGGTAGTATTTAAATACAAGGGACCAGCTAAATAACTACATTCTTCTAACCCCCCCCAACAATTCCTGGGCTTCAGCACATCCACTGACCAACTGAGCTTTCATCACTTCAGAGACTTCCCAAGAGCACAATGTGTGCTACAGAGCCAGGCTGGGGTCTGCTGAAAAGCTGCACCTTTATCTCCTGCCACCCACAGAAAAGGGCTGACGTGGGTGGGAACAGCACAGCGAGTGGGCTCACGGACAAAAGCTCTCACCCCAAGGCACACGGGTGCTGGCCAGCACCAGCACTGCTGTATGAGAGCATGGTGGTCCCAGCCAGGGCTCCTGCCCCATGGTAGCCTGGCACGAGGCACAACTTAGATCGGGCTGTGAGTGTTCAGGATCCCAGACAAAGCGTCCGAAGCTCTCACTTGCTGTATGAACAGGAACATGAGAGGAGCAGCAATCCGACAGGGTACGGAAATAACCTCCTTCCCGGGGTCTAGCCAGGTCCTTCCTATTGCCTACCAAAATGCAGTCTACAAGTAACACTGTGGTTTCCCAATGAACAAGAGAAATGCCTGGATAAACGTTAAGTGGCTGCAAGATTTCACTGGACGATGCTGTGGCTAGGATTGAAGATTCCCCCCAACACACAGAGTTGTTAAGGGGTTCTCACTCATGGCCCACTTGCAAGTGACAAGCCACTCGTTACACCAACTTGCAAAGTACACAGACACATGCTTTTTACAGTGCCGTACCTTCAGCGTGCTCTGACGGGTAAGTTCCAATCCCACCTATCTCTGGACAATCATGCACAGTGCTGCAACACAGCTCTGCTCACTATCAGAGCTTGGAAAAAAATACCAGTGGGTGTGTGAAAAGGAGCCAACCTTGTCTGGATCTCACTGCTAAGGTGATCCATGCTCCCACCTCTCATCTGTGTTAGCCAGAGCAGACAATATTTTAGAAGTGTTTAGACAATACACTTACATTTGTCTACACCATGGGTGGAAGCGAGGCTCCCCCCATGCGACACCAGCACCAGAAGCACAGTGGGAGCTGGACATTTCCACTGGCTGGAGGCTCAGGCCAGTGCTCCAGAGCCGGTGAGGCACAGCGAGTGCTGCTGCGCTGTCCCGGGCTGGCTTGCCCGCCTGACACTGTGCAACGGGACGAGCTGGGGGATCACCACACTCTTGGCTTTTCCATTTGCTCACTACTGCACTGGAGTGCAGTACCAGTGCTTTCCCAGCTGGCAGCTCTGCACGTTCAGTCTCTACAAACTAACAGAAAAGCCTTCTGTGCTCCAGCAAAGGAGAAGCTTCAGCTTTTCTATGGCCTTAAAGCAACAAGCAAAGAAAAATGGATCTATGAGGACTCATATCCTTAAATGCATCAAGATATAAAATCTTACAGACTACAGAAATGTGTGCGTGTTTATCAGTTTTGTCTCTACAGAGAATTGGGATGCTGACTGAATCCAAAGAGATATTTTTGTACATCTAAATCCCATTTTACCTCACCTGGTCTGTGTACACATCTGGAGGTACCATCTTATTAAAGAAGTCTGAGCATACAGCTCCTGCCTGTAGATAATAGTGAAGGGCTGCCGAATACTGATTCGTTGCTGCAGTGGAAAAAAGCAAAATAAGGTCTTAAAAGTAAACACAGCAGTTATTTCTAAGACTCAGATCAATTGTTTGTAGAATTACTCAGACACATGTATCTCATAGCTGAACTCTACTGGGAAAGTGACTTGCGTATCATTGTTTGAAAAGCAGAGACACACAGGAGGTGGCAAAACAGTTATACACAGAAAACGACACAAACAGGAAAACTAGCAACACAGGCAAAGTTCTGCCTTCTGAGAATGACTTTTTACTTTTTAGGTATTTGATCTTAAATCCATCAACCTTAGAGTGGAAAAGAAGTTTGCATTCACTGAACTTAGCCTGCAGGTGGTAGTGAAGGAGTTTAGTTGGTGTGAGTTAGAGAGGGCCAGCTGATGCCACCACACACACCTCATGGTTCAGCACTAGTAAGTTCTTACTGAGCCATGTGAAGAGAGCCTTCAGGGGCTCTGTGGTGAGAGCAGTCTGCTTGTCCACATAGCTTCTGGAATACAGACCTGACACATGCCAGGAGTGCTCCAGCCATTGCTCTTTCAGCTACCAGCTTCTGAGGCTTCCTGCATAAACATCCTCCTTCTGGGATGCTGTTCCACTTTGTAAATACTGCCAGTTTATAACCTTGAATCACTCTCCCATATCTACAGTGACAGCCCTAAATGCAAGACTAAGACACTTCCTCTCACACCAAGGGTTATAAAGCATCTTCTAGACAAATTTTTCTCCTTTGGAGGAACCAGGCTAGGATTTCTGCACTACATCTTACGGCATGCCACAGACATCCTTCCAGTCCCAAAAAAACATTCGGAAACATGCACCTTGCCTCCTGCAATAGCCCAAAGCACCACCAAGTAGATCACAGAATCACGGAATGGTTAGGGTTGGAAGGGACCTCTGGAGATCATCTAGTCCAAGCCTCGACAGAGATGGCAGAGGCACAGCACATATCCTGTTTTATTGCCAGAAAAGAACAATCTGGCTTAAATGCTGTATTTCCCTAGACTGGTCTCAACAGGTAATTTAAGCAGAAGAAACACCCAGCTACCTTTGAGGATGGCTGTGGCCGTGTCCTTCTCTAGCACATACACCAAGCAGTACCGTACTTGTCTGGCTATCTTCTGAACGTTCATTCTTCTACACCTACCTCTCTCCACTCTACTCCCACTATAAAGTAACCCCCAGGAACTGACTCTAGACTGGGCAATAATTTAGCAAAGCACAGTATCACATAGCCTGGGCAAGAACTCCCCACGCAACCGCTGCCCTGCTACAGTCTGGGTGCACGTCATGGTGCCCAGCATCTAAGACGCTTTATGTCCCAATTCTGCTGGCTGCTCCCAGCTGAGGAGCAAGGACAAGTACTGGGGAAGTGGCAGGTGAGGAGAGAATGACAGGAGAGAGCTTCCTGTCACCACCAAGACCAGGTCAGGAGTTCATGCATCCTCATTTACAAATCCTAGATACTTCCCTATATAAAACACAGATCCTCTCTACTCTGCTCATCTTCTGTGCCAGTGAAGCTGATCTCCACGCTTAAAAGCAACCACTATTCACACAACTTTCCATTCACTTCATAAAAGGCTCAAATGTTAGGGGTTTGCATAATTATGGCACTCAAGGACCAACTGCACCCACTAAAAAAAGTGAAGTTAATGACGACTCTTACACTAACGTTTCCCTTACCCTAAAAGCAAGTCCACATGACCCATCAAAAGCTCAGTCTCTCTGTGGGCTTAGACAACCTCCCAGACAAATTCACCTACACTACTGCACCTATACATTTTAAACTCCTATATCACTTAAGCTTCTTTTCCCTAGAGGAAATACAAGGAGGGTTATGTCAGACAAATCTCAGAGAAGCAAAGTACCCCTACACCCACGCCAAAAACAGACATTGGTTTCACTTACCAAAATAAATATCTGCCTGAATAATTAACCAGAAGTGGTTGTTTGCATTGATAGTCAATGCATAGCTGACCAGCTCTTTCACTGTAACAGCCACAGCTTCAAAGTCCACTGACTGAAGACTAAAGGAAAAAAGGAAGAAAAATAATTCCTAAGTGATTGTTTCATTTTTTTAAACTGTAATCTCATTTCAATCTAGTGTAAGTCCAAAGTACCTTGCATTAAGTGTCAACCAAAAATAACTTCAGGAGAGATTTAGTGTTAACTAAGACTACTGTTGAATTGTTCCAATACAGTAAGTCTCATAGAACAAATACACCCTGATAGAACAAATATACTTGGACAAAAAGTCAGAACTTTGTCTGTGCCTGACACCATAGAAGGGTTCTGTGCAAGAATATATGTTCTCAGTTTCAAGAAGTTTGGAGACAACACCTGAAACCACTACAAATCTATCACAGCATCATGGCCACAGACTGCAATCTCTGGAAACTTGTGGAACCAGCTTGGACAGGAAGGCTGGGGATGGTCTGGGACATTGCTCGGGCAGCCCTTCCCACAGCTCATGTGGAATCTCCATTTTTAGAAACGTGTTTTTGCTCACCCTACTGCTAAATTCTGGTAACCTTGAAAACTACTTTCTTCTGCTTAACCTTATAATATACACTGAAGTCTACATCAGTAACAATGATACTATTCAATCAGATCAATTAAAGACAGATTAACCACACGAAGCATTACATGCTTCCTCGCTCTCGAGTCATCTCTCTCGATGCAACGTGGAATCTAAACCAGTGAGGTTCCAGCCCCACAGAGCCTCTAAATATCATTGGAGAAATACAGTTCAATCCAGCCAGAACAAATCAATACATACCATATGCCACTTAGTATTTTGGCAGTTATTCAAATGCACCTCAAAAAATATTAGGTACTTTGTATTAAAATATTATACAGTTCACATAGTTAACATATAGCTCAGTACAGCACAGCTAAACAAACCCCTCAGGTTCTTGTACCCACATGTCCATAAGGACCATCAAATCAGGAGCAAAAACCTCTATGCAATCAGACCAATCTGCCCACAAACAGAATGGGGGTCAGTGATGCCCTTACATGGCAGAAATCACACTAACACACAATAACTAACACACAGTAACTGGAACCAAACCAACTACGTAAATGTGTATTTTGAAAATTGAATTTTTAATTATCATCTTACTTGGGGATGGATGACGGCCAGATGGAAATGTGCTCTGCTGCAATATCATTCACAATATCTTCCTAAGAGAAGAAAGATGGTAAGAGACATTACAAAGAGAAACATTTCAAGAAAATCAAGTAAGATGTTTATGAGATATACTAACCCGAACATTATGAAGCTTGACAAACAGGGACAATATTGTGGTTAAAACCAATGGTTCCTGCAAGGAAAAAAAAAATACAGTATTCCCATGGATTAACAAAACTCCACTTTCTTCCCTATGCTTTAAGCTATATAAGAAGTTCTGACATCATTATAATTTCCTATTGAAATAGGGCAATATTTTGTTAAGAACCCTGCAACACAGGAATACTACAAGAAAGTTTCTGTAGGAAGTCTTTAATTACTTCAGATTTTCCTTAATAACTGCTTGGATATAAACTTTACTTAGGTTTTACACATCTTTATGTTGTTTCTGTGGCTATGGCCCAGCCTTAAACTTAAGCTAGATGTACTACAACTTCCTATACATTTACAAATCCACAAGGTATAAAACAATTTCCCTTCCTCTTACTTCTGCTGCTTAGTTACGATGCAAGTAGCAGCTCCTTTCTCCCTCCAAAAGGAATGCTTTGCTTCGTGATAGTTGGAATAAAATGAACTTCATGATAGCTGGAATAAAACATACTCCTAATGTTAATAGATCTCCATTGTCAGAATTCAGGATCTTTTTTTTTTCCACAAGCTATTCCACACTGCTGTACGGAACATATAGCAAATCCAGAAGTTCTTCAGCCATATAAAACACCTGTATAGCTATCAGATTTTCTGAATTTAACAGGAAGTGTCCAGAAAAATATTACACCAAAAGAAAATTCTGGTTGCAAACACATTCTTAAGACCACTGTAACTTACACGAAGCTTTTTGATGAAGGACAGCAATTCACTCCTAAATTAGGGACACAAATATCCATGTAAGTAATTGTCCACAGCAAAGAGTATGTGCAAACTTAATACACTGGAAACGAGAGTCAGTAGAGCAAATTCTTCACCCACCAAAACACTCCTTCACCTCTAAGTTTACAAATGCAGGGTATGTAAGTGAAAACACTCAGGCACGTCATTCACTTTTAATACAGTCACTGGCAAGTTTTACTCTTACATTTAAAACAGGTTAAATAAGAGGTATCTGTTATTCCATCAAGCTATAAAAGGCATGAAAATCACTTTGTAGTAAGTCAGCCATTGACTCCAAAAGGGAAAGCAATTGAACTGTACTGTAATTCTCCAAGCTAGGACTGCAACAGTGACCTACAGGCTTACCAAAGAGGGTATGCTGTTATCATTTATAAGGTACATTGATTTCCTTGTGAGGCAACATCGGAAATTGTCACCATAAGACAATCCAAACAAGCACAGCCTGTTTGGAAAAGGTTTCACTGCTTCTTTTCCATAACAACAACAGGGTCACTGCCCTTTACTGTTTGAGTCAGATAGGTCAGAAAAGGTTCAGTATCTTGGAGTACACCTGTACTGCTTTCTTCTCCTTGCCAGCACATACAACTGAAACCTACAGCAAGCACATATCCTCTTCTACCCACCCCACCACAGCACAAGCAAAAGCAGCTGGCCTTCAGGCACACATTAACCTGATGAGCTCAAGAAAGGCAAAGAAACAGTCACTAGTTTGACAGGGGAACCTTTTCCAAGATTTTAACATGGAAAGTTGTTTACTATAATCATACATTCCAGAATTTACTGTAACAGGCAATTTATAATCTGCCTTGGACTTAAGAACAGGCTGAAAACACTTACTGAGTGGACAAATCAGAGTGTCCTGAATCAATCAATCAATCAGTTAAAGCTAAGGGTGGCAGAGGTTAGGTAACTGACAGTGAAATTACTCCAGTCAACAATATTGTCTTCCTTTCCCTCTCCCCACGGGCTCAGCTGAACTAGAATTTCATTTCAAGATTGAATAACATCTAGTTTTAGATTCAGAAACATAAAGCTGAGTGTAGACACCTATGCTGTGAGCTAGGCGTTCAATACAGTTATAACAGCAGTTAACTGATACAGCCAATGGAGTGTGCAGAGCAATTCCACCCGATGTAAAGCAGACACCTCCAGTCAGTCAGCTAAACTGCCCTCTAGATGCCACTGACCTCACTGGAAGATCTACACTGATTATAATGGGAGCTCAGCCATATCTCCTTTGGTGTCTGTATGTTGACCTGAATCCCACACACTCCTTTTCTCTCTCTGAAAAGGAAAGTCAACACCATCACCGCTAACACCCAGTGCTGCCAGTGAGCAGATTGTTCACTTGGTAGAGATCTTTAGCTGCTGCCAGACAATCCTTGAAGGGAACATGGGGTCAAATATACATTTCAAAGAATCTTTAAAATAATTTAAGCAATAAAAGAAAATAATTTAAGAAAACACACCTGTACATAATGCCCAGTGTAGACTCCCTGTGTTTTATCAAACTCACTCTGCCATCATTCCCCCGTTTGTGCTGGTTGGATACACTGCAGATTTGTACGACGACTTCCCAAAGGTCTTTAGCTGTCCGTCTGCTTTCTTTGGGACCTGGAAGTTCTTTGCATGTAGCAGCCAACAACTGTCCCAGCTATGCAATGCAAGAGAAAAAATACAGTCACTACAGCTTCTCTGAATACTGACTACATCAAAGCAATTACTGGTATTTATAATGGCTAAGCAAGTGATTTTAAGTTACAAACTGGAAAGCAATGTAACTAAACTTTGCAGCAGAGGACACAGATGAGGAACCTGGAACACAGGAGTTAAGCAACAGAGGGTTTTTTCCCTTTATTAGTTTCCTTAGGGTGTATTTCATTACTACAGGCTCCAGAAAACAAGCTTTACACTCTACTTAAGTATATTGCATAAAACCTAAAAACCATAAAATATAGTTTTACTGAGACTGGCTCCCTAGAACTCCCTTAACTTTCATATAATTAATCTGAACTGAAATGGGCACCCTCTGCTATACAGAAAAAGCTGAACCTCAAACTGGAAATGAGGAAATACCACAGATAAGCAGAGCAGGCCAAAAATGAATCTGTCCCGTAACACAATCTGCATTCACCTTCATTGCCTGACTTCGAAGTAGAAACATTGGTGTAAAACCATTTCAAAAGTAAAGTTTCAAAAAATGCAGCGCTCAAATGTCTCCAGAAATGCAACACTGGTGTTGGGTTCAAAAATGGAACCATTACAGGGGATTTGGAAAACAAGTGTCTTAGGAACAGAATAACAACCAGACATGAAGCCTGACATCTGTACACTTCTCATACCTCCTACATGAATCTAGTCTGAGTTCCAGCTGAGAGAGGAGTCCTTTATAGAAGTGCTACAGGGCTTCAATCAGCTTATGGATCATAACCACACATGCCTGATGCTTATGGAACCAATCTCAGTCGGCAGCCAGCAACGGCTAAGATGCAGTTTGTTTCATCTGTTCTTGCAGCACAGGCTCCGTGTCTTTTGCCAATCATCAAACACACTTGTTGCTTAGCCCTGCTGTCTTCTACACCACACTTAATTCATTATAGCCACAAAAGCCAACACTCTTGAGCCAGAAGGGTACGTGCTTTTAAAAGTACAAAAGACTTCAACAGGAAAAAGTCAGTTACAGCCTGACAAGGCTTGGAGACTTGAGCACTCATTACCTTCACATAAGGATTAGTTTGAACCAGAGGTAATGGAACTTGCATGGTCAAATACTCATTCTCACGCCAGTTTAACAGGAAGGCAACACATTCTTCAGCTATAACTTGTCGAAGAGGAATATCTGGAAGAAAATGGGTTCTTTGCTTAATCTTTTTTATTTTTTTTTTGAGAAAACACAGTGTTATATGAAAACAAGCTAAACCCTTTTCCTCTAATTAGCCATTTCTGTTCCAGATCTTCTATCACAGAAAAACATGTTGCTTAGCCCTACAAGAGACTTCACCTCTGAAAATCAGGAACAACAGCTTCCTCCAACCACAACAGTACTACATTACTCCCTCAGTGTGAAACCATGCAGACTGCTTTAACAACTAGCAAAACTTTTCAGGTAAAAATGCCGACATGTTTAACCTGTTCAAGCCCTTCAAGTGGCACTAAACAGAAACTGTCAGTGTTTAGCAATGTATAGGCATCATGATGTTGCTGTTCTCATTTGCAGCTTCTAAAAACTAACCAAACTTCTAAAGACTCACTGAAACCAGTGTCAAACTTCACTATTGTTTTTCCAATTACACACCTAAATGGTAGATCTACAATACAGAGTTGGGTTTTTTTTCCTTTCTCTCGGGCTTTGTGCTTTACTGGGTCCCAGGGAAGACAGCAATGTACTTACCAGGTACTCTCATTTCCAAATATCCTCTCACTCTGCTTATAAGATCAGAAGGAGGACGTTCTCCAGAAACACCAGCTCCAGCTTCATGAGTGTAAATGTCCAAAAGCAGCATTTCATTCAGCATGACCTGACGGAGTTTTGGAGAAAACTCCGTCACGAGCTCCAAACAAGCAGCAAAAAGCTGTTTTGCATGGACAAAATCCTGCAATAAAGAAGATATGAATCCAATAGGAACCATTAATGCATAAGGGAAAAGATTAAGAGTTAAAGCACTGTTCAGCTCTATTCTGGCTGAACCAGCCTCGGCATCCATTATCATTAGCATTGCTCAAGCATCTCACAATTACTATCTACATTTTTGAGTCCTTTGCCATTAAGCTTAACAGTTCCAACAGTTACAGATTTCTCAAACAAAACAAGAAGTTTGAGCAAAAACATACCAGAAGTAGCTACTCGCATATTAGATAAACTACAAGGTAAAACTGAACTGTAACAAACTACAGTATTGTCAATTACGGGGCAAATAAACCAGCACTCCAATAAATTCCTTATGTAGAACAGTTAGCCCAAAGAACAGCACTTCATGTCAGTAAGTCAAACGACTGCCGGGTTTAGATGCAACACGATTCAGTACACCATAATCAAAACTTCATATGAATGAAGTTATCTCCAGGCCCAACTCATTGGAAAGCCATTATCCCTGCTCTGCTGATGGAACTTTGTGAGACAGAAATATTTAACCATTGTACGACACAGAGAGCTTGTTAATACATCTCCCTCACCTCACGGTTTTTCTATTCTTTTTCTCAAAAAGGGCTTTTGCATATTTTCAGCGTTGTTAAAATCCAATTGTCCAAAGTAACTCACCAGTAACTTCAGATGGATCACTCACCTTAATTACACAGCAGTGTAATCCCTTCGCCATAAGGATGTAGACCAAATCCCTAGTCAGATTGTCTTTGATTCCTAAAATAACATTGCCGTAAACATTTGGTACTTCCCACTGGGAGAAAAATACATAGGACATTTGCATAGAAACAGGTTTTAGAATTCACATCACTGCTTAAACATTAAAAACAAAACTCAAATATTGAAAATGATTGACATCTAAGTGCCAACTCTTCCATTTTTACATCTAATCAGAAGTAATGTATTGCTCATATAGAAGTACAATAAAAATGGCTACCCTACTTCGTTCATACTCTGAATATGCAATAATTGGGAGGGAAAAAAAAAACAAAAAAGACAAGAAATCCTTACTTAACAACAACAATAAAAAAATCTCTTCCTCTCTCCTGCTCCCAGCTTTTAATGACAGGAACTTAAACTAAAATAATATTGCTAACTAGTCAGAACTAGTCAAAAGCTACAGAAATTTGTTTTCTCACAAGGAAAGCTTGTGATACAGCCAGTAATTCCTTAAAACAAAGGTTATAAATTTTGTTGTAGTACTTTTCATAGAGAATGAAAGTTTCATCATATGTATCATCATTTTTATTAAACCACCCTTATGCAGAGAGGGGGGAAAAAAAAAAACAACAATGAGGACATATGACAGAACGTTTACTGTTCATTGCAGTATGATACCTAACCAGTCTTTGAATTACACTGTCTCATGACCACATGAAATAAATCACCTTATTTGAAATTGTCCAGAATTGGCGTTCTGAAGTCATACCATGCAACTCAATTAAGATCTGGCGAATCCTCCAAGGATCTACTGACAATATGAGCTGA